>NC_137261.1:38957881-39557881 GCF_053477335.1 Acartia tonsa | reverse complement strand
AGAAAAAGGGGATGCTTTGTGGGGAGGGATAAGGGGGGTGGTGGAGACATGGGAAGGAGGATGTGATTGGTTACAGTAAGGTGTTATGGTCAGGGATACATGGCAATATGACTGCAGAAAAAAAAAATTTGCAGTCGAACAGTTATTCTATAATAAAACTTGTTAAACAAAAACAGAGAAATAACTCACTGAATAAGCTTTACTGTTTCTGTATATAGTATCATCAAATGTTCAAAAATATTTGCTTATATTTGATTGAATGCTAATTTATGGTTGCATTTCATTATATCGGACTTTTTTTCTACTGAATTCAATTGTTGGTTACAGCTGAGTTTCATCTTGCAGCAATTAATAAAAATAAAATTGGCGAGCTTTATATGATATTTACCACCCTTGGAATACGTGAAAAGGGTGTGACCCTTTAAGAATTAATAGAAATTAAGCCTTCATGGTTTAATTTGGTCTTTCCGCTACATTATAAATGTATGTACAATATGGAGCAATATCTGTAAGCAAAAATTTGTTGGTTATACTTGCATAGTTAAGAGTCGACAATAAAGCTTATAAAATATATCGAAGGCAATGCGTATTCTAACAAGGATGACAACATCCATAAAAACGAAGTTTCAACATTTAAGAGGTTAGACAAATGAACATTATTAAATATAGAGTATCATCGCAACTCAAAAATCAGAACAAAATCTCGATAAATCTATCAAAATTACGTAAATACAGTATGCTTAATATGAACATACTTACATTTATAAACTTAATTAAAGATATGCTTCGCTAATAATAACATTATGCCTAATAATTTTAAGAATCCATATTCCAAAAAATTAAGTCAATGGCATGACTATATATTGTTTGATATTGCTATTGAAAAATCTAAAAAGCATCATGTTTAAAAATTGCCATCAACTTCTCAGGGCCAAGAAACAGGAATTATTTGTTTAAAATTTTTCTATTCGCGGACTACTGTTTATAATACGATGCGATATATATATATTAAGACTGAATTAATTAACCTTTTTTTTAACTGGCAATCTATTTGTTAAATTCCTTTGAATTTCAGAGAAAATAATTTGTGAAAAGAGTTAATTAAATTCTTCATACAATTTCAAATAAATTCATTCTAATTTTCAACAGAAAATTTAACTTTATTAGAGTCACAACATTTTTATATTATTCTTTATTTTCCTTATAACATTATTATGCAGTTGTATTTAATTATATATACTTTTCTTTATACAAAAAAGTGTATTTTTACAATTTTATTAGTATACTAGTGGCTACGCCGATAGTTTTCGTGGTTAGAGATATCCTCCACCAAATTTAAATTTAACAAGGATGACAACATCCATAAATGCGAAGCACTGAATTAGTAGGACAAACGGACATTAACACTTATATAGTGTCAGAACTGAATAATCAGAATATAAATGTATAAGAGTCAAAGTAAAGTTGTAAGTAAATTTATTGAAAAACTGCTTTATACAGGATTATGTTTATGGACATACTTACATTTTAAGCACTTGATTATAGAGTTGATTCGCTAATAACATTATACTTTGTTGTCCCAGAATCAATATACCAAAAATCAGATCAATCGGATGATTAGATCACATAAAAATTTGTTGTTAAAAAAGTAAAAAAATCAACATGTTTAAAATAGACGTACGGACAATGATTATAGAGTTGTTACGCTTTTTAAATCGTACCTAATTACTTAAGGAATCACCATGCAAAATTTGAAATCGATAGGACAATTCTAACATGCCTAAATTAACAAAAAAAAACTATCCGTTACGGACGGACGAACGGACCGACCCTAATTATAGAAAGGCTTCGCTTTTAAAAACCTTTACTAGACAGACATATAAGAAGCTTCATGATGAAGGAGAAGCAACTATATTAGTTCAACGGTAAGCGAGATACAAACAGACCTCCTGATACTTTTATACTTCCCTATAATTAAGGTATTCCACACATTCTTTCAAACCTACAATTTGATGATATAACTTTGTTTGATGATGAACTTTAAAAACTGCTAACAATCAAATAGGGGATCTAATGAAATGAAATATCATACTTTGTGATTTATTGACAATGCCTTTATGGTTTTACTTTATATATTTGAAGTTTCTTTAACTTAGATGTTGTCATCATTATTTATGTAAGAGAATAAAGTTTTTATTAAAAAAATACTACAAATTTATAAGGTAGTTTTTTGTTTGTGTAAATAAATGAACAATACAGTGTGGCTCAAATAGTGTTTGAATAAAAAAACTTTTGTTGGCAATGTTCTAGTTTCATGTGTGTAGGTACTTCGGTATCTGTAAAATTGCTGGACTAATAATGTAATAAGTTTCGTTGGCCAAGAACAGGTTTTAACTTTTAAGCTATTTTATCTAGAACATACCTAGGTCACCCCCCAAAAAATTTTTTAGCATAATAGTACAAAAAATGGTGTTTCTTTTTTGCCTTAAAAGTAAATTACATTTTTTTGCACTTATTAGTTAAAAAAACCTTGAAGACCAACTGTGTAAACTATTCCTGGTAACCAACCACATAAATAAAAAAAAAAATAAAAAAAAACTTGGAAAACTTTTAATGTATTGTTTGTTGTATAGCCACTCTGCAATACTCTTTGTTAGTTAGTCTATATCATGCAAAATGAGCCACAAAACAGGCTACTTTTTTTCCAAAATTTGTTAACTAACTAACTAACTAGCTGCCTGTCTTGAATTGGAGCCGAGAAATTAACCTTTCCCCGTAGACATACAGATTGATATACAGACAGACAATTTAGATTATAGAGTAGCTTCGATAAAAAAATTATGAGGGGGAATAAAAAATGTATTTCCTTATTTGCCATTCTTATGGTTTCCTTCTTTAAAATATATTCTTTTTACCCTCTGGAATTCAGTAAAAAAAGATATTCGTTTCTTATGGACTTAATTGTCCTTGTTTTATTATTTTTCTTTTTTTATGCATTTACTAAAATATAATTAACAAACAACAACAACATCAATTAATGCATTATACCTTTTATTCTAGGATCGGGACAATTTTCTTGAAAAACAGAATTTATTAATGTTGGCATAAAATAAGAAAAAAATTTAGTGCGTTAAAAAAACAGGGATAAATTGATGTACACCCCAATTATGATAAACCCTGTCGTTAGATCAAAATTATTGGTAGAATTTTTGTATGTTTATTAGTTTATATAAAAAATTTCCACTTTTACTAATTTTTGGTCAGAATATCTATCCCTTACTCCCTCCAGGTTTTACGCAATAAATTTGATGCACAAATTTTTACTTTTTCATGACAGCATGAAAGTAATATGTATTTCATTTTTTTTTGTATTTTTATGTAAATAAGAAAAAAATTTAAACTGAATACACCAAAAATATTTTGAAAGACATGGAAGTGATTTTTATGAGATATTTAAAAATGCTAAACATTTAAAACAATTTAACCCATTTTAAGAAGGCTTACAATCCTTTAATTTTAAGTTTATGGCTTCAGTAAAAAGTGACCAAAACTGATATAATAGCGACATATTAATATTCATATGACATTATAACTACTTATTTTTGTTGTGACATAATATTGGTACAATTTTTTGACATGGATTGCTTAAAGAGTCCTATAATAAATCAGGGATCAAAAGGGATAAGACAATGGCAAATAAATTGTTGTACGTTCCAATGATGATACACAAAATTATCTCTTCTGTAGATTATTATTAGTGGTTGAACACTCAACTTTATAAGCCAACCAATCAAGCTTCACTCAAGTCCCCAAAGTTGTCAAGCTAACGAATAAAAAAATAATACTATAAAACTTTGGGGACTAGACTCTAGTGTAATATCACATCCATTGTCCCCTCCTTCTCTGAGTAGCAACTCGTATAATATGAACATCTAGAGGATATCAACTTTATATAATTAAGAATAAGGTCAAGAATTAATAATAGAAATAGAAGAGTAGAAGAATATTCTGAACCCTTTTTTCGTCAAATCTAAGAGAGAACATTCCTAGCAGACAAAAGTATTGTTTACTTTCGACTCAAGCTGATGTGGATTCTTAAAAAATGATAGACTCGCTATTCGATAGTGAGGCAAAATTATTTTTGTGAAAAATCATCCAAAAGCACATTAAAAATCTACAAAAATTAAACAAAATCATATGTTAATAACCCTCTTAAGATTTTATTTCATTTTTGTAAATTTTTTTATTCGATTTTGGAGGATTTTTCACAAAAATAATTTTGCCTCACCAGCGAGTTGCCAGCCTAACTTTTTTTTTAAGAATCCAACTTTGTTTCAAGCTTTCAAATTGTAAACGAAATTTTTGGGCAATTAATTCTGATTCCGCAAAGCTTTCTACTAAGAAAATATACTGTTAACAGCTGACTTTTATGTATGTATGAAATGAAAAAAAACATGCCTTCGTAGGAAAATGTGTACATAATTTCAACCAATGAGATCCAATGTAAATTCCGATGCGATTCTCCTATTGGCTCAATCAGACATTCCCTCTCTTTCTTAGTACCTTTATTGAATTAATAAAGGATGAAATTGATAATATCAGATTTATTTTCATATCATTGGAAATTAATTTGGATTTGGTTTAATCTATTAATTGATACTTAGAACTCTCTCTCTCTCTCTCACACACACACACAGTTAGTTCTAAATATTTCGGGTATATCATTTATTTCATGGAAATAAATCATTATTTTAGATTTAATAAGGATCACTGTACAAAAGTTAATGTTCGTTTGCCCTACCGTTCTAGAGCTTTGCATTTATGGATGTTGTAATCCTTGTTAAAATTAATTGTACAGCTTATTCAGTAATGTTTACTGAAAACTATATCAAGTTCAAAACAAAACAAAAAAAAAATTGAAAAATAATCTGTTAATTATTATTCATTAAAAGATCTGTTACAGTTTTAAATTCATTCACAGAAACAATTAGAAATATAATGTCGCATAATAGCTGAAACATTTAAAAAGAAAATTATAACAATTTCAAGCATCGTGCAACTAAAGTTACATCTTTTTAGAACTTCAATTTTACACAATATCTATAAGATTCGCTTGGGACCCCTAGAAAAAAAAACCTCCTTGTTCCAACGCAAGTTAAAAAAGATCACCCTCGCTTAAAGATTAAAGCAAAAATAGAAATTTGATAGACTGTTTAACGAAAATATCATATTTATGGATTTATTGAGAATGCCTTCCAGAATCCACAAACTAAAGTCACTTTTTTTATAAAAGATTGTTTTTAATGTGATAAAAGTAAGGAGGGTGGGGGGGGGGGGGAGAGTTTTCTCAAATACGAGATACTGTAAATTTTCTTATTTCATATCCATTTCCCCCTACCAATGCTTGTTTAAAATGAAAGCCACCTTCTTAAAACCAATCTTCTTTATTGCCTCCCGCTCTCCCCCCCCCAAAAAAAAAAACTTTACCCATACCAGCGTCATGTAATCTTAACCCCTTGCTCCACCTATTATTGGATGATAAAGTCCTTGCAATAAAGCAAAATAAGAAAATAGCAAGTATAAATAGTACAAGAATGTTTGCCTGTTCACATTTTATGATCAATACTCAAACTAGGCTTCTGAAGGAAAATTATTTTAATAAATAACGCATCAACAATAGAGAAAAAGAATAGTAAACTGAAGTACAGAGTAAAGAATAAAAAAGTGAATTAAAGAGTAGATGCTCAGCTCAACAATTAGAGGAATCTTCATTCCATTTATCTAACACATTTATTGTGGAAACCTCCAATTTGTATAAAATGATATTTTACTCTTTTACTTTGTTGTTACATTACAAAACAACCATTTTTTACATCCTTTTAAGTAGTAAAGCTATTCTATGAATTGAAATTTCTGTCATCTTAAAGACATATAAAAATCTTCTGTCTGTTTGTTTGTCCATGATAACGCCATAAATATATAATTTATGCAGAGTAAACGTAATTTTCTCGGCCATTATATGAGATAAGCAATATAAATTGTAGATTCTCCTGGCCAATAATAATAATATTTTGTAATAGACTATTCCTTCGCTATTTATAAATGTTGTCATCCTTGTTTTTTCTTGTTTCTCTCGTGTAGCGCTAAATCGTGGGTATTGAGAAGTGATTATTTAAATTGTGTATGAAAAGTCAATTATTTTTGGTTGTTTACTTAATTGCTCAGCAATAAGGTGTTGCAATAAAACCGCCCAAATTTTGTGTTATCATTGCATCAATTGCAATATTGTAATAATAACGTCTAAGGAGAATGTTGAAAATATTTCAGCCATGATTATTCATAAAATGTTAAAAAGCATTTTTCAATTAAGTTTTTGTGTTAGTAATAGATTTGATAAGGGAATTATCTTAATTTTTTTTTACATTTCTGATTATCTGCTGCTGACAATCCGATACATTTCTGATTTGCTAAACGTACGTTCACAATTGGTTGTACGAACATACCCTGATTCAAGAGTATCGTTGCTGCACATTTTTTTTGTTGGATTGATTCCCCACCTAGCAATAAACCCCAGTCAGGACTTAATTTTCTACAAGCAGCATTGACGGATTTTTAGAAACTACATAAAAGTTAAAAAAAGGCTTCTATAAGCTTCGCAATAGAAGTTTCGCTTTTAAAAGTTCATCTTTAAGAAATTTAAAAAATCAACTAAATTTGCCCAAAACCGCAATTTTAATTCAATAAAAAATTAAAAAGAACATGAAAGAAAAGGCGTGATATTGAAAAATAGATAAAAAAGAAAAGTAAACTGTAATACGACTAAAAATCAAAATGACCTACAGATGAACATATCCTTAGTCACAGAGTAGTCGTGCTACATTAAGAGTTAAGATAGACTGATAAGTTTTTTTTGTGTGTAGACATTGTCTATACAAATGAGCTTCAAATATATAGATAAGATAGACTGATAAGTTTTTTTTGTGTGTAGACATTGTCTATACAAATGAGCTTCAAATATATAATTTATATGAACCATTTGACTGTAGGTTTTATGTCAGCTACAAAAGATATAATGAATTTTATCCGCTATACTAGTTAAGAATGTTGTTATCCTTGTTTATCTGTTAAGAGTGATGACACATTTTGAAAGAGTATTTTTATAACATGAACACATGATAAAGGGATTAAAAGTTTACATAAGATTTTGGAAAAACAGAAATATAATTTAAAAATTAAAAAATTTTAAATAATTTTTTTTAGAAAGTTTTTGTTGGGGGAGGGGAGGCTTCACTCCACGGGGTATTATGGGGTCACTACCACATTAATTTTTGCTTAAAAAAAAACTTAAAGCCAAACAAACTGACTGATATTGTCTTACTTTGTTTAAAGATAAAATATTAAGTTAGAGGAAAGTTTTTGTTGGGGGAGGGGAGGCTTCACTCCACGGGGTGATATAAGGTCACCACCACATAATTTTTGCTTAAAAAACTTAAAGCCAAACAAACAGACTGATATTCTCTTACTTTGTATAAAAAAAACTATTAAGTTAAGAGAACCTTTATCTTTAATATTTATCTTTAATAGCAGTCGAGAAGTTACATTTCTTTATTCAATTTACAGGCGAAAGAACATTTGGAAATATACAGTAGCTTTACCACTCAAAAATTAAGTTTCTTTAATATATTCTAAATTTATCAATATAAATACATTTACAAAATATAATTAATAATAATAATGAATAATAACAAGAAAGATATGTGTGTGTGTGGCGAAGTAGCTGAATTAGCTTGGCTTCTGATAAATCTAGCTTGAGTTTGGTCCCAGGGAATATTCTCATTACAATACGATTCTTCACAGCAAGAGATACACATCTGAAATAATGATATATTAAATTTTATATCAAAACTTCCAGGGCTCGGCAGCTGTGCGTCAGCCGCATGTAAGCCGCAGGGAAATCAACCTTTTGCAGTTCTAAAAATCAGCTGGAAGTTTAAACCTGACCCAAATGATGCAATCCCCTTTTTAACACAATTTTTAAAGGTCTAAACAGGTTTAAATTATCAGTCGCTGCTGACGCCCGGCTGTCGAGCCCTGGTAAAAACAGCAAAAAGGTAAATAATGATTAATAATTATCGAAGTAGTAGTATTTTGTATCGTAGCTACTCTACAACTCACTATGTCTACATGTTCTCCAGTCTGTCTGTCCTTATAAATCTACATTTTAACTGATAAATGTGGTTTACTCAGCTGGTAATAGAGATACACAGCCTAAGGCGTCTTTTCTAAATATTTTACCTTTATCCGTAAGTCTTTCTTTAATGTTCAATAAAAAAGACTTTTTTTCAGCTGCTATGAAAGATGGACGATTGAAATTTCTCATGAATAATCTGCTCTGCAACATGATTTGTTCGTCGGTCTGTCCATTAATCTGTTGTAGATACAGTGAGATAAATTTAACTTTCTAAATTGCTGTTAAGTATCAGAATGTCCCTGTATTTTCCTAAATCCTTAGCTTAATAACTTACAAATTGCTAAAACTATAAATATTGCCTTTTTATTATACATCAAAAAGAAACATTATTCTTTAATTGAAAGTTAGTGTATTTATAGTAAATACTGTTCAAGTATATACCTGCCATACTTAATATTTATTGACTTACAACATGAAACTTAAATAAAGTATATGGATAGTTATTATGCAAATAATTCTATTGACATTTTCAACAATGTTTATTAAAGTCTCATAAAAAAATCGATCCATAGACAAAAAAGTCATCCTTGCTCATGTTCTCTGTCAGATTTTCATAAATAAAGAGTTGCAACACTATCTAAACTGTGGTTGAACTACAGTCACAGAAATCACCATTCAAAGTTTGCAAAGCGATAGGACAATTTTAACATGCCTAAATTAACGTTAACGGCGATTTTATACAGTCAGTCTTTTTTCGTTTTATGTTAATTTTTTTATAAACTTAATTTTATTTTGATCATAATTTAGAGAACTTGTTATGTAAAGATTTAATAGATCTATTTTTATCTCTGAAGTAATTTCATTCAAATATGAGTTTAATTAGAGAATTTCTAATATTAAACATACTTCAACTAAATTTAAAAATAGTTTTAGAGGTTCTCGACAAGTTTCATTAGGTACTGTCAGGGATTGGACGATGGACGAAAAATTTATCTTTCGGCCAATTCTTATGTGTTTAATTATGCCTTTGAAAGCTGGCCAGACTTAAGTGTACTAATTTTTATCCGCCATTGTCTCCCGCTGCATAATAATTATATAATTATGCATGCAAAATTTGTCTAACCTAGTGTCATTGTTTAATATTGTCAGAATTAAAATGAATGAAAAAGAAAAATTTGCTCAATTAAATCACCAATAATTTTTTTTCTTCAGTATAACTTAATTTACGGTGGTTTTCCTGAAAGTGCTTGGTCGAGCACAAAATAAACCTCATTGTTTTAACATAAATAGAAAAAATGGGGGAGGATAGTTTTTTTTGCATGTTTATTGTTTATTACCTTAGGTCAGACTAGATTTAGGCATCGGGTGTTTATGCCCCTTAGGGGTTAGGCATATTAGAATAAACAATCCCTCTCATTATTTAAAATTTATTCTAAAATAAGAGGAGGAGGGGTCATTGATCGATAGGCAAATTGAGGAAAAGACCTATTTATTGTATTATTTTCATATAAAATATAGCTCCCCTCCTTATGGACATAATTGTCCTTCTTTTCCTACAAAATAATACTTGATATTTGTTTCTTGTTATCCCATAGATATCAAACGTACGTAGGCCTTTTCATTTCATGATGAAATTAATATCTTAATAAAGTTTTGATCAGAATTATTTTGAGAGAAAAAATGTACCTACCTCTCTTTTTAATTTATTTAAAATTTAGGGGAAGAGGTTTTTAGGATTCAGTCAATTTGTGGGAAAACACCCTTATTTCTAATTTTTAAAAATAATATTACATTTATGCAGAATTCCTAGAATTTCCTAAAAAAAATGGGGAACCATGACAAAAATCATTTAAAATAACGAGGGAATCTTTTTTTTCTTTACTTAACATTACAATACAAATATAAAAAGAAAAGAATAAATATAATAAGGTAATTGGATTTATAAGGTCAAGATTAATATTTATTTACATTTTTTTGAGAAAGGTTAGAAATAATGTTACTAGTTGCGCATCTACTCTATAACTATGATGTGTCCGTCAGACTGTACAACCATGACATATCCCTTTACCTGTACCTGGTTATAATGATCCCTATAACACTCTATGAGAGTCTAGCCTCTAACTATAATACTTTTCGGATCAACTGCAGTTTACGGTAAAATATTCCTGGTAACGAATATTTCCAAAAAATCTATGAATTTTAAAAGCTGCTAGCTGCCAAACGGCTGAACGTACAGATCATAACCGCACACCGTTTTAAGCGGCAAAAGAAGGCCTACAAATAATCTAGAATAGCCAAGATCCAATGATGCACAGGTAAAGCTTCACTGAAGAAAAAACGCATAAAATAGGTCTTTTTCGCGCATTTCTTTGCACTGCGAGATAATTAAGCATTATTGATTTATGGCTATTCCAGATTATTTGTAGACCTTCTTATGCCGCTTAAAACAGTGTGCGGGCATGATCTGTACGTTCAGCCGTTCGGCAGCTAGCAGCCTTTAAAAGTCATAGATTTTTGGAAATATACTACTTTTCTATTATCCTATCTCTGTATTATACCTGATTATAATGATCTCTATAGCACTCAGTCATCCTATGACAGTCTAGCAACTATAATACTATTCTATTATCCTATCTCTGTATTATACCTGATTATAATGATCTCTATAGCACCCAGTCATCCTATGACAGTCTAGCTTCTAACTATAATACTATTCTATTATCCTATCTCTGTATTATACCTGATTATAATGATCTCTATAGCATCCAGTCATCCTATGTTAGTCTAGCTTCTAACTATACTACTATTCTATTATCCTATCTCTGTATTATACCTGATTATAATGATCTCTATAGCACCCAGTCATCCTATGTTAGTCTAGCTTCTAACTATAATACTATTCTATTATCCTATCTCTGTATTATACCTGATTATAATGATCTCTATAGCACCCAGTCATCCTATGACATTCTAGCTTCTAACTATAATACTATTCTATTATCCTATCTCTGTATTATACCTGATTATAATGATCTCTATAGCATCCAGTCATCCTATGACAGTCTAGCTTCTAACTATAATACTATTCTATTATCCTATCTCTGTATTATACCTGATTATAATGATCTCTATAGCATCCAGTCATCCTATGACAGTCTAGCTTCTAACTATAATACTATTCTATTATCCTATCTCTGTATTATACCTGATTATAATGATCTCTATAGCACTCAGTCATCCTATGACATTCTAGCTTCTAACTATAATACTATTCTATTATCCTATCTCTGTATTATACCTGATTATAATGATCTCTATAGCATCCAGTCATCCTATGACAGTCTAGCTTCTAACTATAATACTATTCTATTATCCTATCTCTGTATTATACCTGATTATAATGATCTCTATAGCATCCAGTCATCCTATGACAGTCTAGCTTCTTACTATAATACTATTCTATTATCCTATCTCTGTATTATACCTGATTATAATAATCTCTATAGCATCCAGTCATCCTATGACAGTCTAGCTTCTAACTATAATACTATTCTATTATCCTATCTCTGTATTATACCTGATTATAATGATCTCTATAGCACCCAGTCATCCTATGACAGTCTAGCAACTATAATATTATTCTATTATCCTATCTCTGTATTATACCTGATTATAATGATCTCTATAGCATCCAGTCATCCTATGACAGTCTAGCTTCTAACTATAATATTATTCTATTATCCTATCTCTGTATTATACCTGATTATAATGATCTCTATAGCATCCAGTCATCCTATGTTAGTCTAGCTTCTAACTATAATACTATTCTATTATCCTATCTCTGTATTATACCTGATTATAATGATCTCTATAGCATCCAGTCATCCTATGACAGTCTAGCTTCTAACTATAATACTATTCTATTATCCTATCTCTGTATTATACCTGATTATAATGATCTCTATAGCACTCAGTCATCCTATGACATTCTAGCTTCTAACTATAATACTATTCTATTATCCTATCTCTGTATTATACCTGATTATAATGATCTCTATAGCACCCAGTCATCCTATGACAGTCTAGCTTCTAACTATAATACTATTCTATTATCCTATCTCTGTATTATACCTGATTATAATGATCTCTATAGCATCCAGTCATCCTATGACAGTCTAGCTTCTAACTATAATACTATTCTATTATCCTATCTCTGTATTATACCTGATTATAATGATCTCTATAGCATCCAGTCATCCTATGACAGTCTAGCTTCTAACTATAATACTATTCTATTATCCTATCTCTGTATTATACCTGATTATAATGATCTCTATAGCACTCAGTCATCCTATGACAGTCTAGCTTCTAACTATAATACTATTCTATTATCCTATCTCTGTATTATACCTGATTATAATGATCTCTATAGCACCCAGTCATCCTATGTTAGTCTAGCTTCTAACTATAATACTATTCTATTATCCTATCTCTGTATTATACCTGATTATAATGATCTCTATAGCACCCAGTCATCCTATGACAGTCTAGCTTCTAACTATAATACTATTCTATTATCCTATCTCTGTATTATACCTGATTATAATGATCTCTATAGCATCCAGTCATCCTATGTTAGTCTAGCTTCTAACTATAATACTATTCTATTATCCTATCTCTGTATTATACCTGATTATAATGATCTCTATAGCACTCAGTCATCCTATGACAGTCTAGCTTCTAACTATAATATTATTCTATTATCCTATCTCTGTATTATACCTGATTATAATGATCTCTATAGCACCCAGTCATCCTATGACAGTCTAGCTTCTTGGTGCAGTACTTGTCCACTGATATGGTCCTGTAAAATAAAATATATTTAAGTAATGAAGGACATATATACAACATACAAGTACCACAATAATATCAATTTACAACAATTTTAATAAAAATGTTAATATTATTATTATCGATGCAACTCTATATCTCACTTTGTCCGTCAGGCTGTCATTCCGTCCGTCCGTACTTTTGTACGTCTGTATATCCGTTCGTCTGTAATTCTGTCCAGCAGTCTGTCCATTCGTCAGTCCTTCCGTTTGTCTGTACGGCTATACTTTATTTTTGAAGGGAACGCGGCTTTCTTGGCTTCTTTAAAAACATAGAGCTGAGTTTTATGAAGATCTGTTAAAAATTCCATTCACTAATGTGCAGTACGTTTGTATGACTTTTATGGTTTTTATACATCTTTGCTTTTCTACTTAAGGATGTTAACATCGTGATTTAAGATACATTTTATTATAAAATTGCTTAAATTTACAGCGGGAAAAATCGATCTTTATCTATAAATCGCAATAAATCTTAATTTCTGTACAAAATTAAACCATAAGAAAAACGGGATATATAGTTTGTCAATATTAAAAAGAAATATCAATGTTCCAAAATGAATCTTTAAGCCTCCTTTTTAAGCAGCACTGTTACTGTATAGGACGTTGTCCAGGTTAAATTGTAGTGAAGATATGACGCTGTTCAGATAATGAATAATAAAAATTAATAATCTTAAATCAGAAGGGAAGACTAACAAAAATATGCTTGTAGAGTGTAAGAACTTAATAAGCAGAACATTAATTTGTCTAAACAATATTGTTAACATATTTGTTGCAAAATTATCCTAATACAGGATACCGTAACAGAACATACTTTTATATTTAGGATTTGATTATAGAGCAGTCTAGCTGAAAAATAGGAAACATTATTCATCAGGATAATTATATCATAAAAAGTTGTTGTCAAACTGTTTTAGGAATCATCATGCAAAGTTTAAAATAGGACTTTTCTAACATGTCTAAGTTGAAAGAAAAGAGGTAAACGTTACGGACGGACAGAACGACCTCATTTACAGAAAATATTCGCTTTAAAAAAACAACCTATTGTATGACTAATCAATAACCAATATTAACATATATTCCATTATTATAATTTCTTAGGTTGTGTGTATCTACCGTGCTCAAAAGTGGCTATTAATTTTCAGTGAAGATTAGTATTACTTTTGTTAAGCTTATAAGAAAGAACAAATTAGATGAATGGGATATTACGATGAAATAAACAAAATTAATTGGAAATGTGATACTTGTTTTTTTTTATATAGAGAAAAGATAAATATCATAAAACTTCTATAATTTTACTTTTTTCATATAAGGAATCCTTTTATATACAAGAAAATACAGTACATGCATTAGAAATCATAATAAAAGAATAATAATTTATTTGCATTCACAATGATGATATACGTTATCCCTTCTATAGATTACTATTAGTGGTTGAAACTTTTGGACACTCAACTTAAATGAATCAACCAATCAAAATTCAATATAACTTCCTAAAGTTGTTAAGCCACCAAATAAGAAATCGCTATTATAAAACTTTGGGGACTAGTTTAATAAACAGCCCAATGTACCCTCCCTCTCTGATAGTATTAGTCCAAGTTTATGCTATTTAATGAGAGTATGAGTAGGTTAATCAATTGTTAAAAAATATAGATATTTGCCGTCTTACCTTTCAACCCACTTACTCTAACCTCGCAGATTAGCTTTACTGCAGATTTTTTTTACATACATATATATGATTTCTTTATACAGGGTGTCCCTTCCAAATTGTTTTTTAATGCTTATTCAATAAAATCAACCTCTTATGCATACCTCGTAGATTTTTTCCTGTTCATTTTGTGGATTTTTCATCATTATCCCATAAAACGATCAATAATAGGCTGCCTAATGCTTTTATTTTACTATTTAAATATTTAGGGAGTATTAAACGTTTGAAAAAAAAACAGTTTGCAAGGAAAATACCCTGTAAAATACATACCTCCCATTGGAATGTGAATGTTTGGTAAGGCAGGAAGGGAGATCAGCAGGACACGGACGGTCAACAGCCCCCTGGTTGCAGGCAGCGTTGCTGCTAGCATTTGTACACGTAAAACAGGTTATTCCTGAAAATAATTGGATAATGGAAAGAAAACGAAGTAACGGGTTTTGTGGTATTTTCACAGTAGCTTTTTAGGTTATTTTATATTAGGTTAGGTAAAAATAGAAAAAAGCTATTATGAAAACCAGCTATTTCTTGTTCTTTCCATGATAAAAATAATTTGGGTGTATGTATTATTAAGGTCACTAAAGACAAATTTTTAACTATCAAAAATTTTGCAATAAAAAATATCTTGTTTCGAGCTCTTGCAATTAATTTGCGTCTCATAGTATAATTTTTTTTTCTTTATCTAATGACAGAAGGACAGTTAGACTAATAATGAAACTTACTGGTAGGATAGCCAGCATCCATATACTTGGCGCTAACTGATATTATACTTAGTGATAAAATCACAAGAAGAAGGTATTTAAACCTGCCACCCAACATCACTGAAATTTAAAAATTAAATTAGTAATTTGATAAACCTAAAAACTTCTCTGGTAAAAGTGGATTTTTTTCTCATAAAAATAAACCCATTTTGAAACTGAATATGACAAAAATCCTTTAGAACCAGTGTCATGCGGTGAGGGGGGGGGGGATCAATAACCCCCATAAGATTGAAATTGGGAAAACCTTCAATCCCATTCTTTCACCTCCTTTTACACCCCTTAGTGAATCGCTGTAAATTCTATTATTTATAACAATCTCATTTTCATCCTATAGATAAATTTTGTTGAAAAAATAAAAAATCTCCTAATCTTAGAATAGATAATCCATACTATGTGTACAAATACCCTATGCTTTTTATATTATCAAAATTTAAAGTGACCTGAAGATTATCTTCTTAATTCTTGTAGCAGCCACTGATTATTTTCCCATCAGGAGGAAAAGGGGATTAAAATCCTTTAAAATATTGAATAAAGAGATATGTACGATATTTAAATACTAGCGGCTGCGCCCCTTACGTCTAAGAACTCTGTTCGAAGGGATAAGAAACAAAGAAAATAGCCTAAACCGATCCCAAAATGAAATAGTCTAAAACCATATTTATGTGAAGCAACCTTGAAATTGAGACCCCAATCGGTTCAGTAGTCTTTAACTATCTTTCTAAGAAAGAAGTAATAAGGTAGTCCACCAATTACTAACGGACATTATGAAATGTAGAGTGACATCGCTCTTAGTATTAAAGTACTGAAAATTGTGAAATAGCTTTAGGATTTATTCGCTTCCAATTAAAAAAAAATATATTTTGAACAGAACTGCGAAGCTCTTTATAGTGCCTTTAAAAAATGACGTCATACTATATATATAACTAATAATAAACCAATATACACAGACTAAATTACTAATGGCAGTCAGTTATACATTTTAATTGACCAATGGAAGGCCAGTATGATGTCATTTCTTAAGGCACTATAAAAAAGCTTCCAAACTGCTAATGAAAATATGGAATTTCTGATAGAGAATTTATAAACTTTTCAGATCTTTGAATATCTTCAGACAGAAAATACTGATGCAGTTAATTTCATATATTTATTACATATCTCTATAAACCTGATAAAATAAGGAACAAAATCCTTGTAAAATAACTTTGGGGACAAATTGTGAAATGTTTGGATTATCCCATAACAACCAGAGATTAACATCTACAAATTTTTCTACAGGGTTGACACAGTTTCTTAATCTGTGGGAAGCTTTTTTATTCAGCTTTTCTTCCCTTCTTTTTTTTACTGTTCTGGTGGACTGCTAAGATGATTTGGATCAGACACAAGTATTCTATAAATTGGAACAAATAATAGAACAGGACTAGCTAACAGTGTAACATTTTTCCACAAAATCAATGAATGATCCTAGGGCTCGGCAGCCGTGCCGAATCCTCAAATTAAAACCCCTTTGAATACTTTTTTTTAAAAAGAGGGATTGCAATATTTGCGTCAGATCTAGACTTTCAGCTGATTCTTAAAATTGTAAAAGGTTGATATCTCTAAGGCTTACAAGTGTCTAACTTCTTGATAATAAGAACATTTTGATCCACAATAATGCTTTGCTTATAACCAAATCACACTTGGAATCACCTATTCTAAAGAAAGATAGCTCGACAATTAAACCCCTTGAAAATTTATTAAAATCTTTTATTAGTCCCTTTCCTCGTAGCTGATGTAGAATTTGAACAATGCGCCGTTGAAATGTTTGCGGGTGGTTTTATGGTCAATTTTAACTTTATCTTTCTACTTCATTTCTTATTCTTTCAATATCACAGTTTATTTCCAGTCCAAGTTAAATTGCTGAAGTACTGTTACTGTAAAAGTAGTATTGACTTTAGGAACAGTCTTTTTAAAGCCTCTTAAATGTAGTGTACCCTCTTAGTATGGGGCTAGGTAGAGGGGGGTTATGTTTCATTAACGTCACATATATTCAATAATTTCAACTTTAATGTACGCTGGATGAAAGGCAGTTAAATAAAAAATGATGGGGATTATGGCTTTAATTTACAAGTAGTTCTATGGGCAAGGGGGGGTTTAATACCCAATAAGAATAGAAGATTTTTGATATAAGATGTCTTTTATTAGGGTAATAATAGTTGACTGTTCAACTAATATGGCTTGGTTTCTAGAATTTTTTGATATCACTGTATGATTTCAGTCTAAACTAGCATTGTATTATGCTGTTATTTATTGGTAACAATCATTTTTAGAATTCTTTTTCAATCTTTAGATTTTGTTGGATAGGTAGATATCCTCAATGTTATTGATAACATCCAAATGTACATATGTTCGTTTATAGTTTAATCACTATGTGTATATAATACAACTTTATTGTTTTATTTTTACTTTATAATAAGTAACATTTTCACTAGGGTAAAGAATTCAGAGGAAATATTTGAGTGATCGGTTTCAATTTTATTGTTCTTTTCCCCTCATTTCACTGCCAGCAATAAAATTGGCATTAAACTTTTAAAAGTCTCCAATTGGAAGAAAGATTCTGAAAAATTGTAGAATTAGTTAACATTTTTAAATTAGATTAAATGTTGCTATCCCTATAGGGGCCTATCAAGCACTAAAACCACCCCCCCCCCTTTCCCTTATTTTTGAAATAAATTGAAAAAATGTGGAGGGGTGTGAATAGTTTTTTCCATTTTCGTAAACCCTGCAGTGGGGGTATGGGGGCTTAACCCTGCGGGACTACCTATTACCTAATATAATCTAACCTTAAGACAAACGAAAAACTAAGAGGGGAGTGGGGGGGGGGGGTTATTCTGTGCTTGACAATCTTTGAGGGATATATATTGCCTATACAAGAAAAGATAAATACATTAAAGAACATAAACTTAAAGCCAAGTTATCCTTTTTATTTTGAAATATTTATTCCTGCACCCGGTAACTTCTTTGATGTTATGAGAAAAGGTCTCAAGATTAGAAAATGTTTTCACACAACTATGCCAAAAATTAATTTCCAATCAATCTTAATTTGGCCAATATATTTTATTTATCAGTGCATTTTTATCATTATTTCACATCTATAGAAATTAATATTCCTTATAATAAAGTAACCGGATCTCTGTCTGTTTGATTGTCTGTCTATGTGTACTGAAGGATCTCACTAACCGCCGAACCAATATGGTTCTCATCTATATTTTAGCTTCTCATCTACATTTTAGCTTCTCATCTACATTTTAGCTTCTCATCTACATTTTAGCTTCTCATAGGTTCCTAGGAATGTTTATAGCTATTTTGGAAATGGCGCCACCCTCCCAAGAGAAATAAAAAAAAACATAAATAACCCCATCTAGCGGCGAAAAAATATTCTTTGGTACACACTAAACAGCTGATCTTCACATAGATTGAAAAGAAATCATATTACGTGCACCTAGAGGCCTCTAGGGGCGTAGCCGCTAGTTTTGGATAATTTACAACCATAAGCGAGGCGAAGTGGGGTGCCAACCACCCCCCCCCCTAATTATTGAAATTAGAAGCCAGGCTTACCCCTCTTTTTTAGTCTCTTATGGTTTACACCCCCCTGGGAAAACTATGAGCACGCTATTGCATTTAACATTGCTTAATCAAAACAAAGTAGTAAATATAAACAAGAATGACAGCATTCATTAAGGGGATACCAAAAAATGAAAATAATTAAGTGTAAGATGTATTCTTATATTATATACATGTTGATAATATAAATTTGCACAATTTTACTTATAAAAATCTATTCAAAATAACAAAAATATTTACTAGGGAAATATCTTCCTTTTTTTAAAAAGTACGTAGCTTAAAAAGTATGTTGAAACATTTTTAGTTAAACACCTTTGCCAAACAATAAGACAATCAGCTAATTATCAACATGCAAAGAACTATATTTACCATACATACAAGACCAATTTATAGAAAAACTTTTTGAAATATTTAGTATAATATTTTAAGAAGAGTATGATATAGTATAATGAATTATTGACTAGCTGTCCAAAAGTGTCATATTTAACAGGTATCTTAAGGGATAAGACAAAGCATGATAAATTGATATACATTATACATCCCCAATGAGTGGAAACTCAGGGATCTTAAGGGATAAGACAATGGCCGATAAATTGATGTACAAGAAAACGTTATTACAGAACTTTTTGGACTAGTGTAATAAACACCCCCCCCCCCTCTCTCTCTCTCTCTGGTGAAAGCTGCTACAGAACTAATACAACAAGATTCAAAGTATCCAAAGTTTCAAACTTGAGCTATAAGTATCATTTAAAGTCCAATGACCTCTCCCTCCCTGGATATTTAACAAATATGACAGTTAACAAACTATAAAGTTTTCTTATATAAAACTTAACAAAGACATATAATATTAATTATTTATATCTATATAGAGAAAAAGAGAGAAGAAAATTGATAAAAATTAAAGAGAAAGAGATATTTATAAGCAGGATATTAAATTACAATTTCAGAATAATAGAGAATTTCATGTATTGAATAAAGTCTAAAGTCCTATCATATAGCGTATAGAAGTAATTTTTTTGTCTGATTCTTAAGATAACTTAAGATAACTATTGAACCGATTAGAATTTTCCATTTTCTTTTTCGAATACTTGAAATAAAAAACTGCTTAGAGCTGTTTTCTCTTTACTTCCATTTCCAAAGATTTTATTTTTTTGTTTCAGTGAAAAATAAGTTTTGGGGGTTGTAAGAGGAAGATAAGGTCTTTTTTAAAAGTCATATCCCTTAATCCCACTCCTAATAGCATAAAACCTACCCTGTTAGTAAACTTCCCTGAAAACTTCAGATCAATCGATTCAGTTTCGAAATCTTTCTGAACATATATTTGATGCAACGTACTACTTTATAGTATAGGATTCTCATTCACGTTTTAATTGTACCTCGAATGTTACACTTTAATTCAAATTTTCTAAAACTGTGAAAAGCAAAAAAAAAATGTCCTAGTCATTCAAGAGTTAGGAACGACTTAATCGTATATTTCACGGATTTTGAAAAAGATTCAAACAAAAATTTAAAACATATCTGTATTGGCGAACTACAACCTTATATATTACAGAAAGGAGGGGATATTGGACTGTAAGTTATTCTAGCACGGAAAGTTTAAAACACGTTCTCTCATTGTTTGGCTAAAAACGTTTGGTTCTTTTATCATACCAACATTGGTTCGAACTAGTGGTGTTAAAACTTTTCAACCTATAATTTTAATCTATAGAATGGTAATTTGTACATCAATCCATTTTCTATTGAATTACCCCTTAAGATACCAACATATTTTTTATTTATTTTCTGTCTTTTTATTAATTATTTTAAAGAATTTTCTTCAAAGTTTTACTTTGTAGAAACTGCAAAGAGTAATATTAATATTGTTATCTAAATTAAAAAAAAACCAGACAATTGTCCCCAAGAAGCTTCTAGAGACTTTTTACTTTTTTTGAGGGGGTTAATTTTTGCTAGGGGGATTTCTTTTGAGAGGGTGGTAGTACACTCCCCCAATGCAGTAATAAGCAATCCCTGGAGCTGCAATATGTTACATTGTATAGGAGAATCATGTCGGTTCAGCGGTTATCGAGATCCTTTGGCAGAGACTGCTAGCAGTCCTGTTACTTTTATATATTAAATGCTATTCTAACACAATCAATTCTTTAAAAATTACTCAATGATGTCAAATGTTCTTATTTAAATAAAATTGAAAATAAAGGAAGAATTACATGCAAAGATTACTCGTCCATGTAATATCTTAATCATCTATCTATATATCTATCTATCTCACTGCATCTATCTGTCTATCTTACTATCTAGATAATATCTCAATTTAGCACTGAGCTTAAGAAAAACTGAACTAAAGTAAGATAATTGTTTCCCGTCCCAACAAAAGATGTACAACACTCACAAAACCTATAAGTTTCAATCAGTTTTAAAAAGCTATCAATGATCTATCTTTTACACAATGTTGGGGTAGTTAACCCTGTATTTACTACTCTCTATTAAACAAATATAGGTTTTGTTACCCTTGTAACTACTATCTATCAAACAAAGATAGGTTTTGTTACCAATGTAACTACTCTCTATTAAACAAAGATAAGTTTTGTTACCACTGTAACTACTCTCTGTTGAACAAAGATAGGTTTTGTTACCACTGTAACTACTCTATATTAAACAAAGATATTTCTTTGTATTAGGTCTCAAAATTGATGGGTAAATTGCTGGGTTGAAAAAAACAGGAATAATACTTTTCTAAGAAACTCAGAAACTAAGTTAATGCAAAAAATCTCTAAAATATAGATTTGCATTATTATTTATGACTTAAACTAAGGCAAATAAAAGATATAATGAATCAAATTCAAAAAATGAATTCATAAAAAAGAGTTTATTATTTATTTATATACTTAAAAAAAACAGTCCTTGTACTTCTTTTTATTAAATAAAAATACACCAACCATCTTTAGTGCTTTTGACAATTGAAGTGACTAAAGAGTAGCTATGCTCCTAGTAAAAGAGACAAAATTGGCATACTTAGAACAAAATTAAACTTTGAGAACCACAGGAATAAAGGTAAAATATATTGTCCCCAAATTTCAACTTTTAAAACAACATACTTAATATTAGACGAACAGAAAGAAAATATATGATTAAATGTATGCTTTCAAAAATACTTTATGTTTATTAAAAGCGAAGCTTTTCTATAATTAGGGTCGGTCCGTCCGTCCGTCCGTCACAGAGAGTTAGCTCTTTTCGTTAATTTAAACAGGTTAGAATTGTCCTATCGATTACAAACTTTGCATGATGATTCCTATAGTAGTTAGGTACAATTAAGAAAGCGTAGCAACACTATAAACAATACCAGAATGTCCGTACGTCCATTTTAAACATGTCGATTTTTAACTTTTTTGACAACAAATTTTTGTATGTTGAAATTATCCGATTCTTCTGATTTTTTGAAAACTGATTCCTATTACAACAAGGTACAATGTTATGAGCGAAGCATCTCTATAAACAAGTCCCAAAAATGTAAGTATGTCCTTAAACAGTATCATCTATTTATGCAGTTTTGCAACAAATTTTTTAAAATATTGTTTGTACTGATGCATTAATATTCTGCTAATTCAGTTCTCACAATCTACAAGTGTTAATGTTCGTTTGTCCTTCCATTTCAGAGCTTCGCTTTTATGGATGTTGTCATCCTTGTTTTAACTACAATTGAATATCCCTTCATGCCTTTGTAAATTGGGGAGGGGTTGTTAAATTTTCAATGGGAGAAAATAGACAGGGAGGCGGAAGACATTGGACTGTTTATTACATCAGTCCCCAAAGTTTTATAATAAAGTTTTCTTTTGCCCTCCCTATTAAGGAGCTTTACTGAATTTTAATTGATTGGTTTATTGCGTTGAGTGTCCAAATGTTTCACTACTAATTGTAATCTACAGAAGGGGTAATTTGGAGTATAATCAATTAAGCATGGGGGATGTACATCAATTTATCAGCCATTGTCTTATCCCTTTAAAACCCTGGAAAATAGAGGATAATGGAAAGGGGAAGGGAGTCATAAATTGATGAAAAATGAGCGAAGAGTGGGAAAAATGGGTTTGTTGTTTAAAATACTTATAAAAACACACATTAATTTTCTTCTTTTAAACTTTGTCTACAAACTGCATTGTTTTCTTTTTAGTAGCTAAGCTGCTCTATATTTTACAATGTCTATCTGTCCTTATAGTTAAATGATAATTACTCGGCTGCTTTCCAAGATAGACGTCTAAATTGCTGACCAATGAACATTTATTTTATAACTTTGACCGTTGGTCTGCCTGGTATATGTATGTCTATGTGACATCAAATTTAAATAAAGAATTTTTTTCTCTTTTGCTCTTTAAAAAAAATGGCTTATTAGTTTTGCTAATCAATATACATCTACACTAAAAATCATTATGTATGTCTGCACTAATCGTGAATAATAAAATCATTTTTAGTATTTTTTTATATACCCTATGATTAAGTTTTTCTGCTATCATGTTTTAGGGTATTTCATTTTCATATTTAAGTCTTCGGATGGTTTTAAGCTCTTTTTCTATCCCCTTTCTGCCACTTTGAATACAGATCCTCTGGATGCTATGGATAATGGACTCAGATGCTAGTTTTACATATTTCTTTCATAACCTTATGAACTTTTCTATCTATAAGAATTAAACATTGTAAGTTTAAAGAAAATTAAATCTGGTAATTTGACATCATTATACTCGCTAATATGAACTGATTATGGGTTCTGCTTTTGATAAATTACTCTCTTTGTAATCATACTATAGGGCAATTAGACAGTCTATATATCTTTCTATTCATTTAGTGATTAACTCAATATCAACACTATCTTTCTATTTATTGATTATGCATTTATAATTTTAACTCAATATAATCTATCTATTTAGTAATTATCTATCTATTATTTAAACTCTATAAAATCTATCTAAACCCTGAACAAACATATTATGCAAATCTGAATTTTCAAAATAACAGCTTTATTATTCAATTTAGGATGATTTTACAATAAATATGAAATTTAGATGCCTCTTTTGGTTACAAAATTCCACTGTTATTTTTTAATTAATCAGCACCAATAAAGCGCAAGATCTCAAAAACAGCATTTGGGGGAAATACTGGTGAACAAACATATTATGCAAATCCAAAACAAAGCAACAAAAAAAAGGTTTTTTGGCACTTTTCTCCTATTTTAAAGATTGATTATGATAAAATAATAATTTTTTAAGGTATTTATGCATTAAATATTATGAAATATAGTATAAGGCAGAAATTAATGATTTTTCTAAATAAGAAATGTTTGAAAAAAATAAATTCGATCCCTATCACTTTAGAGGACAGCTGCTGACCCCCAGTCTTATGGATGAACCTAAATACATGTTAAAGATAAAAATTACCCTGGAAATTATACAAAAATGTTTTTTGGTGTGTTGAAAAAATCAATTTTAAAATCTTGATTTTGAGGATGATGACCTTTAAGATGCCCCTATTGGTGGTGATGGTGAGCCAAATGTTATCAAAGTGCATGTCCATGATGACAACTTATATATTAAACTATGATCCAATTTTTGTAGTTATAGCATCCTCCAGCCCAGCGTTATTAAAAAAGAAAAGAATTGCAATTTTATTTACTTCAATTCATAAGGTGAATACTGTAGTTTTTAGAAGATGGTTATATTTCTTGTTGGAAGGCTCCATTGGAGGCTGCTATGACTACAAAAAATGGTACATAGGTTAATAGACAAGTTGTTGTAATGGGCATGTACTTAGATAACATTTGGCTCACCATCACCACCAACAGGAGCATCTGAAAGGTCATCATCCTCAAAATCAAGATTTTAAAATCAATTTTTTCAACTCACCAAAAAACATTTTTGTATACTTTTCAGGGTAATTTTTATCTTTAACATGTATTTAGGTTCATCCATAAGACTGGGGGTCAGCAGCTGTCCTCTAAAGTGATAGGGATCAAATTTATTTTTTTCAATCATTTCTTATTTAGAAAAATCATTAATTTCTACCTTATACTATATTTCATAATAATTAATGCATAAATCCCTTAAAAAAATATTATTTTATCATAATCAATCTTTAAAAGAGGAGAAAAGTGCCAAAAAACCTTTTTTTGTTGCTTTGTTTTGGATTTGCATAATATTTTTGTTCACCAGTATTACCCCCAAATGCTGTTTTTGAGATCTTGTGCTTTATTTGTGCTGATTAATTAAAAAATAACAGTGGAATTTTGTAACCAAAAGAGGCATCTACATTTCATATTTATTGTAAAATCATCCTAAATGAATAATAAAGCTGCTATTTTGAAAATTCAGATTTGCATAATATGTTTGTTCGGGGTTTACTTATTTATTGATTATCTATCTATGATTTTAACTGAATATAATCTACCTCTATCTATGATTATAACTCAATATAAACAATCTATCTATCTATGATTATAACTCAATATAATCAATCTATCTATCTATGATTATAACTCGATACAATCTATCTATCTATTTATTGATTATAGGTTCTGTCTGAAGGAAAATATTTCTTTTATCAACTACGCCCAATTATATTTCACACCGCCGTTTGCAATCATGTCATTTAGGACTGTCCAGCGACAAATAGACAAGTAGTAAAATTTTACATATCCTATATTATAAAGTAGTAAGGTTTTTTGTTTGTTTATTCGTTAAGATCTCGCAATAACCACTGAAGGGTTCTAGTTTTAGGGAAGATTCACATATGTTCTATAATGGTTCTAAACGGTACATCGACAAACCTCCTATTGCGACAAACGTCCTAATGCGACAATCGTCCTAATGCGACAAACGTCCTAAACCTCATAATGCGACAAACAATCTAATGCGACAAACCTCCTAATGCAACATCTCTTATGTAAAACCTCCTAAAAATGTTTTTAACTGATATCACATCTATAATTCTATATTCCTAAACAAATGTTTTAAGACGGTTCGAGGCTGTTATTTTCTGCCCCATCACCTCCTTTGAGTACGAAGCCCTATGCTAAAGGCGTTTCGCGTTAATTAACAATTAATAGTTGAAACGTTTTGGGCACCCGACATTAAGATCCAACCATTCAAAATTCAATAAAGGTCCCCAAAGTTGTAAAGCCAACGAATAAGAAACGCTATTATAAAACTTTGGGGACTTCTGTAATAAACAGTCCAATGACCCCTCTCTCACGGAAAAAATGTCTACAACATGTAATGTAAAAACTAAAAACAATAAAATTTATCTTGTCCGAATTGATTTGAATCATGCAAGAGGTCGATTTCACACATAAAATTTCTAAATGACTTGTTATCAAATTCTAATTTTATCTATGATTGTCTATTAAATGTGTTTATTAAAATCGTTTTAAAGATAATTCTTTCCAATTTTAAATTGGCTGTAATGTTTGTTAAAAATTACTGCCAAGGTTGAATTTTCGGCTTTTTTTGTGACGATAGAATAATCAATGTTATAGCATCTCGCGGCTGTTTAGTATTAGAAAATAGCAATCCAAGAATAGGTCATCTTCTCGTTTTACTTTAGTAACCTTTGCGTTAAAATTATATGAAAAGAGAGAGAAAGGAAATTTCTCTTTTAATATCTTTAATAGCAAAAAGCATGTAGAACTAAATATTCATTTCCTGCCTATCTAACAACTTTTTTCAAATTATTTTCATCAAAAAAAGATTTTGTGATACGTAGTACCTCTATAAGTATTATCTACCCTCACGGACTGTCTGACTGACTGACTGACTCTCTCCTTCCAACAGAAAAGTTGTTATCCTTATAATAATGTAACAGAATGTGGGTTTGTCTGTTTGTCTGTCTGTCTGTTTGTTTGTACCGAAGGATCTCGCTAACAGCTGAACCGATCGGGGTAGCTTCTCATAGGTACCGGGAAGGTTTATTATTATTTTTGGGCAGGGTACCACCACCCTGCCAAGAGCAATTACAAAAAATAAAAAAAAGATTATGGAGAGACTTGAACGCAACATAGAAAAAACATTTAGAGTGCCACTAGCCGCCAGTTAGAGTATATTGTAATAGAGTGCCCTTAGAGTTAAAGCTATTAGAGTACCTTAGAGTTCCAATTTTTCAATATGAAATATTGTCTATTCACTTTCCCTGCAAACCATAAAACCAGCCGTTTAGAAATCTTAGAGGATACACACACACACACACATACACAGACTTACAACTTCATAATATATGATATGATATATTTTACAATACATTCCATCATTACAGATTTGGTATTGATTTCATTAACTTAGATTTCACTGATTTTTCTACCGATAGGTGGCGTCATTTAAACATTAGTTTAGCCAGGGAGAGAGGGACTTTACACTGGTACCTAAAGTTTTATAAACACGTTATCTTATTCGTTGGCTCAAACCTTTGATTAAATTTTTATTGGTTGGTTTAAAATCAGTAGTATTCTAACTTAGCAACCAATAATTTTTATTAACAGCAGGGATAATTTTGTTTATTATCATTAAGGAGAAACATCAATTTATCGTCCATGGCCTTATCCCCGAAGGTATCTGAGTTTGGGTCGTAAAAATTTTGAGAAATTAACGGAAAAATAACTTGACTTACAAATATTTTAATGTTGTTTTTTCCCTAAAATGCAAAATCTGATAAATACAGGAATTTAAAATATAACTAAATATGTGAAGAAAACGCAGTTTATACTGCAGAAAAAAAATCATATTAATAATTGCATAAAAAAATGTGAAAATTGCAATGACACGTCCTATATAAAAATCAGCAATTTTCAACTCAATTATAGAATTTTAAAAAAAAGTTTGAAAAATAATTAAAAGAAGTTGTATCAACTTTTTTTTTTATAGCTAGCCGGTTCTTTTAGTAAGTAGTAGATGTAAAATTTTTCATAGAATTCAGATATGCAATCGGTTTTTTTGTAGACCTCTTATTTTTTAAGTAATTTAAGTTTTTTAAAAAAATAATTAAGTCGGTTTTAAGGTACTAAAACGCAACAAAATAAAAGAAGAAAATGGCCAGTAAGAACAAAAATAGTAAGATCTTTAATTTGACACCTTACTTTTAAAATTCTGTTGAGTAATTATTGAAAAAATCTATTTTTTTAACCTCGGTATAACAAAAACTTTAGACCTAAATATTTTCTCAAACAGACATAAAAAACATGGGTTCATATATACCTTCAGAATCAGAAAAATATTACGAATCCATTGTAAGCAAAATTGAAAAAAATTAAAAAATTAAAAAATTAAAGAAATGGCCAATTATTTTTTTTGTTCAGACAACACTATTGTCTTCCCTTTTTTACCCCCTCTTTACCCCCTTCCCATTTTTATACTCAATTGAAGAATTAAGACGTTGCCTGTACAATATAATATGATATTTTCATATAATTCCTTTTATTGTAGTTTATATACTATATTGTAAACTTTTTTTTTCAATTTTGCTTACAATGGATTCGTAATATTTTTCTGATTCTGAAGGTATATATGAACCCATATTTTTTTATTTGTGAAATAATAAATTAAGTTCAAAGTTTTTATTCTCGTGGGTTAAAAAAAATCGATTTTTTCAATAATTACCTGACAGAATTGAAAAAGTAAGGTGTCAAATTAAAGATCTTACTATTTTTGTTCATAATGACCATTTTCTTTTTTTTTTTTGTTGCATTTTAGTACCTTAAAATCGACTTAATTTTTTTTTTTTAAACTTAGATTACTTAAAAAATAAGAGGTCTACAAAAAAAACCGATTGCATATCTGAATTCTATGAAAAATTTTACATCTACTACTTACTAAAAGAACCGGCTAGCTATAAAAAAAATAGTTGATACACCTTCTTTAAACATAATAATTTGACAATAATAACTTTATTTTCTGATTGAAATATCCACAAATATTTGTTATCCTGATTATTAAAACCACACAGTCACTGTGAAACCATTAGATGCAGGTATACAGTGATAAGTACATGGTAAATTGTTTTCTACTTAATGTGTTTCCCCCAAATTATGAAAAAAGGAAGAATTTTATTTATGTATTTTCAATTTAGGTGAATATGAATTGGTACTTTTCCTCAAAGTGTCTGTTGATCCCTAAAATATATGGAAAATAATGGGTGGGGTGTTTTTCCTCCTATGATTAACCCATGCAGAAGGTACTTATCTTGGGTGCCCTAAACATCCGGGGCTATCCAGTACCTAATACAACCTAACCTAACCTGTCCTAAAATAATAAACCAACAAACGAAAAACTACCCCTTTCCCCTTATTATTATTAATTTTATTTTTTAAAATAAGGGAAGAGTTTGGGAGGGGGGGGGGGTGGATAAGTACACTTTGAGAGAAAGCTTTGATTTATTTATTTCTTATTGAACTGTCCCTGTATCCTTAATCATTACAGATTATTAGGATCACCTTAAGACCTCTCATAAGTAATTATTACCTCACCCCCCAACACAACCCCCCATATTTTTAATCGATCAGATAGGGACAAGTATAAGAGAAAAAAAATTATAATTGTTCTCGTAAAAAATTTAAATTTTAAATGTAATAAAAATTTGTATCTTTAGAATTTAAAATGAAGATTCTTTTAATTTGTGTTTTTATTTTAATCAGTGGTCCAATTAAAACAGAATAAAACCTTAGATAACCTAAATGGAAAAAATACTACAGATATAAATCTCCAATGATCATACAAAAATTACCCCATCTGTATATTAAAATTAGTGTTTGACACGTTTAAACACTTAACTTAATGAATCAACCAATCAAAATTCACTAAAGTCCCCAAAGTTACAACAAATAAGAAACTTTATTATAAAACTTTGGGGACTATAGTAATAAAAATAAACAGTTCATTGTCCCCTCTCGCTCTCTGTATTGATATTCAATATTTAATACCCCCTCTCCAAATCCGTGCACAAAACTGAATGTTTTATAGAAAACGAGTCCCTACTCTTTATACTTGAAATCAATAAGAAATGGGAAATAGGGTGAGAAGTTGATCTAAAAATCAGGCATAAAAGGATCTCTAATCAAAGTTAAAATTTTCCTGTACTCAAATTGGGGAGGGGAGGGGGGTAAAGGGGAAGAAATATATTTAGCTTAAAGCCTTGGTATGACAAGTAGTATGTTCTCTGTAAAACAGCGCCTAATGTGAATTCATATCTTATAAACTGACGGGCTTATGTTGTTTACTAGATGCTCTTTGGAAAAGGATATCTTTTCACTAAAATTCAGCAATCTATCTTAAAACGCAGCCGATAAAATCACTTTTCCACCATAACGTTACGGATTGACAAAAAGACAGACACAGTGAAGTATAGAGTATCTATTAAAACTAAAAGAAATAGAACTGTAAAATTTTGATCCTAATGAATATCTTTACATCCGTGTATAATAACAGATTTGAAAAATCTATAAACTTTCCGTTTGCAAGTGTTCGTTTCCGCCATGTACTACACTTTTTGTAGCAGCGGAGCTGTTCTATAATTATGCTCGGTCCGTCTGTGCGTAATGGATAGCTTTAATCGTTAATTTATACATATTAGAGTCCTATTGATTTCAAACATTGTATGATGCTTCCTGTAATAGTTATATAATTTAGAAAATGTTGCAACTCTATAACTATTACCAGAATGTCTGTATGGTCATTTAAGACCACAATTTTTTATACAATGTAATTATCCTAATATTTTGATTTTTAAATAATAATTTCTAGGACTAAAATGCACTATTTTATGAGCGAAGCAACACTACAAACAAGTTATAGAATGTCCGTAATTGTGATTAGAATTTTAGATATTGTTGAATATTGTATGCGTTGTTCGCTTGCCTGTCTGATTTTATAAGCTTTGTTGCTGAGGATGTTGTCATCCTAGTTTCTCACATGTTTGTCACATTTCCAAAATTATTTGGGGCTTATTTTATTGGCTTTTTTCATATCCTACAACTATAATGTACGTTTAATCATTTCTTTTTATATATATTAACGGTTGTGCCATTAGCATTCAAATTCAATATTGCACAAAAATAGTCTAAAACTATCCCAATTAAACAGTCTAAAAAAGATAACTTAATCAGTTTTGTAGTAATTAAAATCTTAAGCCTCAGCTCAAAAACCTTACTACTTACTTACTACTGATGAAATTTGAGGCTCAATAATTTCAGGAGTGTTAGTGAATTAGGTTTTATTCAATAATATTATGCCATATATTCAAAATAATTTAAATAAACCAAACAAATAAATATTTATGTTTCGACCAACAATTTATTCTTCTAACCTAAACTTTTAAAATCAAAATTTCATATTTAAAAACATGGCTTTAGAAAGACCTATAAATTATCCTTTTTAAGTTATCATATATGTATTATATCACTAAATTGTCAATATCACACTACGCTCTCGAACGAACACAGCCTGTGCGCGGCAAACGGAAGCTAGATCTAAACTGAGCGCTCAATTTCTTGGTTTTATTTTTAGTGGTAGCTAATTCTCGTGTGGGGCCATTTTTATATGTACTCAATGGCGTAATATCACTTAGGAACTTTTGTTGATTTAGATTGTATTTATTCTGTGATTGTATTGAAATTTCCTTAGAAACCAATTGGTTGGCGCTAAATTACACTTAAAAGAAGAAGCGCATTGTAAAATTTTACCTCAGCTAATATACATATAAAGGTAAATTTCTTTTAATTAATTTCAATATTTCTTATAAAAAATATGATAGGGAAGCTTCGTAAGGAATCAGTTTTGGTTTTGATTTTTCTCTTATGAGTAGACACTAAGATATATAAGTTTTCCGGAATTTTAATGTTAGGGGGAGATTTAAAATCTGCATCAAATTTTAAGGATTTTTTATAAAATTCGTTTTTTGTATAATTCTTTATCTAAAAGCGGAAATGCATTTTAAGTTAATTAATTTTGACCAATAGGATAGGTGGATTTTAAACTACCTGCGCTCTAATTGGTTGAATGATGTACGCCATCCAATCAGAGCGCAGATTTTTTAAATCCACCAATCACAGATGCCAAAATTAATTAACTTAAATTGCATTTCCGCTTTTAGATAAAGAATTATAGAAAAAACGAATTTTATAAAAAATCCTCAAAATTTGATGCAGATTTCAAATCTCCCCCTAACTTTAAAATTCCGAAAAACTTATATATCTTAGTAGACACCTTTAAATTTACAATAAATTAATATCCAATTAAACAGTACGTCTCTAAGAAATTTCAGAGAGAGAGAAATAATGGGCCATTTTTTACACTATTCTCCAAAGTTTTATAACAATGTTTTTTTATTTGTTGGCTAAAAACATTTGAGACTTTAGTGAATTTTGATTGGTTTGTTTATTAAGTTGAGTGTTCAAACGTTTCAACCACATATTTCAATCTACAAAAGAGGTAGTTTGAGTATAATCAAAGGGAATGTACAATGTACATCAATTTATTGGTCATTGTCTTATCCCTTTAGATCCCTGTTAAATGTTAGTGTTACTTTATCCTAGTGTTTAATTTTAGAGCTTGCTTTTAGGTATTTTGTCATCAATGTTTAAAATTATTAATTGTTTGAATTTATGTTTAAGCTCTTATTCTATTATTTTAAATTCTAAAATGTAATATTTCATTATTTTGTTGGAAATGAATATAAAATGTATAATATCTTGTTTGTACAAATTTTTACAAAATTTCTTAAAAATAAAATATCACATTTCAATAAAGTTTACTTACATAAGAAATGGAATTGATTTGTAAAATTTGATATTTTGCATTAGGTATGTTATACAGCAAAATAATTCATCTTAAAAACACCAAAGCTTTAAATATTTTTGATGTTAAATAATAAAATAAGAAAACGGTTTAATTTAATGAGAATTTATATTGAAACAAGGATGATGTACATTGTACATCGCATAACTTTTATGCAATAAGGGGACATCAGGCAGTTAAATTAAACTAGTCCCCAAAAATTAAAAATAACATTGGCTCAACAACTTTGGAGACTTTTAATGAATTTTGATTGGTCGGTTCATTAACTTGCATGTCCAAACGGATGATTTTGTGTATAATTATTTGGGATGTATGTATAGTATATCAATTTATCGGTGTTCGTCTTATCCTTTTTGATCCATGACTCTTATGTTTGTACCGAAAGATCTTGTTAACCAACCATTTGACCGATATGCCTGTCCTCTCAAGTAAGCTTTTTATAAACATATACTTTGGGGAAAGGCTACCTTCTCTCTCCAAAGAGAAATAGCCTCTGGAAAAAAATACTCTCCCCATCAATATTTTTCTCCTTCAAGAATAAAATTTCATAGAATTAAGGGGCGTATCCGCTAGTTAAATATAAAAGTGGGATGTCTGTGTGAACTAAATAATATTGAAAAAATGTCTTTCGAATCAACTTGTTTATATAAGAATATTATGGATTCTATAATCTACACTGAACCTAAAAAGGCTTCTCTAAAAAGCTTTGTACTTATATCTCTCCTAGAATATAAGAATTTCATAAATTTCCCCAAAAAGGGTAAATATCTAGAAGCTAAATAATTACTTAAACGATTTTATGGTACTTTTGAAAGCATCCGACTTTAGATAAGGACGTTATCTACCTAAAAATTTGTTCTATAATCCTTTGAAACTAAGAATAATTAAGAACCTTAATAAAGTAACTATTATTTTCAACCTAATTTAGAAAGAACTCTTGAATTTAAAAAAAATAAGGATCATTAGGTTCTTAAGTAGCGCTAGAACAAATCTCTAATAAATTTGTATAATACACTACCTGTCTTTTCTTCTATTTTTATTTATGGGTACAAAGTACCCGGCTAAGTAAGTCTGGAAACTATGCGATGAATTCCTATTTGAATTCCGTACCAACCATTATGTGAATATAATAAAAATATAAGATATAGAGGTACTCTCAGAATTCATATTTGTATTCTGTACCAACCATTATGTGAATATAATAGAAATATGAAATATAGAGGTATCACTCATAATTCATATTTGTATTCTGTACCAACCATTTTGTTAACACAATAGATATATAAAGTATAGAGGTACAATCATAATTCATATTTGTATTCTGTACCAACCATTATGTGGATATAATAGATATATAAAATATAGAGGTACTCTCAGAATTCATATTTGTATTCTGTACCAACCATTATGTGAATATAATAGAAATATGAAATATAGAGGTATCACTCATAATTCATATTTGTATTCTGTACCAAACATTTTGTTAACACAATAGATATATAAAATATAGAGGTACAATCATAATTCATATTTGTATTCTGTACCAACCATTATGTGGATATAATAGATATATAAAATATAGAGGTACTCTCAGAATTCATATTTGTATTCTGTACCAACCATTATGTGAATATAATAGAAATATGAAATATAGAGGTATCACTCATAATTCATATTTGTATTCTGTACCAACCATTTTGTTAACACAATAGAAATATAAAATATAGAGGTACAATCATAATTCATATTTGTATTCTGTACCAACCATTATGTGGATATAATAGATATATAAAATATAGAGGTACACTCATATTTTCTATTTGTATTCTGTACCAACCATTTTGTTAACATAATAGATATATAAAATATAGAAGTAAACTCAGAATTCCTATTTGAATTCAGTACCAACCATTATGTGAATATAATAGAAATATAAAACATAGAGATAAACTCAGAATTCCTATTTGAATATGGTTCCAACCATTATGTAAATATAATAGACATATAAAATATAGAGGTACTCTAATATTTCCTATTTGTATTCCGTACCAACCATTATGTGAATATAATAGACATATAAAATATAGAGGTACACTCATATTTCCTATTTGTATTCTGTACCAACCATTATGTGAATATAATAGAAATATAAAATATAGAGGTACACTCATATTTCCTATTTGTATTCCATACCAACCATTATGTGAACAAAATATAAATATAAAATATAGAGGTATACTAATATTTCCTATTGAATTCCGTACCAACCATTATGTGAATAAAGTAGAAATATAAAATATAGAGGTACACTCATAATTCATATTTGTATTCTGTACCAACCATTATGTGAATATAATAGATATTTAAAATATAGAGGAAAACTCAGAATTCCTATTTGAATTCAGTACCAACCATTATGTGAATATAATAGAAGTATAAAAAATAGAGGTACACTCAAAATTCATATTTGTATTCTGTACCAACCATTTTGTTAACATAATAGATATATGGAATATAGAGGTACACTAATATTTCCTATTTGAATTCCGTACCAACCATTATGTGAATATAATAGAAATATAAAATATAGAGGTACAGTTAAAATTCATATTTGAATTCTTTTACATTACTCCTCACAGACGAAGCCCATTTTGTTCCAAATTTGTATCACTTTGGAAAAGTGCGACTCCAGTTACGTCATATTTTTCTTTCTCGAAAAAGGGAAGGGGGAAAGAAAAAAAGGGAAGGGGGGAAGAAAAAAGAGATGAGAGAAAAGAGGGTTTTCCCTATCTCTTTTGAAGAGATTTTCTTCCCCCCTTCCCTTTTTCGGGAAAGAAAAATATGACGTAACTGGAGTCGCACTTTTCAAAAGTGATACAAATTCGGAACAAAATGGGCTTCGTCCTCCTCACACCCAGAAAATAAGACAAAAAAACATTCTATGACAACAAATACTTAATCTATATTAAAAAATCTTATATTATTTTATTTGAACAATCCTCTGATTATTATAACTCTATTGTGTAAAAGTCTGGGAACATTAAACTGAGATTTTTAGAATTTGCTTGATGATGGAAAAGCATGGAATTTTTAACATTCTTAATACATCCATGTTACAGTACAGTTTAAGTTTTTTAAATAAGATGTCTGCTTTTTCTCCATATAAATCAGACCTTGTTAGAAAAATTACAAAAATTTGATACTTTTTCGCTGTAAAAAATCACCTTTTTTAAATTAAAGTTTCTGATTTAAAAGAATAAATAATATGAAAAGATAGATAATAATATTTTCATCTTATTATATTCATTGTTGTAGTTTTCTATTGAGTATTAAAAGTATGTTGGAAAAATAACTGGCAATATCCCTTCAAGAACTCATGAGGTAAATTTAAATACCACCGCCCCCTCCCCCCCCCCCCAAAAAAAAAAGCAACACATCCCCATTGGATGAACATGATATTAAGAGGAGGTTGGTTCCATCAAAGGAAAACAGTAAAAGTGTCTGACTATGACGTCAGAAAAAAATTAACAATTAACCAATGAGAGGCCGCTATATATTTTACCATTGTGAATACTGGCTTCTCATTGGTTAATTGTTAATTTTTTCTGACGTTATAGTCAGACACTTTTACTGTTTTCCATCAAAGTTGTAAGCATGATGTCTTGGTTATTTAGTAACGAAGCTAATCTAAAATGGGGTAAATGCAATTTTCTGTGCTGCTATTTGAGATAAATGACTATAATTTTTAGTGAAGATTTTAGTATCCATGAGCTTCCAATATATAATTGCCTTGGTCGGACGGTCATTCATTGAAAGACATTAACAATATTTTTTATTGTTTTATAAGGTCTCGTGATGATTTTCATATATTACATATCTATCAAATGAACGTCTTCTATATAATTCACTTTGGACGTTTGTCCTTTAATGAATTTTTGTGCTACGATACTTATGGATTTTGTTTATAGGTAGGGAAAGTTGGGTAAAGGGTAGCTCCAAGGGTTAAGAACTCATAGGGATATCTAAATCTTCAAAATTTCAGATTCTTTCATAGGGATATCTAAATCCCCATAAATTCAGGAGAGAGAGGGGGGGATGAGGAGTTACAAAACGATTGATTGGATTGCACCAAATAACTTTTTATTCTATTTATTAATTTTTCTTTCGAGTTTCCAAAAGTCTAAAAATAATCTCTTAACTTTTCTTTTCAGACATGTTTTACTTTTGTACTTAAAAAGTTATTTCATTTATATTTATATGTTTTTCTTGGTCAAAAATTAAAATACTTTTTATACTTCTTAAACAAGGTAAATAAAAAGTACAATTTTATATATTTATAACAATAAATCAGCATTAATTTTATTTAGATATTTACAAATATCATTGAAGTATCATATTTTTTCTACATTTACTTGATAATAAAAAGAAGATAAGATTTTCCAATTAATCAAAAATATTACAAAAATATTCTTTCAAACGGTTATTGAAACTCCATCATTTAAAAAAAACTTTTACAAACTTAGTACAGCCAAACAAGGTTAAAGGGTGGGAAGGGGGTAATCTGCGCTCTTTAGCATCAGAGGAGAACCAAGAAGATATATTTATAAAAGTATAGTGATAAATATTCAAATTTTGAAATGAACAAGTTAATTCAAGCAATATGAAAGAAATCTAAGTTGACTTTAAATTCTACAATTAGGAAAGAAAGAGCTGTCGACAGTGACAGCGGCTGTATTTTCTCTTCTCTCTTCTAATCTGTGATTCAACAGCTTGAACCTAAACAAGGAAAATAACTTTCAGAAGTAGCGAATCTCTTGATTACAAAAAAAGAACAACAGCCAGGCTTACGATTAACTAATGAAAGATTAAGCTCTCCATTCTTTAGAAACTTAACACAGGTCCTAGGATGGTTATAAGATATTTACTTATGAGAAATAATACTTGGGATGGTTTTATTCTTTTTTTCTGCTTTCCCCATCCTTCAGATATAGAGCTCCTATATTCTAAGCGCGCATCCATCGCTAGTTTATCATAAATCTATGTACCTGTTGTCTTGATCTAATATTTCAACAGTATTGGATCCCCAGTCCCCACCTCCAGCTATTGCCAGCCTTCCAGCAATCCTGCCAACTCCCGGCCTCCATCTCCTACACAGTGCAAAAACAATGGATTTATTATTTCTTGCATATTACACCAGATTATCATGAACTCTAATAAAGTAAACAGGGCCAGATTAACGATCTTCCTCACCCCCCTCCCTTTACCCCATCCCCATCTCTCCAACGGAATATAAGAACTGATCAATAAATAACGAGGGAAATAACAACCTAAATTGACGACACTTCCCCCCATCAAAATATCAAAATTGTACATTTGTAATACTTATAAATATTGGCTTGAGGGGTTCGGTACTACCCTCATCCAATATGGTTATAAACCTTCTCTGAACATATAAGAAGCTTCAGTATTAAAAGAACTATATCAATCGAGTGGTTAGCAAAATCTTAAGCTCCAGACAGACAGACATTTGATGATTGTAAAATTAGATATATTGTAAGGTAATCTTATTATTTAAGCCTCGACCTGCAGCTAACAACCTACTGCTACACAGATAGTTTGAAAAAAATAGATTCGGCTGAAGTACTAAGTGCACATATATATCGAAGCAGCTTATAGTGCCTAATATAACATGACGCTATACAGTACAAATGACCAATGATAGGCCAGTATACATTTATATTGACTAATGGTAAATGTTCTGGCCTATCATTGGTCATTTTTTATTATTCACTATAAGCTGCTTCGTAACTGTCATTTAATTTTCATCACTTAGCTGCAAACAGCTATTCGTGACTGGAAAGTGGTCGCAACTGACATAATATCAACATTCTAATTTTAAAATAAATTTTATGGTCATGGATGACATTATATATATGATGGCATAATAACTAAATACTTATCTTGACATAATAAAGACTAACCATTAACGGAGATTGTTTGCAATAAAATTCTATGGTACCAGATTTCAATAGCCTTTAAAGCTTATTGCAGCTGCGTATTGTACTAAAGTTTTTGGCAACTGCAGCTTTCCAAAAAGTGAGCTGCTGGATAAATAACAGCACCTTGGTTCTTCTAAAGTTCCAATAACCTCCAGAAGAGGTATTCCAGGTCTCTCTAGAGGTACCCAGGCAACCTTCTGACCTCTCTCCCATACACCTCCAGCCAAAATTATTCCTTCCTGTGATACATTGTATTTTATTCTATAATCCAGATTCATGGACGTTAAACTTTTATTTATCAATATTTTTTTTTTTTTTTTTTTGGGGGGGGGGGGGTTGGTGGTGCTAAACGTTTTTAAAATACTCTCTCCCCCAAAATAATCTTCTGTGGAAGAGGCAGGGTAAAACAACAATTTGGGTGTGAAATGTAAAAAGATCATCTTATCTGTCAAAACTAAGGGCTTAGTCCAAAGATTCCCATTATGTAGGGTGATGCGTGATACCTGTTCATGGTCTAAGGCATTACCCCTACTCTTAGAAAATAAAAATAGAAAAATAAATAGATTATTATTTTAATTTTCTCCAGTGTTTTACGCGGCAGAGAATAATTGCTATGATTTTTATTACCTCCTCATTAATATCAAGTTGTGCACACCCCTGCCCCACCAATCTTTCTTCTGCACGTCTTATTTGGGTACCAACTCTTTGGGACAGTACAAAAGATTACATTATCTCAAATATTTATCTGTGATTCAAAGTAAAACATTAACTGTCTGTCCGTATAAAGCTTATGCTATCGCTAACCACTTGAAATATTATGCTTTCGACTTTTCAGGGAATATACCTTTCGATCATACCATTTCATTTTTATGCTATTTTTCTGGAAACAATACTAAGAATTTATTATAAACTACTACCCCCCCCCCCCATAAAAAAATTAGGGTCATAACAGGCGTATATTTCATTTTAATTTTTTATCGCCAATATTAAACGCGAATGGTAACCTCCTTCCCCTCATGGGGCAAAGCCTCTAGTATCTTAACTAGTAATAAAATAAAATGTAAGTAAGTTCTTAAGAGTATCCTGAAATTACGCAATTTTGCAACAAATTTATATAAATTTTGTTTAGACTTTAAAACAAAATTCTGCTTATAAAGTTCTGGTAATCTACAAGTGTTAATGTTCTTCCTTTTTTTTACAGTCTAATTATAGAGCTTTGCTTTTACGGATGTTGTCATCCTTGTTAAGTTGTAATCTTTGTACTGTTCCTGGTTGGAATCTGTTGTGGGATGGCATGGTATGCGCCTCCACCACTCTGGTGTTGGCTAGATCCCCCACCAGTGTAGGAGGGGCGGGTGGGAGGTGCCTGCACTCCATTATAATTATTCCTAAAAAAATTTTAGCATCTATAAGGATTAAATTAAAATTACTAATAATGAAAAACTAAATTAACATTTCTGTAGTCTGAACTAATAGATGAAGATTTTATGAAATAACCAAAGTTTTAAGCCAAAGATAGACAGAGCGTGTCTATAATTTTCACCCAATGTCCTCTCCCTCCTCTAATATCTAATAGTTTTCAACGTTTTGAGTGTACATCACATAATCATCCGATTACAAATTGTCAAAATGGAAGCTTTTCATAGTGACTATAAAAAATGACGTCAAACTGCACTACCATTGGCCTGCCATTAGTAATTTAGTCAGTGTATTGGCGTATCTCTGTCATTTGTATTTATGACGTCATTTTTTTATTGGCACTATAAAGAGCTTCGTTAAAATATATTTGTTATGAATTAATATTTTACCAGTCATTGTCATTCCTCCAATCATTTGTATTTCTATTCCAGTCATCAGGCTGTCTCTGCATCCAGCTATCTCCATCCATTCTAATACAGGAATAATAAATAATTATTATTAAAGATGAGCACCCCCTATTCTTAAATAACCAAGCTGAGTGGTTTCTTACTTGTTGTGCATGATGTATCTGGCCAAACTTGTTTCTTACTTGTTGTGCATGATGTATCTGGCCAAACTTGTTTCTTACTTGTTGTGCATGATGTATCTGGCCAAACTTGTTTCTTATTTGTTGTGCATAATGTATGTGGCAAAACTTGTTTCTTACTTGTTGTGCATAATGTATGTGGCAAAACTTGTTTCTTACTTGTTGTGCATGATGTATGTGGCAAAACTTGTTTCTTACTTGTTGTGCATAATGTATGTGGCAAAACTTGTTTCTTACTTGTTGTGCATGATGTATCTGGCCAAACTTGTTGTGCATGATGTATCTGGCCAAACTTGTTTCTTACTTGTTGTGCATGATGTATCTGGCCAAATTTGTTTCTTACTTGTTGTGCATGATGTATCTGGCTAAACTTGTTTCTTACTTGTTGTGCATGATGTATCTGGCCAAACTTGTTGTGCATGATGTATATAACCAAACTTGTTGTGCATGATGTATCTGGTCAAACTTGTTTCTTACTTGTTGTGCATGATGTATCTGGTCAAACTTGTTTCTTACTTGTTGTGCATGATGTATCTGGCCAAACTTGTTGTGCATGATGTATCTGGCCAAACTTGTTGTGCATGATGTATCTGACCAATCTTGTTGTGCATGATGTATCTGGCCAAACTTCTGGTGCATGATGTATCTAGCCAAACTTGTTGTGCATGATGTATCTGGCCAAACTTGTTGTGCATGATGTATCTGACCAAACTTGTTGTGCATGATGTATCTGACCAAACTTGTTGTGCATGATGTATCTGGCCAAACTTGATGTGCATGATGTATCTGGTCAAACTTGTTGTGCATGATGTATCTGACCAAACGCCCATTAGATAACAAGCCCATTGATTGCACTACCTTTGTCTGAAAGTCCCTACTGTGCATAGTAATGAGTTGCGCCTGTTTTGGGACTAGACAAGGCATTCCCCCTACTCTAACTATTTATGTCGCGCACCTAACATAACAGCCGTAGGAATCATTTTTAACGTCTTTAGTTATGACGCGGTGTCGGGCTGATATTCGAACCTATCACCTCCCAGACGACAAGCTAATGCGCTACTTCGTCTGAAAGTCCCTACTGTGCATAGTTTTGGGCCAAGGCATTCTCCCTACTCTAACTATTTTTGTTGTGCACCTGACATAGCAATTTAATTTTTTTTATAATTGATACTATATAATAAACTAGCGGCTTCGCCCCTAGCATCTAGGGGCTTTGCCCCAAGAGATGGTAAAAAAAGTGTAAGGTGAAATTTATAAAAAAAAATATTCCACAAAGGAAATCTTCTACAAAGGACCAAGGATATTTCTTACAAAAAAAAAAAAAAAAAAAAATGGGGGGAATTTTTTGGTTTTTGGGGGGGTTGGGGGTGTCCCACCCCCCAAGAAAATAGTTTAAAACCACCACAGGACCAATAGGTATATACCCTGAAGAGTAGAATCCAATCGGTTCAGTAGTTACCGAGATCTTAAGGGACAGACAGACGGACAGACATCAAGCTACTTTGTATTATAGATAAAAATTAAAACAATTACAAACCTTGGAGGAAGATCTTGTCTTGGCATCCAGTTATCAGGATCATTTCTGGCAGGCAGAGTGTCCTGGATAGGTACACCAACCTTGAAGCGGCCACCACCATTCAGGGACTGCCATTCGTTGGGTCTGACAGTCAGTTTTGTATTCAAATATTTTATACTTTAATTATAACCGCTTCAAATATTTTATTAGATGAGTTATAATTGGCTTAAAGTTTTCAAGTGGCTAAATATTTATCTAATGTTTAATATTTTATGTAAAACAAGCGGCTACTCTCCTAGAAGCCTCTAGGGGCAATTAGGTAAGGAAGAGAGTGACCTCCCAATTTTCAACCTAAGTTTTTAAAAAAATTTAGGGGGGGGGTTGTTTTTTTTCTATGAGTTTTTCATTTTGGGAGTGCGGAGGAACCCTCCCCAGAAGAGTTATAAACCTTCCATGGACCTAAAAGATGCTTCACTGTAAAGAAGAACCATTTAGGTTTAGCGGTTAGCGATATCCTTCGCTACAGACAAACTCAGCTTACTATTTAAATAATAGGATACTAGAGTTGCGTCATAGCATCTAAAAGCTTTATATTCAAAGGGGTAAGAGAGGAATGGAAAAATATCCTAGGCTTTAAATTGAAATAAAATAGTATAAAACCATCCCGGTACCTATGTAAAGATTCCATAAAAAGAAGAACTTCAATATCTATGGAAACCTTAAGATTCACAATAGGATAATGTATGTTTTAAGTTGAAACACTTGTTTTTTTGAACTAGTTATGCTAAATTTAAAAATTTCAAATTCAAAACAAATAATAAAATATAACCTATCGATGCTTATGAAATTTTTTTATGTGAATAATATTGATTGAAGTTTACACAATCCTTTTTTTTCATTGTTAGGATCAGTTACAAAATATTTTTAACAAAAGATACATTCTGTTAAAAAAACAAGTAGGTATACTTTTTTTCTAGAGCAAATTTAAAACGAATTTTAGGCTTTCGAGAGAGAGAGAAAAAGAGAGAGAGAGAGAGTTTGAGAGAGAGATTTGCAAAATTAGTAATTATATCCAACATCTACAGTAGACCTGTTACTCAAAATACACTTCGAACTTTAGGGTCTAGTCTACAGAGATTCTACGCATCTTAAAATATTTGTAATATTCCTTTGAGGAAGAGGGGGGCCCTGAAATAAATATATATACATAATTTAATAACCTTGAAAAATTATTAATACCAAGGTTTAGATCTTCAACAAAAACAAAGAATAAATGTTTTTTAACAAAAGTTTTTATCTGTTAGCCTTCATATTTTCAATACCTTACCACGTGAGAGCGTAATTCTTCTTCGATAACATAACAGCAGTAGGAACCACTTTTAACGTCTTTAGTTATGACGCGGTGTCGGGCTGATATTCGAACCTATTACCTCCCAGACGACAAGCGGATGCGCTACTTGTTATGGGAACAAATCGACATACCATAGTAAATACCTCACTAGAGAAATGTTGTACAAAACATCAATAGATCTTAGTAAAATATTTTGAATGAATAGAAATATGTTTGATGTAGAATATAAATGATAAAATATATACTATGATGTAAAAATGAAGAAGGAGTAGATGAAAAATACTTTATGTTTAGAATCAAGTAACTTGCTGCAATTATGGTCTGTACGTCCTTACGACACGGTTAGATCTTTTCGCTGAGTCTCCTATTTTAAACTTAAGATTATGATTCCTGTAACAGATTGGTACGATTTAAAAAGCGCAGTAACTCTATAATCGTTACCAGAAAGCCCGTGCGTCAATTTAAAACAACTTTTTGTATGATATAATATAAAATATCCTCTTTTTATCTGATTTTTGGAACATTAATTCCTAGGACAACAAACTACATATTTTAAGCTAGCTAATAATTCAAATATTCATAGCTAACTTATTATATGTGTTGTAATATGCTTCACATTATACAGGGGAAGAAATTTTTACACAATATAATTTATCAAAGAAATGCTTTATCTTGAGAAATGCAACGATTCATTATTTGAACGAAATGAAAAAATTAAACCCTTGCATGCCAAAATCAAACAACAAATAACATTCTACCATTGTTCTTCCACTGTTATCCTATTGGCTGTTTAAACAGTGTATCTCTATTTATTTATCTAATTGTGCGACTTTGCAAGTCAAGGTTGGTTAATTATAACTTAACAAGTTGTTTTTACAACAAAAATAGAACGTACTTAGATATAGACTATATGATATCATCTATGTAATTGATTCAATACTATATATCAAACCAGCAGCTACATCCTTAGAGGCCTCAAGGGGTACTTGACGTGGTGATTTTTTATTTTAGTTTTGATAAGAAAAAGTAAAAAAATATTAGGGGGAGATTGTATCCCTCCCCCCACAGGACCTATGAGAGTCTATATTTTAAAGGAGAACCATAAGCAATATGCTAGCAGATGAAAAAAGGTACCCGCCAATTTGGGTAAGGAAATTGTCTAGGTTATACATCTATAATTGTACATTTATTGTTGTATTAACCTGGTTTCCCATGTCCACAGGTTTGAAAGCAGCCCTGGTTGGTGCAAATCCTCCCAATCGTGGAGCTCGAGTTACCTAAGAAAACAAGGATGACAACAACCAGAAGTAGAACATAGGGAAAAAATCCCGAATGGACAAACGGACAAAGTAAGTTATAGAGCAGTTATTCATGGCCAAGAAAAAACCTTATGTATCAATATTTAAATGTGTTTTGTAGCATGACCACAAAACTGACTACTAAATGCTTTTTGGTAAGGGGTATCTTCACCAAAAAAAAATCAGCAGTCAAATAGCAGCATAGATCTACCTTATAGAGTTATGACAAACAAAAGGAATTATAAAGTAGATTTTTTACTAAATAAAAATCAACTTTAAGTGGTTTGTTTTTATATGTTCAAGGATATTATGGAGGAGATACGGAAAGTGTCATGTGTGACGTCATAAAAATACGTCTAAAAAGGATGAATTATAGGAAAATTTGTAAAGAAAACACCAAAAAAGAGATGGATTTAAACGCATTTTTATGACGTCACACATGACACTTTCAATATCTCTTAACATGGATAGAAATTTATCTTCTTTGTACTTTTATCTGCTTTTATGCATTTTAATTGTTGAAAGAAAAATGATTTTATTGATATTTTAAACTCTCCAATATAGCATAAAACCGTCCAAGGGATAATTAAATAAAAATCTACCTCTCTTCTTTGTCTTCTATTATAATGGTCCATAGGGTTCTGAGTAAATCCAAATATATCATCAATATTTTTGGTTCCCTTTTCAAACACTAAATAAAAACATTAATAACATTTTGAAATCAGCGATTATTTCATGTCAGTTTGAAATAATATTATTCCTATATTTACAACTAGCGGCTGCGCCCCTAAAAATCTCTAGGTCCACTTCAATGAGGGGTCAGGGGGAGGTTAGAAAGAAAAAGTGATACAAAAATTTTGTAAAGTTATTTTTTTTGTTTTGATTAAGATCTCTTTGATAGGGTTGAGGTAACCTCTTCCCAAAATGAAAAGAAAATTAAACCCAGGACCTATGAGAAGCTTCGCTGTGAAGGAGAACCAAATAAGTCCAGCGGTTATCAATGTATTTTGTTACAGTACATATAGTAAAAAATGTTACTTTTATTTAAGGATTATCTCAGATGGAGGGGAGATTATCAGGTTTAACAATTTCAGAATGTGTAATTATACCAAAGTTACCATGTTAAAAGATCTTTATCTGAACAATCTAGTCAACAACCCATGAAAAACTCTTTATAATCAAGATTTGGGATATTGATTTTAAGATTTCAAAAGATGTTATTGTTAAATTATTGAAATTTTAAAACAATATATCCTCTGCCAAAATAGTTTTAAACCTTCTCTGGATCTATATGACTGTGTAGTTATCATAGATCCATTTTGGTTTTCCATTATATTTTTCAGGGCTCGGCAGCCGCCTGTAATCCTCAGGGGAATCAACATCACAATTTTAAAAATCAGCTATAAGTCTAAACTTGACCCAATTATAGCAATCTCTCTTTTCAAAAAAATTTTAAAGCATCCAAACAGTTTTAAATTTGAGGCTGACGCGCGGCTGCCGAGCCTTGATATTTTTCTCCCTTAAAAGCACAGGAAAGTTGCATTGGTGTTGATACGACCCTGATTCTCAGTTCGTCCTTGTTATTCAATCATTAATTTCAACTTTTAGTTCATTTAACTTTTCTTTTATAATTTTATAATTTTTATCCTAATTCTATTCTTGAAGTTCTCATTTTTCACATGCCAATATTGATTAGTCATTCTTATTCTTTGTTTTCAGCTTGATTAGATAAAGTTAGAAATTCTATAACAAGAATGGCAACTTTAATAAACGAGGGTAAAAGCTAAAAAATTGAAAATTCTTATAATACTGGGGTGTAATTCTCAAATATAAAGTAGATTCGTGATTTTTTCATAATCGATTGATTATCATTATATATCTAAAAAAAAATAATTTTATAATCCCCTAAAGCCTCGGCACGCAGTCGCTAGTATTATTTTTTTTCCTTGTATAAACACACTATAAATATAGTTACCATATTGTTTATTTTTTTTATGAAATAAACATACTATAAATATATATACCATTTTTTATTTGATTCCAAATACTGGGAGGTTTATCTTTTTGATTCAGAATTTCTTGATTTTTTCTTCTTCTCTCTTCCTCGGCTCGTCGTTGCAGTTCTTCTGTCATGGCATTCCTTAAAGGTAAATCACTTATTTATTCTAAATTCTAACCTGACCCTCGGATAAGCTTCATTAACAACACAATAGTGTTACACTTCCTAAGCCTACAAGCTAAACTTAGATATCTAATGTATTTCAATAGTCTGATGTTTAAAAATTTTATACAAATTTTCGTGATTATCTTTGCAAAGAAAAACAATTTAAATGATTTCTATTAGTGTAAACTGAATACAAATAAAACACAAGAAGAACCTCAATTCAAAAGTAGCAATGCACTGCAAAATTAAAAATCAGGACAAAAAGCTGTTTAATATGCCTGAATAAGCTTCATAGCAAGGACGTTAAAGTTTTTTATTCTTTGCTTTTACTTTTTTGGGGGTTCGGGAGTGGGCGGGGGCTTAAATTCTTAATAGCTACATTCTTGTAATGGGAAACATACTGACGGACATACAATGAATATATCCAGTAGGTGAGCTACGAAAAAATATAATACCTTGAGTTAGGATCTCCATGCTGCCAATTGTTTACACCTCCTCCACTAAATTATATATTCTACTAGCAAGGTGTTCAGTATTCTAAGACGGACTAAGGGGGCAGAAAAAAAGAATTAATGCTTAAATTTAAAGTGGAGTAGCATTAGTATGGACCGATGTGATGCTTCCCTGAAATTGAGAACTGAATCAGTTCATTGGTAAGCGAGTTCTTGACGAACAAAGATCAAAATAAATGTGAAATATCAAAATTAATTTTCAGTATGACTTAAAACCAATAAATATCTGCTGGTTTAGAACCGGTTCTCAGCCATACTGAAAAATCATGTATATCATCAAGAATGATAAAATTAATACAAGTTTTTATTAGCACAGCCAAAACTAATTTTAATCTCGTAATTTTTCATTTTAGTATCCGCGGAAAGCTGTCTATAATATTATGCAATAAATAAAACTATTCCTATCCCTTACTTATTTACCTCAAAGTGATTGATGGAGATGTCATGAGATAAGGTATGTCTGGTCTGATAGAATTTACTGGCTTTTGCTTTCTCTTCTTTCTCTCTGAATCCTAAATATAATTTACCTATTATTATCCTTATAATACAGTAACAGGATCTGTGTGTGTGTGAGTGTGTGTGTGTGTGTCTGTTAAAAGTAACAGGATCTCTGTCTTCCCCGCCCCCCAAAATTTGTACCCTTTAACTCAAGTGCCACCAGAGGCCTCTAGGGGCTAGTAATATCCTATTATATAAAGTTGTAAAGTCTTTTTGTCTGTGAAGATCTCGCTAATACCAGGACCATTATGGTTCTTCTTAACAGTGCAGCTTAATATAGGTTCTTAACTATTTTTGGGGGAATTAGAAAGTATATAATTTAATCAATTTTAAGATTTTTGACCTTTTTCCTGGAAAATTGTCTTTAAGCACAATACGATATATGATTTTACAGTGTTGCTCAGAAACAGTATTAATATAGCGGAAATAAATCCGATTTAAAGCCACAAAATGTTTTACCTGGATATTAAACCTGATTTCATTTTCATCCAACTGTTCCTCCGGGTCCTCTATGTGGGGTGGGGGTGGCAGTGCAACACGCCCTCTAAAAAATTAATTTATTGCCCCCCTTCCCTGTTGTGTTGTTAATATACTTGATTTGTCAAAATTAAAGGCTTTTTTCAAGTAACAAAAAGCAATATGTGCATACGCAATTTTACACATTTTTAGTGGTTGCGCTCTAAGCATCAACAAGCTCTGTATTCTAAGGGGTAGAGAAGGGGCAGAAAATAGTCTCAAACCATCCTGGGGCCTTTGTAGAGCATAAAATTAAGAACTTAATCGGTGAGGTTAGTGAGATCTTAATGATGAAACAAAAACCTCACTACTTTCTCTGATAATAATGAGCTGACCTCATTTGCATAGCCAGTAATCGTTCTAAAGTTTCATTTCTGATACACAAAAACATCAAAATAAAAATCACTTTCAGAAAAAATTATTGTTTAATCAAGTAAAACTATTTTAAACCAATATTTTGCCAGTTATTATAACAGATTTTTTAAGATTGCATTATTTTCTTCATTGATAACTATTTATGCTATTGTACCCTATCATGCTGACAAATATAGTTTTTTCCTAGATATAATGTTTTATCCCTGATTACTCAATAAAAATCCGGGAGGTTTACTGAAGATGTTTTTTTCTGTGAAAATATTTCCAAGATAAATGAGAATATTGAAGATAGATGTCTCAAATTTCTGGGATTTCCTTATGATAATCTGCTCCTTATTTTGTTTTGTCCGTCGGTCTGCTTTTTTTTCAAGTTTATTTTTTTTAAATGCAGTTACTATTTCCTATAATATAATGTATTAATGTTTTTTTTTCCGAAGCTGAAGATCCGGAAATGGATTGTACTTTTCATAAATGCTTTATAATTGGCTTATTGTGGTTTTATGCTATTTTCCTGACCTCACCTGCACTTCCCTATATACTATTGGTGAATCAACTAATAATAATTTAAAGGGACTATATATAATTTATTTTTTATGAATTGAAAGTGTGAAAGAGAAAATAAATAGAATTATGTATTAATTAATATTAATGAAAAAACACTCTATTTTGTTAATGATATATTATATTAGTAAGTGATTTTTAGTGTTTCTATAAAATACATTATTTATCAAAACATATTCTATTTATTTGATAAATACATTGACGTTGGATTAATTGGAAATAAAAAGTAATCTTTTCAAAATTAGTAGTCTGTAAGTTTTTTTTTCCACTCCGAATGTCTATTTGTATGTAACAATAAGTTTTTTCTCTGGAATATCTCATTCTTGTTAACAGAATTTAGTGTCCTTTGTAATATTAATTTTGTACCTTAGTGTTCAAGGTTCGAAACTTAGCTTGTTATAAATTAGAATTTAGAAGATTAAACGTGTTAAACAGACAACTTTTAAGTTGAAGCATAGCCTAAAAAGGCGTTGGGAGACCCTTCCACGTTTTTTTAAAATGTTAATTATATCAAATAAGGGGAGAGGAGGATATTTTTCTTGATAAGCATTGCATTCAACGTCATATAATCTAGAAACTGTTCTTTTACCATTACTAAATATCTCGAAAATTGTGCAAAGTTCGGGCCCACAATCTAAGAGATCTTGGTGTGACACACACATACACATACACACTCACACAAACACACATACACACACACACACACACAGAACAGGTTATTTTATGTAATATTATAATAGAGATTAAAATTGTGATGTTTTCCTTATTCTAGCAAGCTTCATATGGTCCCAAGAACTTTTACCACTTCTCAACAGCTCTACGCCTAAATAAAAATACAGCTTTCCTTGTCTAATGTTTAATTGATTATGATTTTTCAAGGACTATTTTGTACAAATTTTAAATGACTGAGTTAATTGCACAGATTTTATTTAATATTAGCATCCGAATGATATACCAATCAACCTATAATTATTATTGGTATTTTCTGCTTATGCTACGGCCTTACCAGGTTATTAAACTAGCAAATAATGCATAAAATTGTGTAAATATATGCATATAATATCAAGTTGTATGCTTATGTTGATTTATTTCTTGGTCAATATATCTTGAGGGGATGGCGTTACCCTTCCTTACAGTAGTTAGAAACCTATGAATAACTACTCTGAAAAGGAGAAACATAACGGTTCAGCGGTTAAAAGATCCTTTGTAACACAAACAAATATTCTGTTACTAGTATGTAGATAAGAATATATCAGAGTTGCGGAGCCGTTTAATTTTGATGCGGCTCCGGCTCCTAACTAAAATTAATATATAAATTTTTGTTCATTATTGAATTGAGAAAATAAAATAAATAATATGAAATATTTTGCTTTGATTTGATTAAAGCTATATAAAAGTAGAGGGATGTGTGTCTATTTGTTAAGTAACAATAGTTTTTCAATTTATTAAATAGAAATAGACCGTTAAAAAATGATTTTTAGCTAATCCGGAGCCGGAGCCGTTTTTAACGAAAATTACGGCTCCGGCTTCGGATCCACCAAAATATGGCGGCTCCGCGGATCCCGGCTCCGGCTTCAGCTTCACAACACTGGAATATATATTTACCTTGTTCACCGACATACCACAGATTGTTATTGACAAGACCAGCACAACCATCAGAACCTTAACATTATTTCAACATTTTTATTTATTAAGTAAAATTGATGGGAAGAGATTTGAAAAAAGAAGGCGTATAATTTATAATTCAATTGTTTGAGTAAAATATATCCTTTTCATATTTAAAAAAAAAGCTATTTTTTTTTCCAGTATAGATTCGAAATCGATTAATATCCACTGGATTACAACCTGTTCTCAGTCATAATGAATCATGTATACCAGTTTTGTAAGCCTGGGCCTTCAGCCCCTTCGCGCTAAAAAAAACTGGTTTTAATCTTATAATTTTTCATTTCAATATACACGGAAAGCTGTCTGTAATACGATGCGATAAATAGCTATTCTTTTTTCCTGCACAATGACTGATATCTCTTAGTTCTGACGGTCATCTTTTCTTAAAATTTTATTTTACCTGGATAGGTAAGATTCTTAAGCACACGCCAACCTTCCTCTTTCCTACAATATCAAATGTTGAACTCGTTTAATGTTATGTTAAAACAAGCAAAGTTTCAAATCAATAAAACATTTCTATCGAGAATTTCAATAAAAAAGTTTTATAAAAATATTCGAAAAATAAAAAGTTTGTTAAAACAGAAAGACAAAGGTTTTATGAATGAAATACACCTTCTAAGTCTACTATACTCCATCACAATATTTCTCTTCTCCCAAGGTCGATCCTTAAAACAAAAATGTTCTGATTTTTTTTTCTTACAAAAGGGTTCAAAAAAATACAAGGTATTCTTAATATTTTTTACAAACGGCAGGTGAAAAGTACAATTGTAAGATTATTTTTTCTTTTCTAAAATATTATTAAGACAGATAAAACGACAGATGCTAAGACAGATATAAACGTGAATTAATATATAGACAAAAAGACAGATAAATAAGACAAATGTTGAGACGTATATACCTGTGAATTAATATACTTTCTGTATATATGTAGATAAAAAGACAGATAAAAAAACAGAGGCTGAGACAAACAGATCTGAATTTGAATTTGAACCTGTGAATTCATATCCAGAGAAAAAGACAGATGAAAAAGACATATGTATGCTGAGACAAACAAATATACATGTGAATTCATAATTAGATAAAAAGACAGACAAAGAAGACAGATGCTAAAACAAACAGATATTCCTGTAAATTCATATACGGAGAAAAAGAGAGATAAATCAGACAGATGCTAAGACAGACATATTTACTCTGAATTCATATACAGACAAACAGATTAATAAAATAGTCAGATGCTGAGGTAGACAGATATACCTGTGAATTAATATACAGACAAAATGACAGGCAAAGAAGACAGATATACATGTAAATCCATATACAGGCAAAAAGAAAGATAAAAAGACAAATGCTAAAACAGATTTGCCTGTGAAAAGACAAAAAGACAGATAAAACAGACAGGTGCTGAGACTAACAGATTTACTGTGAATTAATATACAGATAAACAGACAAATAAAATAGACAGATGCTAAGGCAGACAGATATACCTGTGAATTCAAATACAGACAAAAATAGAGATAAAAAGACATACAAAAAAGACAGATAAAAAAGAAAGACAGATACAAAGGCAAATATACCAGTGAATTCAAGTAAACACAAACAGACAGATAAAAAGGCAGACAGTCAGATATACCTGTGAGTTCATATACAGACTCTCTCTTCCCCCAAGCATATACAGTGTATTTTTACCCACTGCCATTGCCGAAAAGGCCAATCCCTTAAAAAATCAAACATATTAAAAAGAAAGGTCGGCAGCTACGCGGCTAAAACTGAATACAAGTTTGCGGCTGCAGGTTTAGGCTGCGACTGAGGCTGACTGTTTTGAAATTTAGTGGCTTAGTAAGCCTTGCGGCTGTCACAAAGTCCTTACTGAGGGGCTTCACAATAGCACGGCTGACTGTGGCCGCTGATCCTTTTATTTTTGTTTTCAATTGAAATTTACCCATTCGTAAAATATATTAAATTTAAATTAATAATTATACAGACCTGAGGTTGTTCAGCTGCTAACTTTGCCCAGGTTTTGTTTGTCAACGAGTAGGTCAAACAATTTTTTCTATAATATACAAAAGATTACACCAATTCTATTTTGCTAGTTTTCGAGAAAAAATATCAGAATTATTTTTAGATAACGGTAATGTGAAATAGCTGGTATAAAACTAAAGTATTTATAGAGAAAAATTACAGGATGACACATCGAAGCTAAGGTTTGAAGAACTCACATTACATTTTTAAAGTATCAAAATGAGAACTTTAGTAAGATAAATACAACCTAATGGACTAAAAAAGATCTATATAAACTACCTTTCATGAATATGTTTACCAGAATGTCCCCCACAAACATAAACAGTATCTCCAATTAGGCCAGCTGAATGTCCCTGTCTACAATAGACCTTTTTTTTTAGAATTTAGCCCAGTTTCTTATACATATATACATTATACATGAAGAATAATTTACAATTGTAGAAATGTTGATGGGTGATTTCCCAAAAAGGGTCTATAAAGCACTGAAATCAATTCCACTATTTTTTAAATGAATTGTAAAAAAAGGGGGTTGGGTACCCTAACCCTTTGGGATTTACACCGATGGTACCCAAACCCTGCGGGGCTGCCTACTACCCAATATTACCGAACCATAACGGGCCGAAAAAAAATAAAAAAAAATAACCCAATTATTTTCAATTTACTTTAAAATAAGGTATAAGATTTTTCTGTGCACTAAGAGGCAACTTGAGGGAAACTGCCTGAAAATAACCTAACCTTTTAAAGATTATCTATACCTTGGTTCTGGCATGTTCTCCAGCCTGCATACCCCACGGGGTCCAACCAACTTTAAATAAAATATTAATAAACAATCTATGATCCAATTTTTTTAAATTCGCAAATCTATGAACAGAAATTTGTAAATTAAATATTCTATCACGCCTTAAGTTGAATTAAACATAATAAATTCTAAATGCTAGGTAAAAAATGCATTACCTCAACACTAGCTAACTCAACATGAGTTTGTCTAGAGTGATCAAGGTATCTCCCACCTAGTAAAATAAAAATTAGATGACCCTTAATCATCCTTACATCAAAATGACTGGGTGTCCGTATGTGGCAAAGGATCTCACAAATAGCCAGAATCACCTGATTCTCTTTACATTAAAGCTTTTTTTTAACCAGGAAAAGTTTATAACTATTTTTGGGAGAGTATTTACACAAGTGTCTAAAAAAATCAGCCATGAGACGTCATAAAAAAGAGGGATGAGAGGAGAAGTGGGAGAGAAAACCCCTAAAAAGCAGATGGATAATCCCTCATTTTTATGACGTCACAAGGCTGATTTTAAGACACTTTGTGAAGCTTCCATAAAATTCTTTGCTACATTGATTAAATCTTGGTTAAAAATAAGGTGTAAAATTTTTTATGTTATTTTTCAATTTATCATCAAATTCACTTGGCCCTAAAGATCTCTGTAGAAATCTTTCCTCCTCCTAAAGTGCAAGCCCCCCCCCCGGCCCCCCCCCCTAAATTGCATAAATAACTAAACTGAAAAGGTATAATTTGAAAATGTTTCACCTAACCTATGACCATTAAGACTTCCATTGATTGCCCATATTTTGATAAACATAAAATTAAAAATAAGTAGGTTACTATCATTTTGTCTGAAAAAAATTATTTAGAGATATTTAATTTACATAGCAAACTTTTAATATTAATTAATAATTTGATGATAGGCTACACACAGCTAGTGAAAGAGGTAAATGGGTTGATTCAATAAGTTGGGTGTTTAAAAGTTTCATCCAATAATTTTGTAATCTACAGAAGAGATAATTTTGTGTATCATTGTTGGGAAAGTACATCAATTTATCGGTCATTGTCTTATCCCTTAAGATCCCTGGGCTACATACCTAACATCTGGGAGTCTTTGTACGATTGATTGAGAGAAGAGAAAAAAAATAGCAAATAACGCCATTTTTTTCTCAAATATCCTGAAACCATCAACAATGCGAACCAAATGACCTATGCGAAGCTTCCATAAAATGACCAGGAAAACTCAATTAGTTTAGTTGTAAGAATCGATATCTTAACGGACAAAACAAACTTACTAGATGCTATAAAATTATGCATGGCTATGCCTTACATTTATGCGCAATTTGAAATCATTAGGACGATTCTCACATGCCTAACTTTAGAGCTGCGCAATTTAAATTTATACATAGAAAACAGTACTTGTAAAAACTTAAGTTTTAATAAAAAAAAAACACTATTTCGCATCACTTTTGTCACAAATATTCCGGAAATTGATGAATTCAATTATTATGATTGACTACATAAATAATACAAACAAAAATTGCTTTCAAAATACAGAAACACAGAAAAGCATTCAGAATAAAAATAAATACAAACTTTCGAATATTGTACTACTAATTTCTTGCAGAAAATAAATATTGAACAGAGTTTTTAAAGTTATAGGTTGTATTGAAAAGTGTGAAACCAAAATATAACACTAATAGCATCTTTATGCCCTTCTTCCTGCAAATCTAAATATCTAGGCCTAAATTTTACAATACACTATAAAAAAATTAATCTTAGATAGATTGCTTGTTTAATATTGCGTTACACTCCTAAATCGGTTTATATATATAGTATAAATAACATTATCAATTATTAACAAAATTCGATTTTACATTGACTAATAATGCGATATATTTTTTTAGAGTAACTCTAAATTAGATTGTTGAGTTTTTACTATGGACCAAATGAGGGCAAAATTTTATTTAATCCCCAAAACAGAAAAATCAAATTAAAGTTTAAAAAAAAACAATTAAAACAAATAGGCTAGTTGCGCTTTATTTGAGGGTGGAGGGGTAGAGATAAAGATTTTTAATTTGGAAGGGGAGAGGATGGTGCGTAAAGCCCCTAAAAAATCAAATCAAAAACCACTATTCCCTGAATTACTTTCTTAATTTTAAATTTCTTTATATATTTGAAAATACTTTTTATGAAAAGAAAAGTATTTTACACATTTTTTTGTAACTAAGGCATTTTACTTATTTCTTGACTTAAATGACAATTATAGGTGGTACTCTAAAACAAGTACCACTTACCTTAAAACCAAAATCTAAATCATTTAAAATAAGAATTTTTGATGTTTCTTAAATAAAGAATTTCAAAATAAGAAATAAATCAATCAGGTTATTTTTAGTTTTTGCAACTGAGGCTAATTTGTTATTTATATAAATATTTTTGTTAAACATAAATAAACATATTTATTAGCAAAGTAAATTTATCATTTTGTAGAATATCATATATTTTAATGAAAAGAAATCTGTCAACTTGTCAATACCAAAAATTTACCAAATGTAGACCTATCTAACTTTATGCGGTTTTTTGAAAAGCAATACTTTTCAATAATTTGGGTTTGAACATTAATACAGAGATATATGATGCATTCAAATATAGTTTTTTCACTTTGGAGGTGCATCATCCGCTTGTAATGGGATGCAATACTCTAATACCCAATAGTGGATATTAGGTTAAATAACCTCCAACAGACAACCAACCCTTTGTCTGAGATGTCCCAACTGTGTATGGTAAAGAGTTGCACCTGTTTATGGGCCAAGGTATACCCTCTGCTCCTACTATTTATAATTCAAGCAGTAGGAGCAATTTTTAATGTCTTTATTTATGAAGCAGTGTTGGACTAAGATTCAAACATATTGCCTCCCGAACATCAAACACACTACATGTTAAGCACTGGTTGTGGGTTTAAAATGACATAATACTTGTAGATTTTAAGTCATTAACTATTTCTTGTTTTATTCAGACAAATAAATTTTTAAAGAAAAAAACAGGTTTTTAAGCCATAATTCATTGAAAACTCAAATTTATCTTTACAAATTAAACTCCCCAAGCCAAGAAAAAGGATATCAATAATTAACTTATGTTAAGGGAAAATGGTTTTAATAGGCAATGATTAAAAAAACGCTCTGTATATTTTAAAAACTAATTTGTTATTACAACTAAAAGTTAAAATAAAAATTGTCGGCTAAAATTATGTATGTAAACAGTAATGTAACATTTCTTAATTTTAGTTATTAATGTCCTCATCCAGCCCACTGGGTATTAGTGCACTGCCAATATAGTGCCTACAGGCCGTACAATGAATGTTATAAAATATTTATTAGAGAAAGATATTTCAAAATATGACCATCATTTTCATCTCTATTGTTTAGATTTTTATAAAGAAGATATTCAAACAATTTGCCGGTTAATTAAACGTAATTGTTTTAAATTTTATCCAAAATTCGATTGAGTTTGAAACTTTTAAGTTTTGTTTTAATCAAAATAAATATTAATCAGACTATTGTAGTTCATGGGAAATAAGTTTTTTTTTGGATAAAATATCAATTTAAATTTAAAATTGATCTTTATTTGATGTATTTCTATTGTTTGAATTAGAATTAGAATTTGTAAACTGTATGTAATTGTACATAACATATATGTTCTATTTGTCATGTTACAGTTAGGGAGTTGAATCCATTTTTATAGAAGCAGAAATATAATCTATGATTATGGTTTGGACCCTCTAAAACTGTAATCTACCTTTCCACTTTCCCCTCTCTTGGTGAAGATATCTTCAACGCCGATACGATTTTTGAAATGTAAGATTCTACTTTCCCTTCTCTTGGTGAAGATATCTTCAACGCCGATACGATTTTTGAAATGTAAGATTCCACTTTCCCCTCTCTTGGTGAAGATATCTTCAACGCCGATACGATTTTTGAAATTTAAGATTCCACTTTTGCCTCTCTTGGTGAAGATATCTTCCTTATGTTTGGAAAATTGATAACAAATAATACTCTTTCACTTTAAATGTATAAATCTTTATTTATGATTTAAAAAATTAGATAATGATTTTTATAATCAACGTCTTAGTAACCTGTCGGCTTGATGAAGGGGAGATGTGGGGTTGGAGCATTTAGCACAACACAAGAGTCGTTAAAAATGGTTTCTACTGCTGCTATGTCAGTAGCCTGATATAGAGTTTGATGTATTGGTCCTTAAACTATGTTGGTTGTCTTAGTTGTTACTTTCCAGAAAACACAGGATGAACAGAAAATAAGACATTGCTCCACACCGTCGTCTGTTTGGTCTGATCATTTGGGAGAAACGTAAGAAGAGACTCGTAAATTTATCGGCTTCTATTCAAGATAGAAAACTGAATTTGTAATAAAGATTACTGTTACTTATGAATATCTACCCTAAAACTCGTTTGTTCGTCTGTCTGTTAAGAGTACACTGATGTCAGGAACTCTTTTTAAGGAAGTCATGATTAAATATTTTGGCATTTGCGTTATAATTAAAAATAACTAGACCTTTTCTTTTCTTTTATTGTTAGTGACAATAAAAAGTACTTGTAAAAGTGTAAAAATATGTTTTTATACAAAATAGTACAATTATAACTTTTAAGATTGAAAATATTTTTTAAAATCTTTTAATTGTATTGGTATTTACTAATTCAAACCTAAACTGAACTCTATTAGACTACCTACCATGAAATGAAAAATTTTCTAATAATAGAATAGAAATATTATTACTTGTATCTTACACCAGATTTTCATATTCTCTAATAATGTAAAACACGCAGTGGGCCAAAATAACGATTCCCCCCTTCCACCCACTTTACCCCATCCACTCCCCTCTAACAGAATGAAGGAACTGGCCAAGAAATGACGGGGGAAATAGCAACCTAAATAATGACAATTTTTTCCCTGTCATAATACTAACGTACATTTTACGTCCATTATTCTAATGTGCATCCCTTCCCGGTCAACAATAATAATTGATTTCTGTTTTTCTTAGAAGCTTCGATTAAAAACTAATTTTTAGTCAGGATAAGATGATAGGGACTTCTTCCTCCTATATACATATTATTTTATTTAATTGATACAACTAGAGCGCGCAGAATAGGGAAGTAGTGAGGTGTAGTCAACCCCATGCCAAAATTAAGTGGGGCAAATACTAGTTAGTGCCAATTAAGTTTCAGCCTTTCTACATCCTCTAACACGACCAATAGGGGTGTCAATTATAAAAGTCACGAGCGGCTGCTCACCTAGCATCTAATTATAGGGGCAAGAAGGGAAAACAACAGTTTAAAACCACCCCAAAGCTTTAATATAAAGATAAATAGCTTAAAACCATCACTGGTTCTAGTTGAAGCTTCCTTAAAATGGAGAACTCAATAAGTTCAATAGTTATTGAAATCTTAAGCTACAGACAAAAAATCATACTACTTTATATTATAGGTTATCCAATTAAATTTATTGGGGGTATAAAAAAAAGGACGTTTGTTTAACTTTTGAGTATGTTGATCATATGGAGAAGGGACACTTAGGGGAATGTGTTCAACTACAACAACGATCCTGTTGGTTTAAGTAGGTGTCAAAATAATCGGATGCGCTTCGCGCATCACCCTAGCAAAACCATGTGTCCGCCACTGATTACAACATTGTTAATTGATGTATTATAAATGAGCTCATTTTATTGTTTCAAGTTATTCGTAATTAAAGCATTAAAGAAAAAGTAAGAGTGTGCGTGTGTGTAAGAGAGAGAGAGATAGGTGGATAAGTAGAGAAAAAAAGAAAAAATGAAAGAAAAAGTGGGAGATAGCTGCGATTAAAAGTTAATATAACCAGGATATTGGGTTAGGTTTCGGTTTTACCAAAACAGAATCTAAAGGGTTTAACCATAACGAGAGTTCAGTTGAGAGACTTAAGAGAAAGAGAGAGACAGAGAGACAGAGAGAGAGATAGAGAGAGAAAAAGAGAGTATCAGGTGTATGTAAGAGAAGAGAAGATAAAGAGAGAGAAGTGATATTTGAATCTCAAGTTTATGGACCATTTATCTCAGTTTCATTTGTTACACGAACATAATCATTGACTCTCTCGTTTGAGTTGATTTAATAATTTTAAATTGGTATCAAAACAAGAAGATTGATATATATTTCCTTATATAAAAGTTCTAACAAGATGTCTACCTGTCTGTCTGATTGTGCTTTTAAACCAAAAGATCTCACTAACCGATGGAAGGATATGACTGTTTCAGCAAAGCTTCTTATATGTTATTGGAAGATTTTTTTTAGGGGGGGGGGGGGATATCATCATCCTCCCACAAGAAATCTTCTAATTTCACCTTTTATTTTGGTTTTAAAATTATGATTATTACGCTTACGAAATTGTCGTAATTAAACCCAGTAAAAAATACAAAAATTTCTATAATATCCAGTCATTCCTGAAATCTTATTTTTTAAAATCCTTACTTAAATAATTTTTTCCTAAATATTACCTTTCCTTTGCCTAAATTATAGATAAATTTCAATAATTATATCAAATAATTGATTCACCTTAGTTCTTATTAATGTCATTCTTGTTTTTTTTTCAAATTCTGATGATATATTTTTCTTAACCTCTAAGTTCAGTCTTTGATGTCAAATTGAAAAAGTAATTGATTTACATTGAAAACACATTTTCAAGAAAACAGAAATAAAAATCTAAAATGTTATTATTGTGTAATTTAATAAACCTTCATTTTAAGAAAATTTAATATTTCAAATAAAAGTACATGCATGAATGGACATCTATATTTTTTTTTTTCAAGGAGGTCATACATCCTCCACATTATGATAGTATAATGTTGGTGAATTGTTTTTTTTATATTACCACTTTTATGGTAAAGTGTCAATAAAAAAAATAAAGAAGCTATTTATAGTGCCTTTAAAAATGACGTTATGCAATACAAATGACCAATGATAGGCCAATACACAGACAAAATTACCAACGGCAGGCTAGTGAACATTTTCATTGACCAATGGTAGGCCAGTATGACGTCATTTTCTACAGGCAATATAAAAAGCTTTAAAAATAATTGGTAACTTTGTGCTGTTTTCTTTTTTTTGTTTTTATGTTCCTTGTTAATTTTTTCAGAGTTTATTATAGTGATGGACCAAAGAGATTCATTGGACAGCTCCAGACAATCCTCATTTTCTTCTTATTTTGAGGTAGTTGTTTCAAGAGTAGCATTATGTTTAGAATCTTCGTTTCTTTTGAAAGTATAATATTATCATCAGGTGTATCATTTTCATGTAAAGTTCATTTTTTACAGACAGCTCAAGATACTTTAAGGCAATCTTATTTTCTTCATACATTATCAATAGTATCATTATCAATAGTATCAGTTGGATATCATAAGTAGTATTTCATGCATAAAATATTTTTTACAGAGCTTCAGACAAATTTCATATATTTCAAATGTTATAAGGCAAGATTATCATTAATATTAAGTATATTATTCTTGATAGTAGAGAGATTTTTGCTTCATCTGTAATACAAAAAGGTATGCAGTCTATCTGTCCCTCTGTCTGTCCGAGGGTTAAACTCTTGGTAAGTAATCCCTCGACAGACAAGTTGGTGCTTTTCAGATTATACACATACTGGCCCTGTAATGATTTAAACCTGTTTTTCCTCAAAAACAGAAATTGACCCCCCATAAAAATTTTTTGGTGCAACTGTGCTGTAACATATAGTTTATTTTCAATCCCTTTTAGGGCTAAGCACCAAAAGGCTATGGGCGCAGCCACTATAAATAATTGCTGGGAATAAAGTTTATACATATATAAAACAACAATATATAATATAAATATATTTATTTATTGTCAAATGAATTGTATGGGGACATATGTGAACGAAAATAAGTGAAACTCTGTATTTAAAATATTTCTTTTGTGTGATAAATGAAATTCGCCTAACTTTAGTGTTAAATCTCAAACGTTTGATGTTTATTAAGGAAGTGTATTTATGGATTAAAAAGAATAAGAATATGATTTACGATTGTTTTTGTAAGAGAGCAAGCATTATGTTTACGTCACTCTCTCTTATAATACAAGATATGAGGGCTAAGTTGTTGTTTTATGATGTCACAGGAGCATTTGATACTTGAGCAACTGATACATTGACTCATTTTGTTTCACAATAAAGACAGGATTAAAGGAACCAAATTAATCATTTGGATTATTTGATAAAGAATTTTAATGAATTTTTCAATAGAATCATATATTTTGAATCTAAACAATTGTTGAAATAAAATTCAAGAAACGTTTTATTGTAATTAAAATGATATTTTGTAAATCTTTATAAATTTATTGTTATTTTTCTGTTTAGGAAGCAGATAGTTTTAAGAGATATTTATCTATAATGGAAAGAAACACAAGAAGGTAAGGTGAAGTTTACAAAAATTCAATCAACACAATAGGATTTTGCTTTTTAATCAGTTATGTTATTAAATCATAGTTTCTTTTTATGCCTAACCTCTGCAGGGGGCTATAACACTGTTGGGCCTGTACAATTACATGATGGGCTACTAAGTACAGTCTTATTTTTTTTTCAAAATAAGGGGGCGGAGGGGGGATCACTGTATAAATTGTTTTATTTTATGCTCAATTATTTAAGTCTCTTAGCAGCCCAACTGTCTTTTTCACTTTGTTCAAGGGTATCAAATAGATTTATTTTCTTCAGATACTCAACGTGTGGGTTCTTAACAAGCCAAGATTCCGGAGTGTCCAGTGAAATTGACCAAGATTTAAACAAATCCAGTGACTTGGTAACCATGTTTTTATTATAAAAGCAATGCTACTCTTGATTTAAAACATCTTTTTATTAGCTCTCTAACTCAGTAGTCTGTTGTTGTCCGTCTAATTCACTTTTGCTCGTTGAGTCATATGAAAAACACTATACAGGAAATGAGCCACTTGTGGATAAAGTTATTTTTGATGATTCTGAGAATTAGAATTTCGATTCATGTAAGATATTTGATATTTGAAGTTATTATAAAATCAGTTCCTTATAACATAAAACTTATATTTGATATTGTATCAATATTGACAAGTAAAATTACAATTTTAATAAAATTGAATCAGGATTTACAGATAAAATTTTATATATCATATATTGTTAGCAGCGGAGTTGCTCCATAACTCTTATTAGGGCGTGTGATTTGGCTGTTACATTACATTAATAATTATAAATAAAGCTTCATGGTTTACTGGTGTATGATATGATATCTATAAAACTGAATAATTTTGGTATCTTTAGTTCTATACTACTCTTTTCCTCAATTAGAAATGTGTTACTTATCTCTTTAATAAAACCTTGATTAAAGTTATAACTACAAATTTAATGCCGATTATTTAATAATTAAAAAAACAGTGATGACTAATAACTATATTACTAAACCGCGGTTATAAAAGCAATAACACGTCTTTCATGTCGACATAATTTTCATTATTACTACTTTTGACCTATAATTACCACATAATGATTTTTCTAATAACATTATAAACAAAAATCTTTATGCTGATATGTATTATATAATGTAAAAAAGTATTTTTTTGTTTCTGCGTTCATATCTCACTAACCCATAACCGATTGAGTTCTTCATTTTAGGATAGCTTCATATACATTGGTCCTGGAATGTCTTAAGGCTATTCTATTTTTAATCTAATTCAAGTCGTAAGATAGTTATAGCATATTTTTCACCTATTTGTTAATTCCTCATTCGCATACAGAGTCCTAAATGGAAGCTAGGGGCACGACCATTAGTTAATATATATTTAATTTTAGTTGTTAGAAAGTACTGTAGACGAGACAAGCCAAGAAGAAGAATTGGCAAGTTCTAATTCTGAAAAATCCTCCAATTCAATATCCTCACATTTTATGAATCTCAAAGTTGCCGGCTCAAATAATCTGGTAATATCGTCTCAGGAAACATTCTTTATATTACTTTTTCAATCAGGGATAGGACAATGGAAGATTAATAACCTTCCACTAAAGACTTTTGAGTAAAAGTATGCCTTAAGTAAATGACTTATTAACAGCAAAATAGTTTTAAGTTTTTAGGAAAAACACTAAAACTCGAAATCTAAATTGAACTTCATTTAATGTAAGTTAAAATTTTTAAGATATCAAAAAGATTAAGATTTCACAATAAAAATATAGATTTGTATAAAATGAATAATGATATAAGTAAAACATTTCAATATTCCTGCGTTTAAAAATCTTCAGGTTTAACTAACAAGGATGACAACATCCATAAAAGCGAAGCACTGAAACGGTAGGACAAACGGACATTAACACTTGTATAGTGTCATAACTGAATAATCATAATATAAATGTATAAGAGTCAAAGCAAAATTGTAAGTAAATTTGTTGAAAAACTGCTTGATTCAGGATAATGTTTATGGACAAACTTACATTTTTAGGACTTGATTATAGAGTTGCTTCGCTTATTAAATTATACTTTGTTGTCCCAGGAATTAATATACCAAAAATCAGATCAATCGAATGATTAGATCACATAAAAATTTGTTGTTAAAAAAGTAAAAAAATCAACATGTTTAAAATGGACGTACGGACATTTTGGTGATGATTATAGAGTTGCTACGCTTTCTAAATCGTACCTAACTACTAAAGGAATCACCATGCAAAATTTGAAATCGATAGGACAATTCTAACATGCCAAAATTAACGAAAAAAGCTATCCGTTACGGACGTACGGACGTACGGACGGACCGACCCTAATTATAGAAAAGCTTCGCTTTTAAAAATTCAATACGATTGATACATAATACATAATTTTTTTTCTAATTATTATAAAGAGAATCTTTATTCAAAGGAAGCTGATAATAAACCAACTGATGTAGCAACTAGTAAAGATACTCTGAAGGAGCCTAATATGGATATAAAATCTTCAAATAAAAAGAAGGATACAGCCAAAACTCCAGCAAAAGAATGCAAGACATCAATAGATAAAAGTAAAGCAGACTGTAATGATTCCAAGCCAACAATAGCAGAAGAAAGAAAAAGATTTCTTGGTCGGAATAAGAAAATGACGCTTCCAAAGGAAATAGTTGTCACTTCAGGCATAGATTCAGGGATAAGTAAGTGGCTGAATTAAAAACATACCCACATAAAAATAAGAAAAAAAAACTTTAAAGAAAAAGGGAGCACGTTATATTGTGACAGTGGAAAGTTTCATGTGTGACGTCATAAAAATACGTCTAAAAATGAAGGATGAGAGCAGAAGTGGGAAATGAAACCCCTAAAAAAGAGACGGATAATAGATGTATTTTTATGACGTCACACATGACACTTACCGATGTATCTGTTATATTTGTAAAACAAGGGAAACAAGAAAAACCTAAGCATGAAATGTCATTTTTATTAAAAGTAGTAAAGTAAGTAGCGAAACTTTAAAAAAATCTTTTCTGTTGTACCTGCTCGTTAAAATTTAGCCAGAGGCGCAACCATTTTAAAATAATTTCCAGTTCTGTACATCCACCTTTTACAAACAACTTAATTTTGACACGACAAAAGTTTTTTTTTTCTCTGCATTTAACTATCCCCAAATCTTTGGTATTAAGGTGAAAATAAAAAGACGACCTACACTCCAGCTGGTATTGAAGTTAATATTTTGGATAGTGAGGATGAAGTTTCTCCAAAACCCTACAAAACTAATTTTGAAAAATGCAAAGAAGGAATTAGACTTTATAGGTAGGTGATATTATTTACTAAAGTTTTTAGTAAAAAAGTATATTTTGTGTCAGAAAAATTGTCTTTTTATTTGATTAATAGTGTTTTTGGACACGCTTTTTTCAGCTTATTGAAACTGGTTTTATTGAAGTTCATTTACGTATCCATAGTCAACTGTCTATAAAACTGAAAAATTTGGGTATAGTCCCTTTCGTGGCAACGCTCCTTAAGGGGCGATTCTTCGTTTTTTTCACAGTAGCTTTTCTCCTATTTCTAGCCCCTGCGGGTAGCTCTAACCCTGCGGGACCAATTGCTTAACCCTGTGGGGTAATCACCTAACCCAAAATAACCTAGCCTAACCTAAAATAACCTAGCCTAACCTAAAATAACCTATTAGAAAGACATTTAAAAAATATTACGAATCGCCCCTTTAGAGGCGTTGCCAGGAAAGGAACTATTCCAAAAGTTTTTATTAAATTTAAAATTGACATTAAGAATTATACTAGAAAACAAAGACTGTCATTAAATAATCTTTATAAAATATAGCCCATATACTTTATTGAATCTAAAAAGTTTAAATGTTAAATATCTAAATCTTTAAATTTTGTATTACTTAGCTGAATTCAATAAAATTAAAACATATATATTAATTATCTAAATGATATTTCTTTTGTAGACGTCTGAGCTCTAAAAGTAATCAGGTAAAGATACAATTTCAATTTATATATTAAATCAAAACAATATAATGAATATACAAGTTGTTTTTAAGTTAAATTATAGGATAATTGTTATATATCGCATCGTATTATAGACAGCTTTCTGCGGTTATCAAAATTAAAAACTAGTATTAATGTTATGATTTTCTTTTAATTTTCGTAGAAAACTGGCTATAATACAATACTGTGCATGATTTTCAGTATGGTTCTAATCTAGCATATATTAATCTGTTTCGAAAATTATAACTAGATTATCATAAAGCTAAATATTTATAACATTTACTATAGGTAATTTGCTTATAAGAAAATTTGGATTAAGGAAAAAAACGAAGTAGCAGGTTACGTTGTATTTTCACAGTAGCTTCTCTTCTATTTCTAGCCTCTACGGGGGGGGGGGGGGGTCTAACCCAGCAGGGAAATAATCAACATTTACCTATCCTAAAATAACCTATCAAAAGCTACTGTGAAAATGCGACGAAACCCGTTTCTTTCCATGATCCGAAATCTGTCCTTGTTTTTAGTCAGATAAATCAGACGATGATAAATCTCCTTTGGCTGGCAAGCCTATCAAATCAATGCAAGATCTTGGTAAGTTGCTATAAGCATTTTTTTAGGGGTGGGGAGTGGGGTAAAGCATCTCTACTGGGTGGCAATTACACTTTAATTTGTTTTAGGGTAAAATGTTCAAGTATGGGGGGAAGGGAAATTTTGAAAAATATTTGAAACTCATAAGCTATAACAAATAATTTGTTTTAGTTCAATATGCATTAATTGAGTTTTTTCGTTAGATTTACAATATCAACTTATATTGAAGTGCCTGCTTGTTATATCTATAAAACTAGAGTTGGCTCGATATAATTATCTCCCTATTGGCTAGTTTTCTATATGCATATCTATTTCTCAATAAATCTATTTTCCTCATCCCGGCATTACTGTCTAAAAGAAAGTAAATATTTAATAATTTAAATGATTTTTAAAAGAATTTTTTTAAATTATATTTTTTTCTTTACATCACCATCACCAAAGGGTTAATGATGATGATTACAATTTTAGTTTAATATTTGAACACACAAAATGTCGCCACAATCGAATTCTTTTAAAACATAGTTTTCTTAAATTTATCAAATTATAAATTTAAATTTTCTTTTTTATGATTAGAAATTAAATACATCAATATAAGGTAAATAGCAACATGAAATGAAAAAAATGAATTTATTTTTAATAAAGTAAAATAATGGGTCTTATCGTTCTGGGCAATGAGAGTTTATTATGGATTATTGGAGCACTATGAGTTTTAATCATATATTCCTTGGAAAACTTGAGCTCGTTTATAGACATTTATTTCCTATATAGATCTGACATGGATCTTGAAGCAATTAAGCAGGCCGTTTTGTACATGTTAAAAATTGGAAGATTTCATTAAATAAAAGTAATCGCAAATATACTTAGTAAATAAAACTTATATTGCAATTAGGTTAGGCTAATTCGCGCAATGTTTTACCCCTTTTTCAGTCGTACAGCTAAAGCCATTTGAATATATTTCAATATGCTTTATACAAAATAATGAAAATAAACATTTCATGTTTTGTAAATTTGTTTACTTTTATTACAGAAGAAATAGAGCAGCATATAAGCCGGCTACTTGATGCCACGTAAGATAAATGTTCCATTGTTAATCTATATGTAGCGATGTGAAGCCGACCGTTATTTCGGCGGCTCGGCTTCGGCTCAAGCGGAGACAAAGTATGCTTTAGCTCCGGCTCTATATCGATGTTTAAATGTTATAATTGTTTTAAGTGTTTATTACTAAGTACAATCATATCCATAAGTAGCAAAGTGACAGTGATATTCAAAAAAAAAAAGTAAACTTCAATACAGTCTAAATAAAACGTCTTTTACGGACGGACATATTCATGCTACTTTACAAAAAAAAAATGCAAAAGAAATCAAATCATGGATTCGATCTATTATTTGATACCATATATCTATAAAAGTTTAGCTTAAATTAGGTTTTAAGTTCCATACTAATCGATGTAGATTATATGGTCGTCAATTTAGGATGCTATTTTCCCTCTTATTTAGTGGTCATTTCATCCTGACGGATGGCAAGAGATAGAGTTAAGGATGGGGGGTCGTTTTTTAGCCTGTTGAACGTTTCGTTTTATTAGAGTACATGACAATCTGTTGTAAGATTCAAGTTCATCCATTTCTATGCCATACTTGTAAACTAATTGTGGTATTTCGGGGTGAAGCAGTTCAACCCTACCGAGCGAGTTCGGTTCAAACGAGCCCCTAGCCTTAAAGATCCTCCCAATAAATAACTACAAGGAGTTACTGATTAAAGGATATATTTCTAACTGATTCATTACAAAAGATATACAGGTTTATATAGCAAATAGAAGTATAATAATAGATGATGAGGGGTAGTTGGTGATGGGATCCTTTGAGCTGGGGGCTGTGTCCACAGGCGCAAAGGTAGGAGGGAAGGCTGCCTCCTTGGGGTAGGCAGGTGATGGCAGAGAAAGGGGAAGGTCCGGCTGCGGCAAGGGGGTGTAGACATCTCCCGGCAAGGCAGGTAACTGGGGCTTGGGGTTGTAGAGGGGCAACGCTCCTCCCACTATCAGAGATGTCCAATTTGACCGCTGCTTGTGATGTATCGGCAAGGCCCCGGAGGGGCAGGGGTGAAATGGTGATAATAGGATTAGTGCTGGAGGCTTGATTTGATAAGCCGCTGCGTAGCAACTCTGTAGAATGCATGTCCGTATGCTGCCGTCTTACCACATAATTACATTTTTTAATAAACATAAGATTATTAAACGCATTAAAATTTGAAGAAAAAAAATTATTTGACTCAACGTTTAAAAATACATAGAAAATAAAATTATGTAAATATTTAATTTAAAAAGAGATTAAATACTCTTCAACATTTAAATAATTAACAATTAAATTTGTTAACTTGATGTTCATGTGTATTAGTAAGTCTGATATAGTACTTTATACTGTAGATTTTAAGCAGTTGGATACATTGAGTTCCATCAAAGGCACAAATATTTTATGCTACAAAATAAACATTATCTGAGCAGTTAATTTAAGGACGTTTACCCTCACATTTATTGAGCATCTACCCTCCCCCTTATTTTAAAACAAAATTGAAAGAAAGGGGATGGAGTAGTTTTCCGTTTGATCGTTTATTTATAACTTTAGATCAGTTTAAGTTTGGTTATATTTGGTATTGGTTAGTCCCGAAGGTAGAGGCTCTGTAGGGTTTAGGTATGGGGGGGGGGGGGAATAATTAGCCCAAATTTTCAATAAATTCATTTTGAAACGCAGGATGTCAATGCTCGACAAGCACTTTGGAGGAAAGCACCAAAACTTTTGTTATTATTCTTGATGTTGTACTATTGTATCTTGAGTGGTAGGTTGAATGTGGGAGTGTATGACCTAAAAGATCTTATAAATATCTGGAATAATCGTTTCGCAATTCTCCGGGAAGTTTAGCAGTGTTCTAGGGAATGTTTCAGTTTAAATAAAAAATAAATATCGAGTGGAAAGAGTGGAAAGGAAGGGGAAATGTTGGGGAACCCCCACCATCTCTATGGACAAAGCGTTAAAAGATAATAATAAAATATTAATGTGATTATGTATTTTTGTTCATTTCATAAAAATTTATGATTATTGGAAAACGTTAAAATTGGTTTTATTTGTGGTTGCTAGATGGCGTATGGATGCACAAAGATGTGAGATGCCTAATAATACTGATATCATGATGGACAACCTTCCCAGTACTAAAGGTGTTCCTATAGTTCCGTCAATCAGTTAACCTTAATAATAAAGCACATAGAATTTCAAGTATTTCCAGATTTCATTACAATTATAAAAATGATTATTTTTCAATCTAAACGACAATTTACCATCAAATTCATTATTTAAATGTATGAAAATAAATACAAGTATAAAACTTTTCTCAATTAAGATTTATAAGCTTTTGTGGGTAATTTTCATTGTTTTGATTAGTTTTTCATTAAAGGGTTAGAGTGGCGGCAAATTATGTATGCACTATTGGGTTAATGTCAGTTTATCAAATTTAAAAGTTATTCCCAAAATTTTTAGTTCACATTTTGCCTTTTGTTCTCTTGTATTTTATGACAATTTTGAAAGACGAAAAATATTTCCTAAAATCAATGGTATTCTTATGGTAGGAACGTAGGAACATATGCTAAAGTGAATTGTCATGTAGCTACTCAGCCAAAACATGACAAGCCTTCCTCTCACACATTAACAGTATCTAATCATAATAATCCTAATGTCTCATTTGATACGGATAAAAAGATACAGGTAATTATGAAAAGCTATAATACAAAGTAGAACGATGTCTGTCTGTTTCTCCGTCTGAAGCTTAAGATGTCGGTAACTGCCTGAATTGTTTTGGTTTTACTATTCAGAGAATATACCTACTTATTCTGTGGTGGTTTTAAGCTATTTTTCTTATTTTTTGTAAACAAAAACAAGTAAAGGGGCTGGGGAACACCTAACGCACAAAGAGACGTAGCCCCTATGAAAAAAATTAACCCATCCCCCATTTTTGGATAATCAAGAAAATACCCCCCCCCCCCCCTTTATTTTGAAACAAAATTGAAATAAGGCGGGAGGGTTAGTTTTTTGTTTGTTTTTTATTACTTTATATCAAGTTAGGGCAGATTATTTTGGGTACTGGGTAGTCCAGCACAGTAAGGGCACCACAGGAAAAGGCATCGCAAGGTTAGGCATAGGAAAAAAATGCCCTTTCTCATAGAAAATTTATATATTTTTTTTAAATAAGAGGGAGGGTTTAATTGATTGTCAGGCGCTTTCAGGGAAAACACCAACCTTCTAAAACTTTTTTTTATGTTATTCATAGAACACCAGTAAGCCAAAATTGATTGCAAAGAAAATGTTCAAACGCCAATCAGAAGTAGATATCGTAGAAAATTCACCAAAGGTAAAAAAGAATAATATTTTATATGTGACAGGATGTCTATCTGTCTCAAACAAAGATCTCAAAAATCGCTGGATCGAACGACATGGGTCTCTTTTAAACTGATTCAAATAGGTTGACCCCTCACCCCCGTCCTTAATGTGCCTCTCGAGCACCTCATTACCTAACCGCGCGCTTGTGAATTATAGAGTCGTTGGGCTCAAGTAAAATTTTGCCTGAGTTGGAAAATAAAAAAAATTAAGTAGGTGGAAAAAGTCACTCAAAAATCAGCCACGTGACGTCATAAAAATGAGGGATTATATTATCCATCTCTTTTTTAGGGGTTTTCTTTCCAACTTCTCTTCTCATCTCCCTCATTTTTATGACGTCACGTGGCTGATATTTGAGTGACTTTCTCCCCCTACAATATAAAGTTATATTCCGTAATTAAGAAGAACTACTTTTAGCTAATGAAACATACAGTCAAAATATTTATAATATTTTTAAATATCTCATTAAAAATTAAAAGTAGAAATTTCTATTCTGTATCTATAAACTTTAAAATAAATTGAATTGTTTTGGACCAATCTATACTCAATATTACATCTCATAACGTCATCGTTATTATTTAATATTTTAAATTTTTTAGATATAAAAAGAGAGAGAAATTACAAATATTGTTAAAGTTTTTTCTCGCTCTCTCTCTCACTCTATCTATTTCCCTCTTTGAAATTGTACATTTCATATTTGCAGTGAATTTTAATTTCAAATATTATATCCAAAAATCTATGATAGCACAAAATTTTAACAGAAGGTCTCCAAATAATCCGGAATAGCCATTACTAAATAATTTACAGAGCACATAAATCCACAAAAAGACTTTCTTTAATCGTGTTTTCTTCAGTCAAGGTTTCCCTGAGCATTATTGAAACTTAAGCTGGATCTTTAAATGTGTAGCCGTTGGCGTTGCCGCTGCCAGAGGTACAACCACTAACCTAATAGCGATCTTTAAATCAAATTGGCTACGCGTGGCCACGGCTTTAAATCTTTAAATCATAACCACTATTTGAATTTTCAGTAGAAATATGAAAAATAATAATAATAATAACGTAAAACTTCAAACATTTAAAAACTCATGTTTTATTGGCAGCACTGGCAGTGGTGACGGCTACGGCTACGACCACGGCCACGGCTACTCATTTAAAGATCCAGCTCTAGTTTATGCCAGAGATTAGTTAATAGTTATAGGCCTTTTTTTCAGCTTATAACGATTTACTGGCAAAACATGAACTCTCAGCTTTAAAGATTTGTGGAGATATTCGATCCCGGGAATATTTTACCGAGAACGCCACTTGCTACTTTATTTTGTTTCAGGCACCTTCAAGAGGTCTAAATGTTCGACGATTATCAAGGTAACAAGGTCATAGCTAGCCATAACACGTAGATATGGAAAGAAAAGTAAATTGAATAATAGATTAGTACAATACATGTTATGTAATATATATACAATATAGCAGAAAATAAAGCAAATAAAAAATGTTTATTCTTAAAAGGACTCTCCACAGAAAAATCAACTTTGGATTTTTGAAAATCTAACCTGAAACTATTATTCTCTGTTCAATTTTAGGCATTTTTTGTTTTTGTGGCATCGCGATCGAAGCCCTTTGAAAATTTTGTCCGCCGCCTATTTGTACTGCCGCTATAAAAATATATACTACACTTTCCTCCACTCAATATGTGTTCGCCGCTAAAGAACATTTGCTCCATTGCAACCGGCCGCTCTACGATTTATCCTCTTCCTCGACTGGACAATCCTGCCGCCTCCATTTTGTGTTCGCCTCCGCCAAATATAACCATCTTTTGCCGCAGTTGCCGCATTCATCGCCCTTCTCCGCCGCTACTCCGCTATACATTGCGTACGTAGCTATACACAACACCCCCAGCCTCCATATAATTTCTGAACAAGGGAGAGGGGAGCATGTATTAAAAAGCGACGTACAGCGGAGTAGCGGCGGAGAAGGGCGATGAATGCGGCAACGGCGGCAAAAATAGAAGCTAAAAATCACTAAAGCAGCACAAATTAAATGGCGGGAGGATTCACTTAAAGGAGGTAAAAAATTTCAAAGGGCTTCGATCGCGATGCCACAAAAACAAAAAATGCCTAAAATTGAACAGAGAATAATAATTTCAGGTTAGATTTTCAAAAATCTAAAGTTGATTTTTCTGTGGAGAGTCCTTTTAAAATCTCCAAAAAGAAACAGTAAGATTATATTAATTTTCATTTTAAATTAGTCTGAGAAAGGTTTATTTAAATAGATAATTGGTGCTTTCTTTAAGTTAAAAAGCCTTAATGATTAATCTTTATATGACACGGTGTAGAGATATAATTTACTTATAAAACGTTTGTTCTAAAATGATAGAATCTGTAATTTTCCTTTAAATATATAAAATTTTATTCTAAAACCTTTTTATAAGAAAAAACTGAGAATTTCAGTAATAAAAATTGTTTCATACAAAACATTTTTTAGAAAATTTCTATAGAAAAATATTTTAAGAATGTTTTAAGAAAAGTTTTAATTTGATTGACCTAAATGGAGATTAATTTTTAGTAGCTAAGTTGCTTTATTATTTCATTTTGTCTGTCCATCAGTTAGTTTGTAACGTTATTGAGGAAATGTGATTTTAAGATCTTGCGGATTTTTTTATGAAGGTACTCCTTTACAAAAAGCATCCACTGCACTGCAACAAAAGAAAGGTTTCGTGATTTTCTACCATCCTTCTATCTTCAACTCTTCTATACTGCTTTCTTTTTCTTTCTTGTTAAGAGCTATTAATAAAGTTTAAGTTTTATGTTGCATTTTTATTTTAAGACCTGTGCTTGAATCCTTACACCTGCGACCATCATCAAACCTGAAAAGTTTGAAAGAAGCAGATTCTGAAGCTTCTAGCATAACGGTAATTCTTTTCATTGTTTGATATATAAATAATTGTTGCCAAAAAGTTTTTTTTTCGTGTTAGTTTTGGCTTAACAACTAATACAACATAATTTTAATCTTATTTTGCACTACCACCGGTCATTTAGTATTTTCTTACTTTTAAAATGTCGTTTAGTCTCTCTTTGAAATTGTTCTTGAAATTGTATTTAATGTGTCAGATTGTCTTTCGAATGTCTTTGAGATTGTCTGTCACTTGTCAGATTGTCTTTCGGATAGTCCTTCAGGTTGTCTTTCAGATTGTTTTTTAGATTGTCTTTCACATTGTCTTTCAGGTTGACTTTTAGATTGTCTTTTAGATTGTCTTTCAGATTGTCTTTCACATTGTTTTTCAGATTGTTTTGAAGATTGTCTTTCAGATTGTTTTTCAGATAGTCTTTCAGATTATTTTTCAGATAGTCTTTCAGATTGTTTTTTAGATAGTCTTTCAGATTGTCTTTCAGATTGTCGTTCAGAAAGTCTTTCAGATTGTCTATCAGATTGTCTTTTAGATTGAGTAATATTTATGTATCAGAGATTGTCTTTCAGATTGTCTTTGGGGTTGTGTTTGTCTTCTGTATCGTCATTTAGCTTTTCTTTTAGATTTTTATACCTCTAAAATAAAAGCTTGGACGTCCTTACTAACTCTTTATTTTATTTGTTAAGAATACTCCCAACGCAGAGAAGGAAGATACAAAAGAGGAAAAGAAGGAAGTGGAATTTGATTTTAAAGAGACAGGTACAAAGCACATTTCTAAAATTGAATTTGAGAAAACAGAATATTTGATTGTTGCCAAATAAAAGTTTATAATTCAATACTTATTTGGTAACAAAGATCAAATTACAATTCCTTTTAATGGTCAAGCAAAATATTTTTCGTAAAGCTTATTCAAAATATGAATGATTTTAATGTTTTATTGACTTTATTTTCACTTGCTAAATTTTTAGTAGCGAAGCTACTCTATATTCGAAATGTCCGTCCGTCTGTCCGTCCGTCTTAGACAGAAAGGGGGAAACGTGATTTTCTCGGCTCCTATAAAAGATAATACCTGAAATTTTCAGGTATTATTTTTGTTACCATTTTTTATATTTTCACCAAGTTTCATTAAGATTCGTCAATTGGTTGAGGTGCTAGATCAAATCCTACATTTTAAAGTTTTTATGATTTTCTCAATCCCTATTCAAGATAGACGGCTGAAATTTTCAGGAATTGAATACTTTTATATTCTGTATACTTTTATTAAGTTTTATCAAGATTTGCTTATTGGTTGGGGTGCTAGTTCGATTCCTAGATCTTTAAGTTTTCATGATTTTCTTTACTCCTATTCAAGAAAGACGGCTGATATTTATAGGGATTATATAAGTTAACAATTTACATATCCCCACAAAGTTTCTTTAAGATTTGCTTATTGGTTGAGGTGCCAGATCGATTCTTATATTTTCAAGTTATAAATCTTACTAGGTTTCGTGATTTTTTAATTTAATATTTCTTTTATGAAACTGCAACATAGTCCATTTTCGCCGGATATAATTCAATAATGTTTGTGCTTCGCTACTTATGGATGTTGTTATCCTTGTTTCCTTCTATGTAATTAAAACTGACTAATAACATTTAACCATTTTAGTATTAAAATCTGACTGCATCGGGTATGAGAGTAAGCTGCCTTGTATCTCCATCCCCGACTCTACCTGGGTGCTTCACACCAGTCCAGTTGACCGGATAAGCCCTTCGCTGGATTCTCCAGCTCTAGAGATTGATATAAACGCTACCGCTTATAGGTAAGAAAATCAATCAGAAACAAGATTTCTAAAAAAATAACCAATTGTGTAATGTGTATACAAGAAAAAATCGATAATCTAAGGGAAATAGAATAGACGTGGATATTATGACAGGGGAAAAAAATTGTCAATTTTCCCCCTGTTTGTCATCATTTATAGGTCCATTCTTTCATCCAGTAGGAGGGGAGGGAATGGGGTAAAATGTGTGGAATGGTGTTATTTTAGCCAGCTACGAGTTTCATTTTATTAGAGTATATGGTAATCTGGTGAAAGTTCCAAGTAATTACAAAACCATTGATAATTTAGTTACTTAATAATGTAATAATTAAAATTAGCACATACTTTTCAACAAGAGCAATTGCCATAGTACATAAATGTCTCAGTCAAAAAATGTTTTTCCTTCTTTGAAGATAAGAGTGGTTAAACCATTCCGCAAATATATTTTAATAAAAAGCATATTTAAATGATATAAAATATCTAATTTAGAAATAGTATGCAAGGAAAGGAGCACATGAATTTTCAAGCTTTTGACCAGAGGTTCGGTCCAGTTCTACTCTCTGTCAAGGATATATACTGCCAGGAGGGACAAAAGGTACCTAGTTTATTTTGTTTATAAATTTCTTAATGACATGCTGTTTAGCACCCACATGATCAGTATCCCTTTCTTATTTCTCTCTTTTCTTTCACTCCATCCCCTCTTTCTCTTTTGCTTCATCTATCTCTCTTCTCTCCTCGTAATTTCATGCTCGCATCATCAATGTATAGTTATACCTACCATAATCTGTTATTATCCTATTATATAAAGAAGTAAGCTTTTTTTGTCTGTAGCGAAGGATCTCACTAACCGCTAAACCGAAATGGTTTTCCTTTGCAGTGGAGCTTCTTACAGGTCCAGGGAAGGTTCTTAACTATTTGGGGGAAGGGTATCTTCAATCTCGCAAAATAATGACCCACCCCTCAAAAAAAGTCTTTTTTTTTAAACTAAAATGAAAATGAGGGGGATAAGTTCACCTAGGGACTTAGCCGCTAGTTTAATAAACTGTGCTGTTATTGGATGTAAATGTACTGTAACGTGCGTCAGTCGCGTAACACGTTAGGCGGATGAACTTATTCTTTGTAGAGAAGCTTCGCTTCGAAATCAACAAACAACAAATAATTCTATTTCACAAGTATATTGATTCAAAGTTTTAATAATACTAAATAATTCTATCTACAGATTAGTCTAGGTACATTATAATAGATATAGTTGCTTTTCCCTGTATCCGTATAATTTGGGGGAATGATTGAAAATATATAAAATTAGATTCAATTATAATATCATAGTTTACAATATTTTCCTCAGCGATGTGGAGCCGTTTGATTTTGCTGCGGCACCGGCAGATATTTTTTAGCTACCCCAGCAGCCGGAGCCGCTCTGAAAATAACGGCTCTAGCTCCGGATCCACAACGCTCTTTTCTATGATTTCAAATCAGCATAGCTAGTCGGTTTTATGTCTGTCCACTACATTTCTAGGCTACACGTAACAATTAAACTATTTTTATGCAAGTGTGTTATTCACCTGTTCATAAAGCTTTGCTAATGTTTCACTCTATTATATTTGTTTGTATTAAGTTGACCCACCTGATAATGCGGATGTCCTCTGGCACCTTCCAACAGTATGCTAGGCAAGGAGTAACACTTTTAACTTCTTTCATCAAGAGTATCACAAAGCAGCTTATGGGGACTTATGAAAAATAACGTCATACAATACAAATGACCAATGATAGGCCAGTGTACATTTGAATTGACCAATTGTAAAATGTATACTGGCCAATCATTGGTCATTTGTATTGTATGACGTCATTTTTATAAGGCACTAAAGCTGCTTAGTTATGAGATAACGAATGAATAATGTTTATACTTGCGTCATAATAAAAAATATAGGCCAGATTCAATTCAAATATTTAATCCTAACTTTTTGCGCGATTTGGGGTCTTATTGTCAACCTTAAAGAAAATACTCTTTGACTTACTCAGGGAACACGAGATAGATGATCCTGATTATCTTGTCACCTGCTCAAGGTATGCGCAATTATTTACTAAGTATATTTGCGATTACTTTTATTTAATGAAATCTTCCAATTTTCAACATTTACAAAACAGCCTGCTTTATTGCATCAAGATCCATGACAGATCTATATAGGAAATAAATGTCTATATATGAGCTCAAGTCTTCCAGGAGATGAATGTTTAAAACTCATAGTGCTCCAATAATCCATAATAAGCTCTCATTGCCCAGAACGATAAGACCCAATATTTTACTTTATTAAGAATAAATTCATCTTTTTTATTTCATGTTGCTATTTACATAATGTTGAAGTATTTAATTACTATTCTTAAAACAGAAAATTTAAATTCATAATATAGTAAATTTAAGAAAACTTAGTTTTAAAACAAATTGATTCTAGCGCCACTTTTAATGTGTTCAGATTTACAAACAAAAATTAAAAACATTTTAACCCTTTCGTGACGGTTATATAAAAAAATATATATTGGAAAATAAATTCCTTAATTCAAATTTCATTTTTGAAAGAATGAAAAAAGCATTATTATAAATACGTATCTGAAGATCAAATAAAGGAATCAAAAGAAAAATGGAAGAAAAAGCAAGTGTGAGAGAGAGGTTTTAAAAAAAAGAAAACGCTAAGGCAGAATGTTATTACGTTCATAGTATCAAAGGCTTTTATTATAAAATAAATAACTGAAATCAGCCAGACAGAAATTCTAACGTAAGTAGTTGAACTTGAAGTAATCTTTATGTGCAAGTTAATATATTTATATTTATTTTCTAATATTTCCCCTGTGAATATACAGTGAACCCCCCCCCCCCCCAAAGAAAAACGGGCATAGAATTGTCAGGGAAATTTTAACAAAATCCATATTTCTAATTCTGAATAAAAGAATGCATACCTAGCGGATGCGTACCTAGCATCCAGGGGCTCTGTAATTAAAGGGGCAGAAACAGGCTAGAAAAAATAGCTTAAAACCATCTAAAAATGAAATAACCTAATGCCCCCATGGGACCTATTTGAAGCTTACCTAAAACTGAGAACCAAATTGCTTTAGTAGTTATTGAGATTTTAACCTTCAGACAAAAAAACTTTATATATTATTAGCGTTTGCCCCTTTATCATCTACGGACTAGAAAAAAAGCTTAAACCCATCCCAAGACTTAAATCTAAAAATTAAATAGCCTAAAACCATCACGGGACCGATGTTAAGTTTAAAAAAATAGAGAACCCAATCAGTTAAGTAGATTAGATATTAAGAATGAGACATTGAAATCAAATTGACAATGTATTTACAAATAAAAATATTTTTATTAGTTATTTATTGTTGTATGTTGTAAATCATACAAAACTTGAATAGAAGATAAGATAAGATAATAAAGTCTTCCCTGGAAATACTAAAAGCTATACTGACAGACCGACGGCATATAAAGTGGAAAAATACATTTTTAATTTATAATTAAAGCCGTCTATCTTTAATAGCAGATGAAGAATTATGTTTTACCCTCAGACGGACATTTCTAATTATAGAAGTGCTTCGTGTAAAAAATATATTTAATAATAATACACTTCCATATTTTATAAACTAGCGGCTTCGCCCCAAGAGGTGTAATCAAACCAATTTTTCGTATTTTTTTTTTTTTTGGGGGGGGGGGGGGGATTGACCCCACTATTTTAATTTTAGTTTTAAAAAGAAAAAAAAATATATTTTTTTTTTGGGGGGGGGGGGTATTTTACATTTTTTGGGGGAGTTGGGGGTGTCCCCGATCGGTTCAGCGGTTAGCAAGATCCTTTGGTACAAACAGACAGACATCGTTCTACTTTGTATTATAGACTTTGTATTATAGATAAACTAGCAGCGGCTATGCCCCTAGAGGCATCCATGGACCCTTGGGTTAGGGGGGAGTCAAACCACCTCTTTCAAGTACAGTTTTTTAAAGAAAAAAAAGTAAAAAAAAATTTGAGAGGGGTTTATTATTTTCTAGGGGTGATTTCTCCTAGGGCGGTTGTGGTACTCTCCCCCAAAATAGTTATAAACCTTACCAGTTCCTATGAGAAGCTACAATGTAAAGGAGAACCTTATCGTTTCAGTGGTCAGTGAGATCCCTTAGTACACACAGACACATGTAGAATGTATATCCTGTTACTTTATTATAAAGATTGTAAATTAGAAGGGATAGGTTTTTCCCATAAGCCTAATTCTTGCAAGGGGCCCTAACCCACCGAGGTTTACACTTGATGTGCCTTTACTCTTGATAGGATAAGGATAAGAATTTCTAAGAAATTTTAAAGCTTAACAAGGATAACATTATTTATAAGTCTTTAGTAAAGCTAAAAAACATGGAAAGGTTTACAATAGATTTATACAAAATCTTTGATAGTAGATGCATATCAAAGCTTTCCTACAGACGGACGGACAAAGTAAGTTATAAACTGGATGTTCATCAGTATGGGGATGTTTTTTTTTAATTTCAGTCATTTATCTTTAATAACTGAAGAGAAATTCACAATTACTCCTTTACGGTTTCTTACTCACAGACAGACATTTCAATTAGAGTACAAAGAAACATATGATAACATCCATAAACTTAGTGAACTTAATAAAAATCTAATAAGATAGACAATGTGGTTAAAACATTAGATTTCAATAGAAATATATACAGTAAACTTTAAACATACATCTCTAAAACCATAAAATCTAATTACTAAAACTTTAGCATAATGGACGGACTGACTGACAAAGATAATTGAATATATGATGCTTTTTAGTCAGCGAAATCTTCACAGACAAATTTGCTTTCTATTTTTATTTTAAAGTAAATCATAATTCTGATTGTGTACCAGACAGACATATAAAGTTCATGTAAGATTTTCTGCTAAAATATTTTTTAGTAGAGAAGCTACTCTATAATTTGAAATGTCCCTCTGTTTTTTTCTAATAACTCGGACCCTAAGGCGGCCTAAGGCCGCTTTTGTCACTAGTAGTTTAATAATTTTGATTTTCAAAGTAATCTTTAAATTTGATTTGAAGCTACTATATTTCCACGGCTTTTATTTACAAAATTAACCTGTAAAGTTGAGTTTACTCCGGGGTTGAAATTTAACGGAGGGGTTGGTAATATCCGACCCCCCCCCCCCCCCCCCAATTATTTTAGGGGAAGTAAAAACACATATTTTGAGTGTAAATTGCTGAAAATTTACTTGATTTTAAACAGTAGAGCAATTTTGTTTTAAGAGGGTTTTAGAGGTCTGGGGGGAGGGGTTGAACACCTATTCTTTCCCCTTTGAATATCTCTGCCTTCATAATCATATTTGTTTTGTTAAGGCGTATGTGTCCCGCACTGAGCATTGAAAGATTTCAGCCAGTCATTTCTAGAAGAGCCAGCATTCTAATAGGTATAATACAATACATTTAGTACACTAGGTGGACTCTCAGTTATTTCTAGAAGAGCCAGCATTCTTATAGGTAAATACAATACATTTATTACACTAGATGGACTCTCAGTCATTTCTAGAAGAGCCAGTATTCTAATAGTTAAATACAATACATTTAGTATCCTAGATGGGCTCTAAAAATCCGACAAACTTAAAAAAGGAATATCTATCAGTCAAAACTTCTTTTTTATATATTGTCTCATACGAACAATTGACAAATTTTTGGAAGCAAAAAACTTCCTAAAGCTCTCCTTAAATTTTAGTTGGCTACAAACTTTTACAAATAATTTTTATCTACAGAAGGGATAATTTTGTTTCTCATCAATTGTGATGTAGATTAATTTATCGTCCTTTGTGTTATCTCTTAAGATCCCCTCATATCTCAGTTAATGCAATTTTTATGCCTTTCTTATATTTATTTATTTGTTATTGAGCTTAATCAATCTAGGACTCTACGGCGTATGATGCATCCTGTCATGTGTACGTCTGTCTAAGTAAGTTATCAATAATAACTCTAACTCTAACAGCAGGGTTGGAAGAATGGTTCTTTCCGTTTTAAGTTCGTCTAACCCATCTTAATTAATTTAGGACACTACGACGTATGTATTCTGTCATTCGTATGTTTATAGCCCTTTGTTTTTATTTCAAAAAGGCATCAGTTTTCATCAAACTAATATTATTTTTAATTTGTTAGCTGATTACGATGAGAAGTCTTGCTTATCTGAGAATAATTATAAATTTGGATTACTTTATCAGGTTAGAGGAAATTTAATATATTACAAAATTAAATTTGTAAAAAAGATTTTGTCTATAAAGTTGCAAGATATTTTCAAGTATGGCTTCGAAACCGTTGATATCCGTAGGATTAGAACTGGTTCTCGGCCATATTGAAAAATCATCAATAAAATCGTATTACAGACAATTTTCCTTCGGGGTTAACAAAGCTGGTTTCAATCTTATACTTTTACATTTTAATATCCGCGGAACTTGTTTAGAATACGATACAATGATAATAAAACTCCTACAAATATAAATATATGTTTTTATTTTTTTAATTTCTAGAAATCAGGGCAAACAACTGAAGAAGAAATATTATCCAATAAAGAGCATTCACCCGCTTTTCAGGTGAGCTAAATTTGACTAAAGAAAAAAGGCCTTAAAATCTAAAACATTTGTTTGCTTTACGTTTCCCTTAACGTGCCCAGTCTAGAACAGCAACCCCCCCCTCTCTATTTTGGAAAAAATAGAAATAATGAGAGGTAGTGTTTCGTGTATTTGTGTTTGGCTTCTGGTCAGGTTAGGTTAGGTTATATTAGGCAATATATACCATTACAAAACTTACAAAATGCGATGAAGTGCATAGAATAATTCTAGACTTTGTAAAACTGCATATAAACTATGAAGTCATAGAAATTATATTTTTCTGAAATGTTATGCTGTACATTTTATGTATGTAGGAGTTTCTTGAATTGATTGGAACACAAATAAGTTTACGTGGTTACACCGGATACTCAGGTAATTCTCATAGTAAAGTAACAAGATGTTTGTCTGTCTGTCTGTAAGTGTCAAAGGACCTATGTAACCGCTGAACCGATATGGTTCTCCATTATAATGAAGCTTTTTATAGGGTCAGGAAAGACTATTGTTTGGGGTGGTTATTTCAATCTTCCCATGATACATCAACCTTCATTTTAAAAGAAAAAATCCGCTGTATTTAAAATTGAGATTGTTGTTTTGATAATAGTTATTTATCGCATCGTATTATAGACAGATATGAAAATGAAAAATTAAAACTAGTTTTCTTTTGATATTTGTAAAAAATTGTCCGTAACACGATGTTATACGTGATTTTCCAGTATGGCTGAGAACCAGTTCTAAATCATCGGATATTTATCGGTTTGTAGGCCATAATGGAAAATCACACAACTCTTTTTAATATTTTCAGGAGGGCTAGATACTGTTCATGATCAAACAGGGTTGGAATCAGTCAGGTATAACTTTTATTACTAGAATTAATGGGAATAGTCCCTTTCGTAACATCGCCCCATAAGGGGCGATTCGTCGTATTTTTAAAATGGCTTTTTATAGGTTATTTTAGGTTAGGTTAGGTTATATTGGGTTAGGTGATTGCCCCACAGGGCTAGGTAATTGGCCCCGCAGGGGCTAGAAATAGGAGAAAAGCTACTGTGAAAAATACGAAGAATCGCCCCATAAGGTGCGATGTTACGAAAGGGACTATACCCGAATTAATTTGTGTCAATTATTTTAAAGAATTATTTTAAAATTATTGAAAATATCTATGTATATGCCTTTTAAGTATATGCCATCATTTTATATAATTTTCCTTATTTTTTTTCAACTTTAAGATGAATTATGCCTAACCCGCATGGGTCCTTATATCTGAGGGCCTATGCCTAAGGTGCCTTAACCCTAATTGGCTTAACGAGGCAATAAGTTAGTTTGTCACAAGTTCTATTCACAGAACTTTTACCTTAAATTTGGAATTTGGAAAGACACGGATAAGAAAAATAAGAGAGAAAATAGTTTTAATGTACAAAATAATCTTTAATTTCAGTGGTGAATATCTTCAATGTAAAATAATGTTCCACGTATGCACCATGCTACCTTTCTCAAAACAGGTCAGTCATATACAAATTTTAACTGTTCTATTAATTTAGAATTTTATATTTCTAGTATGACTTTAAATCCCATTAATTTCCGCTGGATTAGAACCTGTTATTAGCCATATTATAAACATTTCCCAACGAATAATGAAATAAAAATTATAAAATTAATTAGTTTTTTATTAGCCCTAATGGACTGAATTTATGACTCGTTATATAACCTTTCCGAAAATAAAATAATTAGTCAGATACTTATATATGTTTTTTTTATTTGTTTTTTCATAGTTCTAGATTATTTGAAATACTATCATCTGAAGCTTTCCTTGAAGTTATTGATTCATTTAACTGTTTAAATTTTTTAAAAATTTTATGTAACAATGAAAAATGGAAATTTATATCTTTTCAATAAAAACTCTTTGTTGTTATAATTCTAGAAAGTTTAGAATAAACAGGGATAACAATATCCATAAAAGCTAAGCTCTAAAATCAGACAATAGGACAAACGAACATTAATGTACTTTTTGGTAACTATCATAGATAGTTGCTACACTTTCTAAATTGTACCTAACTGTTACAGGATTCATCAAGCAAAGTTGGAAATCGAATAGGACAACTCTATCATGCCCAATTATAGAATTACAGAAAAGCTTCGCTTTATAAATTTTTTCATGTTCTAACTAAGACTAATAAACCTTTTGAATAAAATGATAAAAAAAATTCTCTTCATCTTTGATAGAAGTTGTTGTTTGTTATATTTAAGTCAAACGTTTATTAAATTTTCGTGTGATAAATCAGTAGGAGGAATCTTTGCTAAAAAAACTGTGCCAAATCAGTTCTATATAAGACACTAGCGGCTTCACCTATAGCCTCTAGGGGCTTTGCCCCAAGAGGCGATCAAAACATTGTTGGCGAAATTCGTAAAAGGACCAAGGAAATCTTCATAAAAAAAAAAGGACCAAGGAAATCTCCTGCAAAGAAAAAAAAAAGGACCTAGGAAATCTCCGGCAAAAACAAAGAAAAAAAAAGAAAAAAAAAGAAGAAAAAAAAGGAAAAAAAAAGAAAAAAAAAGAAAAAAAGAAAAAAAAGAATTAAAAAAAGAAATAAAAAAGAAAACGAAAAAAAAAATTGGGGGGGGGATTTTTTCATTTTTGGGGGGGTTAGGGGTGTCCCACCCCCCCAAGAAAATAGCTTAAAACCACCACAGGAAAATAGGTATATACCCTGAAGAGTAGAATCCAATCGGTTCAGAGGTTACCAAGATCTTAAGCTTCAGACGGACGGACGGACAGACGGACAGACGGACGATCGGACAGACGGACGGACGGACAGACATCATTCTACTTTGTATTATAGATAATGACAATTATTTTATATCTTAACTTATTTTTCCTTCTTCATTGTTTTTTAAAAACTTTTCGCACTTTTCAGTTATACTTTTTAATATACTCAAAATAGCAACTAACATATGTATTCAAAACTTTTTTGATTCTTTTCAAAGAAATTTGAATATTTTACATTACTTTTATATGCAATGAATAGGGAAAATTAAAAACTTTAGAGAACCTTTTACTGAATTAGATCTTTATGACACTTAGAGGGATAATATAGAAGTGAGGGCTCTCTACAATCTAAGTCGTTCAAGGGTAGTATGGTAATCTAAAACGTCCAAGCTCCCTTTTGGTAGTGGAGGGTTGGTCGTATATACAAAGTTTGAAAGTTTTGTTGACCAATTCACCCAATCTTTAAAATCTTTTAAGGTTTAAAATCTTTTTAGGGATTATTATAGCATTTATTGGGTTTCTTGTATAATGTTTTAACAGTAAATGTTGAAGGCTTATTCAAATTCCCAAATCGACTCACCAAAAATAATATAAATTTAATTTACTTAGGACACTCAACAGTTGCAAAGAAAGAGACATATTGGCAATGATATTGTTTGTCTAGTTTTCCAGGTTACAATATATAGTTTACTAATTATCAAAGCTACTCTACATGTAGGTATTGCATGTGCCATTTTTATTTCTACCTTTTTTTACTTATGAGTACAAAATTCATCATTTTTAATTTTTTTCCTTAACATTGCGTCTCTAGCCAGATAACCAGCCATTATTACATATTAATCATTATTTGAATATCTTTAAAGGTCTGTTATCCTTTTTTTTAGTTTAGAATAATTTAGTCGACCTAAACCTATTAAAATTGTATATTGACATAAGATTTAACATAATCATGTATTCTATATTTTAAATCCCATGTATATTTATATTTAGGAGGGGAATGTACAGTTTTCACCAGATATGATAACCTCAAACTTTCTTCATGCATATGTTATTGTTCGTCCAGTTTCACAGGTAAACTTTCTAAATGCAAATATTATTGTTCGTCCGGTTTCACAGGTACAGTTTTCATCAGATATGATAACCTTTGGATATTTTTTTTTAAATCTTGAATTCATATTTTTTCTAGCGGATCTTTTCCGCAAATATTTCTTCAATTGATAGAGGGTATAAAAAATTCTAGGAAGGGTTGTTTTCAAATTTATTCACCCTTTCAAAATACAACTTTAGCAGCTACGCCCAAAACTTATAGTACTCTGAGGTTAATGTAAGAAAGGGTTTTGGTTCAAACGCGAATTTTCTTTAAGGGGTGGGGTGTTTACACTTTGGAGGGTGAAGTTACTATCTCCCCAAAAATGACCCATAAGAAGTATTACTTTAAGAAAGGAGAGACGAATCAGTTCATTATCCTGTTGATTTAAGGAATTGAAACATGTAGAAAAGTTTTACTAACAAAACTTAATAATATACTTTGTTTAAATATTTTTCTTTTTATTTGATTATAATTAAAAGTTTACATAATGAAAATATATATTCTAATAATGTATTTATATGATAAGTGTCATAAACAGACATCATTATCAGAGTTCATTTATTCAATTCGCAAATTCATATTTATGTAAGTTATATTTTATAAATAAACTGTATCTAACCCTTTTAATATTAATACTTTATTGCCATTAAAATGCAGTACTTAATAATTTTTTTTATATACAAAAAAATTTGATTATTTTTTTATATAAATGTTTTCCTTCAAATCACTGGAAAGCAAACAAATGAATAGTTATTCTAATGATAGGAATTTTTGTACTTTAGACTTAACTAAAGTGTTTGATTTGTTTTTTAACGGACACTTTAATAAACTCAGAGAGGGAGGGGACATTGGATTGCAAATTACTTTGATACCCAAAATCTTATGGCCAAGTTATCTTATAGGTTTGCTCAAAAAAATTTTGATTGGTTGATTCCAATTTTGTAGGATCCAAACTTTTATACTAATAATTATAATCAGTGAAAATGTACATCAATTTATCGTTCATTGTCTTATCCTTTAAGATCCGTAAATAAACATGCACTCGTCCGCCACTAGATATTCCTTGATTATTGGCTAATTCTAAAATTCAGACTGAGTACGAGATAGGAGTGGTAGCGAAGCACGACGTGCCTGAGTTCGGGCCCATCCTCCCACAGGACTGCAGGTTAAAGAAAGGTTAATAATATTTTCCATTATCCTATCCAACCTGCTTGCATATTCGACAGACCTATAAAGTTGACTAAACTGAAATATCACTTTTTAACCTAAAGCTACTCTTTACCTGTATTTATCCGTCCGTAACTTAATGGGGTAAATGAAAGTTACTCGGCTAATATTTATAATAGATGGCTTATTTATACATCTTATCTCATTGGCTATATACTCTATAACTTACTTTGTCTGCAAGTATTAATAAGCCAGAGAGTTATGTCGACAACATGCTGAACATTACAAATGTCCAACATGTAACGCAATTCTAAAAAGAATAGAAATATATGTATCAAATACATCATTGATTTCTTTATTAAATGACTTAATCCTCTTTCCATAGGTATATATTATTTTTAGGAGGAAGGGGACATTGCGCTATTTATTACACTAGTCCCCAAAGTTTTATAATAGCGTTTTTTTATTCGTTGGCTTAAAAAATTCGTGAGCTATTATTAAATTTTTATTGTTTTGTTCATTAAGTTGAGTGTTCAAACGTTTCAACCACTAATATTGTATTCTACAAGGATGTAAATACATGATTGGGGATGTATATGAATATATCTACTATTGTTTAATCCCTTTAGATCCCTAATATTATTCGGTATAAAGGTATGAATTTTAAAATATTATTTATTTAGGTCCCAAGTTTCGAACATTTTTATTGGCAAAATTGATAAATGCAGAAAATGCTTGCTATAAATCTAAAATATTTCTCAGTCTTGAACAAAAAACAAGGTTAGTAGATAAAATGGGTATAGTCCCTTTCGTGACAACGCCCCTGAAAGAGCGATTCTTCGTATTTATCACAGTAGCATTTCTCATATTTCTATCCCGTGCGTTGGCTCTAACCCTGCGGGGCCAATTGCCTAGCCCTGTGGGGCAATCACCTAACCTTAATATAAACTAACCTAACCTAAAATAACCTATAAAAAGCCATTTTAAAAATACGACAAATCGCCCCTTAAGGGGTGTTGCCACGAAAGGGACTATTCCCTAAATGATAAATTTTTTACCAAAACCGTTAAAAATAATGTCCCAAAATATGGACAAAATTTATCTAAGTAAGGTTTTTTTTGTCTGTCTGTTAAGATCTTATTTTATATTGTAAGGAAACTTAGGATAGGATAGTTTGGGTCTGTTTCATTTCTAGGTTTTCGGCTAGTTTTAACTCTGTAAGAATACAGAGCCTGTAGGTAAACACAGTTAGGATACAACCTTTTTTTTTTTGGCTCACTTTCTTTTTCTTATTGGTGTGACCGTGTGACACTAAGATATCTGAAACAGCTTTCCAAAGACAAAATTTTTAAGTCTAGGTGTAGGCTACGGGCGTGTAAACAAGTAGATTTAATAAACCTAACGTCATAATTTTATGCAAAAAGTTTTATTTCAAATTAATAAATTAAATATTCTATTAGATTCATTTTTACTAGAACGAGTTTGTTGAATAAATTACATGAAGATTTAACATTCGATACAAACAAATATCTAGATCCAGCTAAATCCAGGTATATCTTATAATTAATATGTCTTATAGTTACGGGAATCTACACACAAAAAAATTATAGCGTACATAGTAGCAGATTAAATAGCATTTGTGAAAAATTATATAAATCTCTAAATTGTAAAATAAATAAGCTTCTAGAATTGCATAAAAAATTCTGTAATGCACTCATTTGAAAATGATTAAATTTTTGCACACTTAAAAAAGTTTTATTTTAATTAAATTGTATGTTTGCAAAATAAATGAAATATTTAGTGTAATTTAGAAAGATTTAAAACAAATGCTTTTGCATATCGTAACAACATTAACAATATTCATAGCAGAATAATCGATAAATTACATTGTTTAGATTAAGTTTACATACATAATTTAATAGAAAAAAAGGAAAAAACACTATCATAATGTTCTGTTGATTAAGGATAGACTTGACATAGAAAGAAACAAGGATGACAACGTCCTTAAGTAGCTGCTTTATATAAGCCTGGCTGGAAAGGATATTATATACTTAAATATGCTCAATAATGATAAGAATTTTTACAAGAAATATCATAGGTCTAGTTTTAATAATCCAATTCCCCTACAGCGTTACAGACAACGTGAATTATAAAGTAGCTTCTCTACTAAAAACAAATATAAAAGAGTAAAAGGCCAACACCAAACCAACAGACCGACCCTGTAGAGTAACTACGCTAGTTTGGTAAAAGTATTTTTATACTAGAATGAATTCCTTGGATGAGAATAGCCTGGAGGGAAAAGACAGAACTCTGTTCCAGAATATGAAATCCATCCTGTCGAAAAGATCAAAATCACTCATTCCAAGCCAGGCTAAACTTGCTTCGTCAGGTAAATCATTATACATTCTGCTCTACAGTGAAGATTTTCATAAGTCTATGAAAAGCTTCTATATATATGTTAGGGAAGGGTACCTCCACCCTACCCTCTGAACCTCATACCCCCTCCACAAAAGAAATTTATTTTTACTTTTTCTAAAATTTTAAGTGAGCCTCTAGGGGGGTAGCCGCTAGTATTTACATAAATAGTATAGCATCCATACTGGATAACTTCCACCAAACAACAACAGCAATAAGGTAGATAAATTCCGTTAGAATTTATAAGAAAAGGTGAAAGTGATACGTTCCTCACGTCGCAGAGTATTGTAGTGATAAAATATTAAAAGAAACAATTCATTAATTAAGATAAATAAATATATAACCGTAAAAAAAAAAAAATTATTTTATTTATATTTAGAAAGTACAATCAGGTGATAAAAAAAAAATTTTAATCTATTTTCAAGAACAAAAATTGTCAAGTGTTTGTTTTATCGTACTTTACAGATATTAAATGATCTAATGCTTAGATTTTTCTAAAATGATTTTGGTGGGGTACGTTACATTTCCTATGTGGTTGGGTCAAATACCCAAATCTCCCCAACTTTACTGAAAAGTTATTGAGAATTATTCCTAAACATCAAAAGATTAGTATAATGTTCCACTTACAAGCAAAAACAATTAGCCTAGTTAATTCAACTCTTTTGTTAGATATGCAAAACAATAACTAAAATTTGTTACAAAATGTTTTTTATTTCAGTTGGTCGAAGAGAACAGTTGTTGAGTGAGATGCGTGAAATGAGAGCTCAGGTTAACTTGGTTTTGTAAACAAACTAGCGGCTGCGCCCTTAGCTTTTCAAAAAAGACTAGAAGCATCATGAGTTCTCTAAAATGAAGAATTTAGTTGGTTCAGTCGTCACTAAAATCTAAAGCTGCATATAATAAAGCCTTACTACTTATATTACAGGATTGAAAAATAAAATTATCTTACTTAAGCAGCTTACAAATCCTAAACAGTAAGTAATAGTATGTAGGATTCAGGATTTTGAAAAGGGGGGTCGAGTTAGACACTCCCACTTGAAGAAACTCCCCCCCCCCCCTATAGCGAAGCCACTCTAAAATCTAAAATCTAAAATAGATTTTGTTTTCTTGGAGAAATTTAAAAAAGTTAAATTAAATTTTCATAGTTTACAATCGTATTACATTTTAAATATTTTTAGTTTAAATATCAATATTTGTAGTCTGAACTAAAGAGTAAGCTACGAGGTGATCTCCACGAGGATTCGAGAATTTTCTTAGGAATTCCACAATCATCATTAAGCAGGTTTATTCTTTTACAAAATTCTATAATAATAAACAAATTGTTTGATAATTGGTAGAAAGATGATATTGATAGTTTTTTTTTACAAATTTACGCAAATTTGATTTCACTGGTTTCAGGAATTTATGCTAAAAATTGTGATGTTATTAACTTTTACATAAGACGTTTTAATTTGCATAGCTCTCTAAATTTATGTTTTTTACAAACTTTTTGTTTAAGCCATGTTTCTATGCATAAAAAGATGGGAAATTTTGTTCATACATGTCTTGTAAAGACAAAATAGCCGTATAAGTTTCATATTTTTATTTCACCACAATTTGATATAACTTATTGTTGTGTTGCAGAAGTGCCTGTAACCTGGAGGAACTTCCTGGGTCTGGAGGTGGCATGGGGGCTGGAGTAGGTAAGGTTTTTACAATATCAAACAAGAAGGTCGAAAAAATATGATAATTACTCAACAAAAAATATCATATTCATCTAATTATAATGTTCTGTTTATGTGTCTAAAAACACTGTATTTTGATTTTTTTCTATCTGCATAATGCCAAGAAGGCCCTGCTGGAATGCATTTATTTGTATTAGACTCGTATATCTATCTATCCATATTAGGTCAAGAAAGCCCTGCAGGGTCGTCCCTGAAATATCTATCTTCTAGAATGCTTTCATCTAGATTAGATTCTTATATCTATCTATCCTTATTAGGTCAAGAAAGCCCTGCAGGGTCGTCCAAGAGATATCTATCTTCTAGAATGCTTTCATCTAGATCATATTCTTCTAGATAACCATCTATCTATATTAGGACAACTTAAGCCTGCAGAGTTGTTTATCTTCTTGAATGTCATTATTCATATATCTTATATTTACTTATATATTTTAGGCCAAGTAAGCCCTGCAGGGTCCTCCCTCAGATATTTATCCCCTAGAATGTCGTCTTCAAGTTCAGATTCCGAAGATGATCACTGCAATGATTATGTTTATCAGCTTCAGGTCAATTAATAATTATATAAATAAAGAAATATGATAATCCTATAATATAAAGTATTAAGCTTTTTTTTGACCGATAGGGTTCTCCTTTACGGTGAAGCTTTTTATACGCCCTGAGATGGTTTTAGGCTATTTTATAATTAAGTCTGTCTGGGTATGGTTTAAGGCTATTTTTCTACCTTTCCACATCACTTCGAATATAGAGCCCCTAGATGCTAGGGGCGCAGCCGCTAGTTGGAATTGTAAAGCAACAAAAAGAATTTAAGCAATAAGGAAATAGATTCCTATATCCAAATGTTACATTCTTTTATTAGTAGCGAAGATACTCTATAATTTTAAATACCCGTTTGGCCATCTGAAAAGTTTTATTTAGATTTCATGATTTTCTTTACTCCTATTCAAGATGAAATAAGTTCACATTTTACATATTCCCAGAAAGTTTCATTAAGATTTGCTGATTGGTTGGGGTGCTAGATCGATTCCTTGATTTTCACGTTATAAATTTCAAAGGGTTTCGTGATTTATTTTAGTCAATAGTTTATTTTTTCTTATGTCCATCCATAATTTTTGAGCTTCGCTACTTATGGATGTTGTCAACCTTGTAAGCTTTCTAAAGATTTTTTTAAAGACACACTGTGTATAAGATTTATTAATATCAATTTAAGCATTAGCACTTTACTTTAGAATAATCAAGGGACTTTAAAAAATCAGGTTTTTTTTAATTTTCAGCTTGAGCTAGAAAGACTAAGAAAAGAGAAGCTGAAGCTTGTAAAGTCTAATTGTGAAGCAAATAGAAAACTTGGAGAACTCAGGAGACAGAGACACAGCCTTTCCAGGCATCTTAATACTGTTAAGAAACAGGTAAATATTTGCAGATTTTTAAAATTTATTGTAGGTTTTAAGCTATTTAAATAAAAAAGTTAAGTAACAGGTGCTAAGAATAAAAAAAGATTTAAAATTCTCTTAAGCTATAGTAATATAAGGGTAGTTGTATGATTTAAAATGTAATTTTTTTTATTTTTTCAGCTTTTAAGTTCTTGAATTTTTTATCAGGTTAATTTGCTACAAATGGGTCGCAGTACAAGCCTGGATGGTTCAGAATTACAGGTAAATAAAATATTTTGGTGCTTTCCAGCAAAGTACCTCGCGAGCACAAAAAACTGTGCCCTTACCATGCAGGGCTACCTAAAACCCAATATAACCTGACCTAAAGTAGAATACAAACAAACAAGAAACTGTCCTACTCCCTAATTTTCAATTTTTTTTACAAAGGGGTTTTCTGTGCTCAACTTGGGATTTTGAGGGAGACCGCCCAATTTTGTTTTGGTCTTCCATATTACATATTTTTGAATCTAGCTTAAATTATCTAATGTAATACTAATGTACCTATACTAATATTCATGTTCTGATAATTTTCAACTTTATTTCACAGTCAACAAATAAGGTGAGTTATTATCTGAAAATAAAACTTTTCGAGTCTCATAAAATGAGCTTTTGTGTATAGTTTTAAAAAATCTAATTTAAAATTCTAAATATGTGTGATTTCAATAATTTGAATTAAAAAATAAATTTAGGGGAAGTAGAGTTAAATAGTTGTAGTTTTAACTGACACAAAAATACTTTGCACATTTTTGTTCTTGTTTTAGCACAAATTATCTTTTATTTACATATTATATATTATATGTTTTTCATAAATTTTTTCACTAAAATGTATAATTTTTAGATATAATCATGAGAAATTGTTAATTAATATAAAACAATTATTCCCCTTATCCATATTTTGAACTTTGGGAAAGGGCATTAAGCTTTGTAAACATGACCTCTTATTTGTTGGTTTGGAGAACTTTTATAAAAGCTTGATTTAGATGTATAAACCTTCAATAAACAAACCTTTTTACCAATCATATAAATCCACAGAAGGTGTAATTTTGGTACATCAATTCATCGTCCATTGTCTAATTCCTTAAGGATTTTTATCACGCTTCAAGCAGAGTTTTAAAAAGGGTCAATTTTTAATATTAATTTTCCAAAATTCTGGTACATATAATTTTTACGTCTTTTTGAAAAAAAGGCATCTTATGTTCACTTCTTCCACCAATTTAAAAAAAAATAAATTATTTTATATATTTGTAGACTGGTATATTTATGAAAGACGATGAGGATATAATTTTGCTGACAAACAGTAAGCGAAGATATTCACACACCCCGGTGTCTGGCGCTGCTCAACGAAGGTAGTTTTTTTCTTGTGTAGGAGGGGGTGAAGGGGGGTAGATTATCCCTAATCCTACCTTGGACGTCTCAACAGTCAAATCATAATTAATGAAAAAATTGAAGAAAAATGTCCTGGGGGAAAAATATTACAGTTGAGTTCCTGAAAGAAAAGATGTTGGTTATAATGTCGATGTAAATTGTATTGATTTTTTGTTAACACAATACTCCCTTGTTTAACCGGGAAATATTTTTGAATTTTACTTTATTTTACAATAAGTGGACATAAGTGAACACATCCTAATTATAAAAATTTAAGAAGAGAGATTAAAAAATGCAAAGGTCAACAAAAATTTTTTTTTCATATTTTAATCAAGCATGACAACATCTACATATAAAAGCGGAGCTCTGAAATCAAACGGTCATGACCACTTGTAGGTCTCTGTTTAAGGATATACTTACATTTTAGGACTTAATAAAAGAAATGATTCGTTTAAATTATTGTCCTATGAAACATGTTACAAAAATATAATGATTGTGTGGTACAAAAATTGTTGTCAAAAAGGTAAAAGTCAGCATGTTATAAATGAACGTACAGACTTTTCAATACTTTTTTGTTGGTAAAATTTAAGCTTGATTTCAAAACTTTTAAACATCTGAATACAAATATTTAATTCAGGGTTCGCCAAGTAGACATTGAGAAGATGAATATTATGTTGGAAGAAAAGACAGGAATACTCAATACTTCTTTTAAAAGGGTAATATCATTATTTTCAATCATTAGATTTCAAGCAGGGAGGAAGGAAACATTGGATTGTATAGTTTACTGGTACCCAAAGTTTTATAACCTAGTTATCTTATTCGTTATCTTATAAACTTTTGTTACCTTTTGTTTAATTTGGATTAATTGGTTCCAAACTAGTAATGTCAAACTTATAGCATGTTTTATAATCATGTACTTTTCTTAGGGAAGAAGGACACAATAGTGACATCATCTATAATCAGTAGAGCTTATAAATTTTAATGATTTATTAAGATTAGAAGAAAAATTATTATTTACGGAAATCTTTACAGAAAATATTAGATATAATTTGATATCTCTAGGGCATAAGATAAAAAATAAAACATCTAACTTGATTATAGAAATGCTTCGCTTATAACATTGTACTTTGTTGTTATATTCCAAAAACCAAATAATAAAATCACTTTAAAAAAAGTTTGGACAAAAGTTTAAATAAACATGTTTAAATGGACGTACGGACATTGGGGTAACGATTATTGAGTTGCTACACTTTCTAACTCGTTCCTCACTACTGCATGAATTACCATGCTAAGTTTAAAATCGATAAGGCAATTCTAACATGCATAATTTAACGATAAGAGCTAACCGTTACGAAAGAATGGATAGAGCGACAGATGAACCTACACTAAATCAGGGATAAGGGATAGGAAACCTGGCCATTAATAAGGTCCCGGCCTAGATTCTAAAGGGATATTGCAACTATTACAAATTACTATCAAACTGGCGGACGCTCCCAAGTAGCTATATCTCTAAACCAATAAGAATCGGCCTGTTTTTAACAACCAATCACCAATTGGCGAAAATTTTAGAAGCAGACAATTCTGGGAAAAATAATGATTTCGTCTGCTACTAAAAAATAAATATAAATGGTGTTAGATCACATTAGCTTAATTATTAAATCTGCTTAGAGTTAAACATTAAAAAAGGGCCATATAGAAAAAACAAAAATAACGGGATTATTTTTTGGAAAGGAGGTAGCTACGAATTTTCATTTGGTAGTTTATAAATTAGATGTTGTATTTTGAATTTTAAAAATTTAATACGGAATTGATACAACACTTTAACCCTAATACACAATACAACACAGTACAAATATATCACTACATAATATCACTACAAAGAATACTTGATAGAATGTTACCCAAGTGCATATTAATTTATTTATTTTGAATTTTAATTAGCAATGAAATTTTCAAATAAAATTTTTACTCATTAATAAAAATGCAAATAATACAAACTAAAATCTGTCTGAGGGAAACCCAACGATAGCTTTCTGACAGTTCAAATTACCAAAGTAAAAGATAAAAAAAATTTGGGAGAGAAAAAACTTCATTTTAACAAAAGCCATTAATATATAGGTTTATAAAAAGTTATGTTTTTTACTTTAAACTAGCTACCTGAATTTGATTCTATACTTTATCTACACACACACACACAGCTTTTTTATTAGCGTTTTATACGAAGCACTGCGCCATCCCAAAACTGGTTTATTAGGCTAGAAATAGGCCTAGGCTTGAAATAGGCCTGAAATAATATTTTCCTACGTTTCCCATCCCTTATCCCTGCACTAAATAAGGAAAAAATTCACTTTTACAAATGTTAATTGTTTTCAGGTGAAAGAGAAGAGACACTCCGAGAACATGGGAAATATTCTGGAACAGTCTCCTCCTATTCCCTCCCAGGGACGGGTAAGTGAGTTTTAATTAAATATACATTAGATGGTTAAGTGCTTCCTAAGAGGTATTAATTAACAGTGGATGTTACACTTAAAAAGATTCTTGTGTATAGTGTCTTTTCTGACTAAACATATATTTTTTTAAGAATTAGATTCATAGATTAACATTTTAACATTAAAACACCACTTTTGTACCACTTTTGATTCCTGTGACGTCATGAAAATGAGGGAGATAAAGGAGAAGTGGGAAAGAAAACCCCTAAAAAAGAGATAGAGAATCCCTCATTTTTATGACGTCACAGGAATCAAAAGTGGTATAAAAGTGGTGGAGATTGGGCTTCGTCACTGAACTTCCTTTCCTACAATGATGCCGAAACTTTTTTATTTTAAAACTACAATTGAGAGTAAAATGATTGCCGAATGCCGAAATTTAATTTAAAATTGTGTATAAATTTTCTAGTTTAGCAGCGATGAAAACTAATGGAGTAGTTTTGCTACCAATAAATTACAAATATATAATCATTATGTCTTCCTTATATAGGACTCACCACTGAATATAAGAAAAGGTCGTCGGAGAAGTAGCCTTGCCACATGTTCATGTTCAAACATTTCCAAGGGGAAATGTAGTTGCACCGGCAATTCCAACCCGTCTCTACCACAAACTATAAAGGTATTTATTTGTATTAGTACGTGCACACGATTTTTGGGCAGTTGGGGGGGGGGGGGGAGTAGTAAGGAATAAAAAGTGTCTAAAATTTTATTCCCCTAAAAGGGGGCAAGTAAGTGTGTCCCCACCCCTAAAAAAGTAGGCATGTGAAATTTCCTTGAGAGGTTGGGGAGAGGGGGGGGGGAGCATGGTAGTTATAAATCTACATAAAAAGCAAAATTTTTCCAAAAATAATTAATCATCAAATTCACTTTTCAAATTTTTTATCTCCAAAATAAATTTAATGTAAAACTAGAAAACTAGAATTTATATTCGTAAATTTCCTATGAGCTGTGTCAGAAAGCGGAAAACGCAGTTTTTTTGTGACTCACCCTGTGCATAAAATGATGATTTTTATATTTAGGAAAAGCAGTGTCAATCTTTGTCGAACAACCAATGGTATCGACCAAAATCATCAAATGATCTTTTTGGTGCTTCACCAAAGAAAGAAGTTAGGTAATAATACAAATTTTAATTAAACAAGGATATCAACATTTATAAAAGTTCTCTAATGAGACAGTTAGACAAACGAACATCAACACTTGTAAAGTGTCAGAACTTGATAATCAGAATTAAATTTATAAGTCTAAATTGTATGCAAGTTTGTTGCAATAGTTTTGGTATAGAGTTGCTACACTTTCTGTAAATCGTACCCACTGTTACAGGAATCATTATACGAAGTTTTAAGAATGGACGGACGGACGTACAGAGTGACCCTGAATATAGAAGATCTTTTCTATTTTGTGTGAAAGGTTTCGTGATTTTTTTATGATGATTTTTATATTTAGAATATTATCACCAAGTTCTAAAAGAAGAGGATCATCGCTGGAGTTGTCTCCCTTTAAACATTAAAATATTGTTTCTTTGTATTATTTTGACTAATTAAAGAAAATCAACTAATAGTAAAATGTACCTTTACATACTTTGTAGAGTGTACTTTCTTCAACTTTATAAAATTAATTTATTTCGACTATGTAAAACTTTTCTATTTAATGAAGATTAGCACATAAATTATCCAAATACTACCGGTTACGTCTCTAGAGGTCTTTAGGGGCAATTGAGGAGGGAGGAGGGAGGGTAAATCGACCCCCAACTTTCAATTTTAGTTTCAAAAACAAAAAAGTTAAAAAATTTGGTTGTTGCTTTTTTTTTGAGGGGGGGGATGTTTTTCAAGGGGATACCCTTACCAAAAATATTTATACATCTTCTCAGGAAAAAGATAAGGCTTCTCTTAAAATGGCCCTATTTTAGTTTATGAGGCAATATATACATACAGATAAGAAATATATCTTCTTGTCATCCTTATTTCCATTGTGTAATAAAATAATGTATTTATTGGAAAGCAAGAAAAATGCAAAGTTGGATGCACATCATTATGAATTTTGCACATTAAAGGCGCTTAAAAAAATATTTTCAGGGCTTTAACTTATGAGGGAATACTTCTGCTTAAATATCAGCTATTAACCACGTTATTATCAACTTGTTTTTGTTGTAATTCTAAGATTTTCTACATTTTGTTGTGTCTGTCTGTACATCAGTACGTCGCGTATAGATCTGCTAGTATATTTGATTTCCAATTGTATTGTAAGGACAGATGGAGTCCCAGAAAATGCCATTTCTCGCGGTCGTACGCCGTCATGCGTCGACACGACATGTTGGAAGGGTGACACAAATTTCAGATCCCAGATTTCGTGATTTGAGAATAGTTATTTCTCGCATCGTATTATAAACGGCTTTCCACGGATATAAAATGTACAATTATAAGATTAAAACCAGTTTTTTAGCCCCGAGATGCCCACGGCACGGGCTAAAAAAACTGGTTTTAATCTTATGATTGTACATTTTTATATTCGTAGAAAGATGGATATAATACGATGCTAGACTTAGTTTTTTCGTATGGATGAGAACCGGTTCCTATCCACCGGATTCGAATGAATTACGAGAAAGATTTATCTTCATATTATAGCGAAATAAATAATCTTGCAAGCATTGCTTTTATCTTAAAGAGAAAAATAGTAAATCAAATAGCAAAAACTGAGATCTGAAATTTGCGTCACCCTTCTAACATGACACATGATCGCGTACGACCGCGAGAAATTGCATCTATTTAAGATTGTTAAAATTTTTAGTTTAATATAGAAATTTTATTTGGAATAGTGACTCCTATAACGATTAGTCACTTTGCTTTGTTGTCAGTCATCCTTGTTTATTCTTTAACTTTATTCTGTAACTAACAAATATGTTATTGTCATTATAGATTATAAAATGTTTTCCCCGATAAAAATTGTTATCGAGTAAATATTGTGATCCTCTATAGTTATATTGTAAAATATATGTTTATTGATTTTTGGGATCAACTGCAGTTTACGGTAAAATATTCCAGGTAATGAATATTTCCAAAAATCTATGGATTTTAAGGGCTGCTAGCTACCAAAAAGCTAAACGAACATATCATACCCACACACCATTTTAAGTGACATAAGAAGGCCTACAAATAATCTGGAATAGCCATAAAACAATAATGCACAATTATCTCGCGGTGCAGAGAAATGCGCGAAAAAGACATATTTTACGCGCTTCTTCTTCAGTGAAGCTTTCCCTGTGCATCATTGGATCTTGGCTATTCCAGATTATTTGTAAGGCTTCTTATGCCGCTTAAAACGGTGTGCGGGCATGATCTGTACGTTCAGCCGTTTGACAGCTAGCAGCCTTTAAAATTCAAAGATTTTTGGAAATATTCGTTACCAGGAATATTCTACCGTCAACTGCAGTTGATCCGATTTTTGTATTAACTATGGATAAGTACTCTAATAAACAAATAAGTATTTAACTTAACAAATGATATACCTTTAAGATAAAATAGTAAGAATAATGCCCTTAATTCTGTCTGTCCTCAAATTGACGTCTGAAATTCTTTGTGGAGATTTCAATGAGGATCTGCTATTGTTTGTTTGTTTATAACGAAACTGAAAAATTAATTACTATAGGAGAGCATAATAATTTTTTTTACCTGCTGTAAAAAATTCTTTGAATGTTCTTAACCGATATGATGCATTTAATAGTTGATAAAATTTCTCTGATTAATAATTATGGATGTAGTCATCCTTGTTTCAGAATACTTATTCTATATGTAAAACTGTTTATAGCTTGTTGCCCTTATTGTATGTTATTACATATTGTATACCATAATGATTTATCTATAAAATGTTTATAATAAACATAAATGCAAGGATATGTGTTTGTTTGCAAAGTGATCTTAAAAATGTAATAACAGTTTAGATAACCAGCACTTATTAAATCTTAAGGTATAATAAGTTAATAAGCACTTAATTATCATGTCACTAAATACATTTATTTAGAAAAACTCAATTTGCAGAATAGTTGGTTGGCAAATTTTATTCCAATAAAAGGATAAAGCGCTGAAAAGTGTCATGTGTGACGTCATAAAAATAGGTCCAAATACATCCTTTTTTTCGGGTTCCCTTTCTCACTTCTTCTCTCATCCCTCTTTTTTAGAAGTATTTTTATGACGTCATACATGACACTTTATAGCGCTTTATCCTAAGCCTCACTCATCTTAAATCAACATCAGCTGTAGCCACCCCTAAAAAGCTTCACCTAGCCTATGCCAACCTCGCCGCTATCTCAAATTGGAAGTCAGTCACATCTGATGGGCTGCAGTCATGGGGGCCTTCCAGGAATCAGGTAAAGCTAACAAGCTAAATAAATCTTAAATAATAATTGGAGGGGGGGGGGGGGGGGGGAGATAAAAAGGTTGTCAAATGTACAAAGTGTTTCCAAACAAATATTGGGGAATGAATGGGGTACCTTTTCACCTCACCCCCATTAAATTTGAAGTCACCAGAGGCTAAGTGTGAAGCCGCTAATATGCAAAATAGTCTAGCATCCCTCTGAATCAGATTTGTAAGTTTGTAACAACCTTTTCTGTTTATACTTCTCTGGAGTAACCAGGAAAAAAAGAGAGATAGATAGAGAGATAGAAAGACAGAAATGTAGATAGATCGAGCGCGAGAGATGAGAAAGAAAAAGAGAATATAATGAGATAAATATGCAGGAGCAATACATGAAAAATGCTTAAAAGGGTAGCAAAAAAATCAACCTTTTGCAAGCAACAGTTTATATATTTTAATAGTCAATAATAAGACATTTTAACAATACAGATATTGCCTAAATTACTCGAAATCTAATGTAAACTAGATATTTGATAAAACTTTAGAAATCATATAAGCGACGACACCGATCCCATTGCATGACGTATTTTACGAGAGAGGAGAGAGAGAGGAGTGTGTGTGTGTAATTATGAGAGGGAGGAAAAAGGGACATCAAATATGCAGAGAGAGACAGCGAAAGATAAAGACACACACACACACTCACACACGTACACGAATATATCTGGGGTTGAGAAGAGAGAAAAAATACAAGACTACAAGAGGGACCTTTTTAGCCTTCTCTCCCAGCTTTATCTCCTTGTGTGTGTGTGTGTGTGTGTGTGTGTGTGTGTGTGTGTGTGTGTGTGTGTGTAAGTGTGAGTAATGTAAGGATGAAGGGACCTTTTTAGAAAGGGAAAGGAGGTGTGTGTGTCTCTATTATAATCTTAACTTACACAGAGAGACCTGTTGAATCTAAATAATTAGAATCATTTTACAATATCATATTTTAGTATTTAATGGCTTCTATAAATTTTGCTTTTTAGTGTCATTTCTTAAAATGCTTAGAGGGAAGATTTTAAAATACCTTCTAGTATGAATAGGTCTTTTGAGAACACAAACACGTTAGTGTATTTTGGTTAGGACACACACACACATACACAACGCCATGCAGAAAGAAAAGGATAGCGAGCGAGCGAGGTAATACACACTGTACCAGAGATTCAAATAGTTTGAAGTTAACAATATTTTTAAAAGAAGAACATTTGCAAGTTTTTTTTATGTGTAAAGACTTTCATCTTGCTATAAAGATATCATTTGGCTAAACATTCGCTAAACAAGTTTTCCTTCATCTACTTTACATCAAAAATACTCAAAATTCAATTTTATTTTTCACTTTTTTATCTGAAATATTTTGCTAGCTTTATGAAAAAATTAATCATGTTTAAGACAATATGAAACAAAAAATTCATAACAAGAGTAGTTTTATAAGAAAATGAAATAAAACGGTAGAACAAACAAATATAAACACTTGTAGAGTGTCAAGACTTGATAGGCAGAGTATAAATTTGAAAGTACAGACAAAATTGCATGTAAACTTGTTGCAAAATTGCGTAAACACAGGATTCTGTTCCTTGACATGCCTACATCTTTATGACTTCATTTCAGAAATGGTTTGCTTCAAATAAGTTACTTTGTTGTCCTAGGCATCACTTTTCCAAAAATCATATAAATAGGATAATTATATCATACAAAAAAATGTTGTTAAAAAGTTGAAATGTAGGTACGGACTTTGTTTTAACGGTTAAGCTTCCTAATTGTACTTAAATGTTACAGGAATAATCACACAAAGTTTGAAATTGATAGGACAATACTAACATGCCTAAATTAACGCAAAGAGCCAACCAACAGACCCTAATTATAGAAAATCTTCGCTTTTTAAAAACCTGTTCTTCGTTTTCAGACATACTTGTCAAATTATGAATTGTGTTGGGTATAGTTATTCATATGGATAAACCAGACAGCAGCGTCTAAGCCTCAAATCTTAAACCGATGTTTTGCAAAAAAGAATTTTAAAGGGATTGCAATATTTAGGTCAATTATGACTTCTATATGATTTTTAAATTTGTAAAAGGTTGATTACCCTGATGCTTACAGGCGGCTGATGCACTGCTGCCGAGCCCTAAATACTGATACTCTTTTTAGAAACAACTTGTTAAAGGTCTTTAAGGCCATTCAAAATGGAAAAGTACAAAAAAATTTGGGAATAGTCCCTTTCGTAACATTGCCCCATAAGGGACGATTCGTCGTATTTTTAAAATGCCTTTTTATAGGTTATTTTAGGTTAGGTTAGGTTATATTGGGTTAGGTGATTTCCCCACAGGGTTAGGTAATTGGCCCCGCAGGGTTAGAGCCCCCCGCAGTGGCTAGAAATAGGAGAAAAGCTACTGTGAAAAATACGAAGAATCGCCCCATAAGGAGCGATGTTACGAAAGGGGCTATACCTAAAAATTGTTTCAAACCAATACTATTAAGGGAAAAATTGCTTGATTTTACTTGCATTTCTTTAAAAGACAAATTTTAGATTTATTGATTCTAAACTGCTACAACTATTATTTTTTTAAAAAACAGTGTGATTATAGAGGGGAAGGGGGGGGTGGAGGAGCATGATTTTTTTGGCTCTATGATATGGTGCAGTCAGAGGGAGCCCCTCGCTACCTCACTCACCCACCACGCCCCCATTCTCATATATTTCTCTGTATCACTTATACACAGACACACACACACACACGTAAAAAACTAACTCTGTTTAACTTGTAAGTGTAGACAAAAGTCTAAACTAAGTCAAGTTGAAGCAACTTTTACTAAATAAACTGTGAAGAAAGACTCACCACATAATTTTATTTTTCATACAACAACCACTGAATATCATGCATTTTAAAATCATTTAGATAATTATATATCTTTTTATTCTGTCTGTCTGTCTTCGGTGCGTTTTTTAGTCAGACAGTGTGTTAAACATTCTAATTGTGACAGTTAAAAAAACACTTGTGCTAGATTATGAAGAATTGTTCTTATCAAGTTGTAAATTTTGGCTATCTATAAATGTTTGTAATATACATATTTACTTTTTAAATGATAACAGTGAAAAAAATTGACGACAGTGTTTTAGTGATATTCTTTATAACATTTTTAAAACAATTGTTGCACAAAAAATTGTATTTTATTTCAGTCTATTAATAATTAATTTTAATATTGTAGGTAAATAGAATTGAATAATTTTATGTGTGAAGCTACTCCATATATAAATGCGTTATTTTGTCTGTGGGTTTAACGTCATTGTGCTTGCTTGATCATCACATACAGATTTACTATACACAAAAACGCAACGTGTGTTATACAGGGTGCGGCACATAAATCCGGATTTTTTCTAATTTTTAAACAAATGACCATAAAATCGTCAATTTTAAAGATTTTATTGAATTTAAAAAACTGAGAGGCAGAATAGGTATTTATGATTCAGCTAGGTTTGTCGGCGCAATCCATAGTCTAAAATGAGTTTTAAAGTTCCATATGGGTTCCTGAAATCGAGAACCGAGAAATATTCACAATTTTTTACGTTTTTTACATCTTAAAATCTGCCTTGTTTCACTTTGCTGGATTACCACGGCCAAGCCATTTCAGATAGAGAGCTCTAGTCTTTTCTAGTGTATCTAACAGTATCTCCAGCAAGTTTCATTTGCCTATCTCACCTACAGATGAGCTGAGGTCAGATTTAGTGGGCCCTAGTCAAGAATAAAGATTAAACCACCAGGCACCAGCGCATTTCGAATCTGCCTTGTTGAACATATGCGTGGCCAGCTCGGATACACGTCCATCTTCGTTCAAAGATTTTTTTGTGCTAAAAGGTTATTACCTAAGCTTTTTATAGTGGGTTCAAACGTCCTAATTGATTAAGTAGTTTTGACGCCATGGCCGTTTAAAAAAAAAAGTCTGGATACATGTGCCACACCCTGTATAAGGTTTTTCTTTACTCAAAATTTTCTTAAGGATTAAGTTTTATCATCATCATTGCCAGTTATTTATTCTGTGAATAATGGCCATGCACTATGGTTCTGCAATCATCTTAAGGCATCTTTAAAGATTTTCTCATCTTACAGTTCACGTAGGATTTCCCTCCTACAGGTTGTTTTTGGTCTACCTGGTTTTCTCTTTCCTTGGGTAATCCACGTTAAGGCTTGATTAGTTTAATCAACATGATCTTTCATTTGATTGTGCCCCACCCATCTCCATTTTCTCTGTTTTGTTGTCAATGAGTTTAGTCGAAATTAATCCTAACTCAAAACTTTTGTGATGAAAATAACTTTTGCTTATATGATTTATTTACCTATAAAGAGTTTACTATCTTATCATATCATTTTTAAAAGTGAAGCTTTTCTATAATTAGGGACCGTCCGTCTGGAACAGATAGCTTTTTACGTTAATTTAGGCATGTTATAATTGTCATATCGATTTCAAAATTGCATGGTGATTCCTGTAGTAGTTAGGTACGATTTAGACAGAATAGCAACTCTATTCGTTACCAGAATCCCGTACGTCAATTTTAAACATGTTGATTTTTTAACGTTTTTAACAACAATTTTTTATGTGATATAATCATCCGATTGATCTGATTTTTGCAGTACTGATTCCTATTACAATAGGGTACAATATTATATGCGAATCATCTCTATAAGCAAGTCCTAAAATGTTAGTATTTCCTTTAACATAATTCTGTATTTAGGAAGTTTTGCAACAATTTTACGTATAACTTATATATTTATATTTTGTAAATTCAATTCTGACAATCTACAATAGTTAAATTTCGTCTGTCATACCGTTTCTGAGCTTCGCTTTTATGGATGTTGTCATCCTTGTTTTCCTATTCTTTCCTTATCTCTTGTTATTTAGTACATGTTTGAGCCGCTACCCTAAAACTAGGATGTGAGTCAGTTCATACAATAGGCCGTCCGTCTTTTAATTTATAAAGTAAGTCAAATTGTATATTACTAGCGTTTTCGCCTCTAACATCTAGAAGGGAAGGTTAGAAAAATAGCCTAAAACCAATTCAAGACTTGGATCTGAAAAACAAATTAGCCTAAAACCATACCATGACCTATATGAAGCTTCTCAAAAATGGAAAACCCAGTCGGTTCATTAGTTATAGAAATATTAAGCTGCAGACAAAAAAAAACCTTACTACTTAATATTTTAGGATTATCAGGACTATATATATATAATCTACTAGGGCGGGGTGAGGTCAGAAAAATAGTATAAAATAGCTTCTCTGAAAAATTCAAATAATTTATACCAAGTTTTTTTTTCTTCGCAAAAATACTCTCATATGAAATACATGAAGATTGTTACATTGTTTCACTGCATATGGACATAATTATCCTTGGTAAGACAAAATTATGTAATGCAGCACTGATACAGAAAGGAACTATGACTCATCACAGATTTATTGATTGATTTGAAGACTAGGCAAGACCGAAAATAAATATTTGAAAATTAGGATCTACTGCAGTTCACGGTAAAATATTGCTGGTAACGAATATTGCCAAAAATCTATGAATTTTAAAGGCTGCTAGCTGCCAAACGGCTGAACGTACAAATCATACCCGTACACCATTTTAAGCGGTATAAGAAGGCCTACAAATAATCTGGAATAGCCAAGATCCAATGATGCACATGGAAAGCTTCACTAAAAAAAAGGGGGGGAAATGGCCTTTTTCGCGCATTTCTGTGCACTGCGAGATAATTATGCATTATTGATTTATGGCTATTACAGATTATTTGTAGGCCTTCTTATGCCGCTTAAAACAGTTTGGCAGCTAGCAGCCTATAAAATTCATAGATTTTTGGCAATATTCGTTACCAGCAATATTTTACCGTGAACTGCAGTAGATCCGAAAATTATACAGCAAAAAAAATAAACACTAATATACTCTAATAGCTTTGATCCTAAGGGCACTCTTGTAGCATTTACTCTAATATCGGTATACAACATTTCTGTTGGATTGAGTGAGTCAGTGATGTAAACTTATAGAGATCCTACGCATCAACTCACAATGACTGCATGAAGCTATGAGACAAACATACAACAAAAATCAAGAGTAGCTGCGCTTATAAAAATAAATAAGTTCATATTTAGAAAGAAATCTAACCTAATTTTGTGTATAAATGTTAAAATATGTATATAATATAAATGTCAAAGTAGTAAAATGTAATAAAATGCATAATAAAGAAGATGTTTTTCTTTTAAATATGCAAAACTTTTACAATATCCAAGTTTTTATAATAAGAACCTTTCATGGTAAAATATAAACATATGTTAACTCATCAAGGACGGCTCGAAGCTTATTTAAATCATATAAGCAAAATATTACAGCTAATTACAAAAAAAATCTTTAATCCAATCAAAGATTTTTTTACAAAGGGTGTTAAAAAAACAATCGCTTCACTTTTTTCAATAAAAACCCTAAAGTTTTGGTCAAAAACTAATAATAAATAATCCAATTCATGCTTAAGCAATGACAATAAGAAAATCAAAACATGCAACATTGAATTTTAAATCTACTCACCTCTCCAGAGAACTATAGCTCAAGACCTAGCCCCTGTATACACGTAGAGAATTGCCAATTTTGCATAAAAAAGACAGACCAATCAAACATTGAGACATTATGGCTAATTTATGTCCAGTTATCGATGTTTGACAGGTCTTTTTAAGTAACTAAATTACCCACTTCAAAAATTTACCCCCGGGGTATATTTTATGGGAGGGTGGGGGTTCTCTCCTTAACAGATTATAAGGGGCTATTAAAGTCACCTAATTTTGTTGATTAATGGGTTAAACAAATTTTATCCGCTTGTCTTCCTATTAACATTTCTATCCCTGCCAGAAAAAAAACTATACTTCTTTACTTTTTTAACAAGGATTAAACAAACAATTATATTATTACCCAGAATAAAATTATCCCAGAAATTCCTACAGATTTACTTTGTTTTTTAACCTTTAAAGTTTAAAAAAAGAAAAGAACAATATGCAAACTGCTGAACATTCAAGACAAGCATTCTTAAGAATAATTTGCTTGACCCCTCAATATAGAGACTTAACCCTAGTACATCAAGGATGTCCAGAGAGGAGGAGTGGTATTCTAAATGGTAATATAAATCCCCCCCAATGAATTTTAGGATCATGGAAAGAAAACCAAGGAGCGACATTTCACAGTAATATTTAATAATTTATTCTATGTTAGGTTAGATTTGAGAAATGTTAATCATTGCTCCGTTTTCTTTCTATTATCCGTTTTTTAAAGCTATAAAAAAACTTGAACTCAAAAACCTATAAGATGGTCTAAAATAGGTTAGGTAAGGTTAAGTGTCCACTCCGAAGTTTGGGACTCTCGTTTGTCCTAGGACCTCTTATTTTCAAGTTTTTTTAGCCCGTGCCTTCGGCACCACAGGGCTAAAAAAACTAGTTTTAATCTTATAATTGTACATTCTATATCCGCGGAAAGCCGTTTATAATACGATACGAGAAATAACTATTCTCGTATTCATTCGAATCCGGTGGATAGGAACCGGTTCTCATCCATACGAAAAAACTATACGACAGAAATAACTATTATTTTTATTCCTAAAATTTGTCTTTATTTGTGAAGGAGTCTAAAAATTATTCGTGCTTACTTTTCAATACAGGCATTTATTTCATTTGCCCTTTACAATTCTTATCAACTTTTCCTCCTTTCAAAAGATTAAATGCTTTTTAAGCACATAATTTCTTATGAATTATGAGTCACATGCGGATTTGGCATAAAATATATAAAATGAACTTTACACATAATCAGTTTCTCATATTTCAAACAAGAATGAAACTTATTGTAGTTTGTTCGACTATGTGATTTTTTGAGCTTTTCTTTGGTGCATGTTTTCATCCTTGTTTATGAATATTTATCTTTTTGTAATATTTTTTTTAAAGATTGTATTTATTAGTTACTAGTAAAAAAATTATTTTAAATTAAAATTAATTTTGTGTTAAAGACAAAAAAGTGCAAATGCAGACGCAATGAATTAGAAAAAAATGCTTTCGTTTTTAGTGTTCACAAAAACTAACCAATGAACCAACTTATATGTTTAAGAATTTCAAATGAAATCTCAAAACTTTGTTTTTGGATTAACTAATGATTTTTTTGGGTCGGAGTTGTTGTTTTTTTTTCTTTTTATGAGATCTTAGAGGACATGCATACATACAGAAAAACATCCTTCAAATTTTGTGAAAAGATAATTGTTTTATGTTTTTTTTCTAAAAACACTTAAATTTAAGCCAAATACGCTAAATTTAAAATTAAGATATTTTCCCCTATTATTGAAACGTTTTTTTGTTTAAATTTTGAACAAAGAGTAGAAGGAGAAAAAGGAGGGTTAAACATCAAACATTGAATTCATGATCAAGTACAATGTCATGCATCTGAGGGATCTCACCCCAGGGTTAATTTAAAAGATTGACACTATTGTATTTCGCCCCAGCCTCTAAAGGCAGTATCTAGAAAAGTTGAACCACATGTTAAGCCAATTTTTTTTATCAAAAATATTTATTTGGTCATTTTTTCTTTTAGCTTAAAACTACTGAAGGTAAAGAAGTACAAACTTTTTGCCATGGTCCAGAGGTTACCGAGATCTTAAGCTTTAGACATAGGGACAGAGGACAGACATACATCGTTTTACTAAAATAGTTTCTATTTTGCTAGCAGCTATCCCCTTAGAAGCCTCAAGGGGCGAGGGGGGGGGGGGCCGACCTTAATTTTTAATGCAAGAAGTCATTATTCTTCGGAGGGTGCTGGTATCCTTTATACCCTCAAATAGTCATAAACCTTTCCTGGACTTAAATGTGGAGGATATCTCCTTCCCTACCCCCGTCCCACTAGAGCTAGAGCGAAGCCACTCTTAGAAATAAAAAGAAGGAAAAGTAATTTTATATATATTATGAATAACGGTGTGTAGAAATTCATGAATAAATTTTCAGGAATAAAATTATTGTTTTTTTCCCAACAGATGATATTTTGTTTTCTCGTATTCATTCGAATCCGGTGGATAGGAACCGGTTCTCATCCATACGAAAAAACTATGTCTTGCATCGTATTATATCCAGTTTTCTACGAATATAGAAATGTACAATCATAAGATTAAAACCAGTTTTTTTAGCCCGTGCCTTCGGCATAATTGTACATTCTATATCCGCGGAAAGCCGTTTATAATACGATGAAAGAAATAACTATTATTTTCTTAAATATTTTAACTAGCAATAATCAACGAATGAGTTATTGTGTTTATATTATATTTTTTGTACATTGATCGTCATTCAAAAAAGAAATGACTTAAAGATCAGTGGAAAATGTGCTAAATAGTATGTTATCTTTAATATGATGTATATCATATATTTACATTTTACATACGTCATTCCATGCAATGATGTGTGAAGAAATCAATAAATTTTCTGATTTAACACCTGGACGTCAGATTTTTAAAAATAGAATTCTGTTTCTATAAATATAAAGCCCTTTAACAGTTTGTTTATTGCTAAATTTAACCCACTTACCCCTGACAGAAATTAATCAGTAATATGGTCATTAAATAACTTTAACCATTCCAAGACAAGTAAAAATTTAATCATTTTAAACAATCCCATGACCATAGAGACAGAAAAAAATAAACTTGAAAATTAAAAGGATATAACAATTATATAAAGAAGAGTGTATAGTTGGGTTTTAAACAAGAAATAAGTAGTAAGCTTTTGATAATAGTTATTGTAATTACTTGCTATTTTTTATAAGCGTAGTTACTCAATAACTCGAAAAGTCCGTCTGTCTGTTCATCCGTCAGCTACTTCTAGGAGAAACATGATTTTCACAGCTGCTGTACAAAATAGATATTTTTTGATAATCCCATCTATCAATGAAAAACCAGTTTAAAATTAACTTGGACTGTCAGCATGTCAGCCATACTACAATAGACATCATTTTTTTATTTTATTTGCATAATTTTTATATGATCACTGAGTATCTGCTTTATGTATGACTTTGTCCGTTTGTTCAACTATAATTTTTTGTTTTGCTGATTTAGAATGTTGTCATCCTTGTTAAATGTCTAATCAATGAAAATGTCTTCCTATGAGTAATAATAACATTTACTAAGTATATTTGCGACAACTTTTATTTAATGAAATCTTCCAATTTTTAACAGGTACAAAACGGCCTGCTTTATTGCATCAAGATCCATGACAGATCTATATAGGAAATAAACGTCTATAATCGAGCTCGAATCTTCCAAACATATTGTGTATAAAACTCATAGTGCTCCAATAATCCCTATTAAACTCTCATTGACCAAAACGTTAAGACCCATTATTCTACTTTTAGCATCATAAATTCAGTTTTTTAATTCATGTTGCTATTTAAATAACATTGAAGTATTTGATTTCTATTCATAAAACAGAAAACTTAAATTTATAATATAGTAAATCTAAGAAAACTTAGTTTTAAAATGAAATGATTCATGCGACACCCCTGTAATGCAGTCAGATATTAAACTAAACATTTCAACCCTTTGAGGACGATAAATTGAAATGAAGAATATAAGGATTTCAATCTTTAAAATATGATAAAAAAATGGAGCAAAACGTTAAATCGTATATTGTTACATTGGGTGTAAATATAAAACTAATAATTATTGATTAAATATATATTAAACAGATATTCTAACGTAAGACTTAAGTCGTAGTAATCGAATCATTATGTGTAACGTATATGAAGAGAGAGAAAGAGAGAGGAAAGAGAAAAGGAGAGGGAGCGAGAGAGATAGAAAGAGAAGGGGGGGGGGACACCGAGAGAGAACGGGGGAATGAGAGAGAGGGGGAGAGAGAAATTGAAGAGATAATAAAAATGAACATTTAATTGAAGAATAAGAGAACAAAATTTGTAAGGCAAAGAGCGAGAATATTTTTAAAAAGTAATTATCTCTGATAATTAATAACATTAACAAGGATGACAAAATCCGTAAAAGAGAAACATTAATCAATTCTACTAAAGAACATTAAGAAATATAGAGTAACTGCACTTAAAAGAGAATATATCTAGATTTCAGCAAAAAATTTAAGTAAATATGTCATTTAATAGCTTAAATAAAAGTTATTTTATTTGGACATCCTAACGTTATGGTGATAGGGCTATATATACAACTCTTTTACCCCATTTCCTTCCCTCTTACTGGATGAACGAACTGACCAATAAATAAGGTCCATACTGGCAAGCTATGTAGGGAATATTAACACAATTTTCAGCCATTAAATAGCAAATGAGAAAATTACTTTTTCCTCTAATCCTAGCCAACAGACGAACGGACGGACATTTTGAATTATAAATAAGCAATAAGCAATTTTAATAACAAATGTCTATTATAATCTTGATTTAAAATTTAAGCCATCTAATTTTTATAGCAGCTGAGAAAACAAATATTTTAGAGTGAATTATAGAGTAAGAAGGATAATTTCAATTACAAAATTTCTTTTTCTCAGGGAAGGAGGTAACATATGACTGTAAATTACACTGTTAACCAAAGTTTAGTAACCACTTTGACTAAAAAACTTAATCAGTGTTTCGTCAGTTCAAAAAAAGAAGTGTTCAAACTTTTAAATCTACAGAAGGCTTACCTTTGTTTATCATCATGGGGGATGTAAAATAAAAAAATTAAAAATCATCAACAAGGATGGTAATATCCATAAGTAACAAAGTTCCAAATTGTAAAAGTAAAAACACAAAAGCAAAAGGAAGAAAACGCAGCATAACCGACAGACAGACGAACGATGATCAGTGCAGTGGTCATACAAATCTTTACACAAAATATTAGTAGTCTTTGATATCAGAAAATAAAATTGTGTTTATGTGCAGTACTGATTGATCAACGGATAGGCGGACAGAAGTACCTTGATCTCAAAAAAAATCTTCTATATTGAATAGCAGAAAGGAAAATAAACATTTCCCCTACAGTAATTCTATTTATTTCAGAGCACTTTAGACGGAATAACGGACTAAGTGTGGAATAAAACTTTTTAAATTTAAATTAATTGACTTCGCTACTAACATTTAACAGGTAGATAAGGATGACAACATCCATAACTATAGAACCTCTTAAATTTAAAAAACAAAAGGCAAAGCAAATGAAAGCAAAAAAGGGTGCACAACAGACTGACATATAAAGTAATGATGCATAGTGAATCTTTACACAAAAATATCTTTAAATCATTAAATCATTTAAGAGCATTACTGATAGACCGACAGACAATATTATACTTAGAGTAGACGTGCATTTGTCAGCAAACATAAAATAATTCTTCTGTCATAACCCTGAAAGATCGGGCTCTCTACAAATTCTTAACTGATCGGATTTTATACCTTAATAATTGCATTAGCCTTCTACCTTTCCAGTACGGATATTTAATATTCTCAAGAGCATTACAGACCAGCGAACAACGTGAGCTGTAGGCTAGTATAGATATATGCAAATAAGTATACTCTATACATAAAATAGCATTATACCTGCCATAATAATAAAATAGATAAATTTGCTACATTTTTTTTATTATTATAATGCTAAGCAAAACATTAAGCTAACCCTACTGTTTTTATTATTCTTTAAAATGTTTCATGTTTTTTTTATTTTAAATGTATGATATTTTCCTTTTAATTAAAATTGTTCGTATTTTTTGTTATTTATCATTAATAAATCATTTAAACACTAAAATGCTAAGCAAAGACATGAACATGGGAAGGGGGGAGGTTTGTTTGCCCTCCCTCAGAAAAAAACATTTTTTTACTATTTTTTCTTGAGAGGGAAGGTTTTTATAAATAACATTTGTTGGTAGGCGCCCTAATCTTACCCTCCCCCATCTAAAATCGTATGTTCGCCCTTGATGCAAATAAAAACTTATTTAAGGTATGAATAATTAAGTTATTTGCTGTAAAACTGAGACATCAAATAACGTCATTCACACACACACTAATAATAAATAAATCGTCCCGTCTCCACATAAAGGCATTTAAATTTATGCCCCCAGTCAAAATATTGTTCCTATGGGGTAAACAATGAAATTTGAAAAAATCTTTGAGACTGAGGCGATTCAAAATATCTTGAAAACTTAGGTACAAACTTGATTTATTTGGATCATCTTAATTTTTGCTATACAGTAAAAACTTTTTTCGCCCATTTTCCATGAAATCCATAGTTTTAATGAATTTTTGTACTGACGGGACACTCACACCCACATACATATAAATGTTATTTTTTCTATGAATGCTTTGCTATGCAAATTATGATTTTGCAAGCCGATATAAAAATAGAAAAAAGGAAAGGTTTGCAATAATAAATGATAATAATTGCAATATAAATATAGGATTTTTATATAAATCAAACAAGTTAAAATTGGAAAGTCAGTTGACAGTTAGCGAAAACAAAGAATTACATTGTATTGAATAATTCCTTTTTATCGTAGAATTATATACGCGGCAGTACAGACAGATGAACTGACAAAGTTTATTTTCCATGTTAAAAATTTAAATTTGATTATTTCAGGAAAAAAAATGTATCTGTAAGTGAAGAAGAAATAAACTTTTAAAAACAAACCCAAACACAATATTTTTTTGTTAATATAATTTTCAGGTAAAAAAGTTAGAAATTGATAAAGTTCAATAGTTGCAAAGCTAATGAAGAAAAAAAATGTATCATAATTCTACAAACTAATAATAAGATGACATCCCCCCCCCCCCCGCTTGCTTCCATATTATCAGTATGTAAATTGTATCCTTACAATAATTTAGAACCCGAAACCAGTCGGGCATTGCCTCAAGCACTTCGAAACTCTCCTAACCCAACCTGAAATAATATCAGCTTAACTCTTTTTTTTAGCATCAATCACTTTGTGGCTTTAATCCTGCAGTTATTGTAACCTTTTGTATATTAGCAAGGCTCTTAAAAGCTTAATCTAGGCGTGGGGGGGGGGGGGGAGGATATTGTATTTGGACCTTATTTTAGGTTAGGCTCGGTTATGTTAAGTTAATGTTCTACCTCATAGGAATGGTGCTCCATGGGGAAAGGGCCTCCTTAGGGGGTAGAAACTTCTTTTTTCAATGAATGAAAATAAGGGGAATGGAGGGTTTTCAGTGGTCAAGAAATTTTTTTTAGTTAAACCACCGAATAACAAAATTTTTAATTGATATAAACAAAATTAAAATTAGTGTTTGCTTTTTAGAATGTTATCAGCAAGGCGTAGTTTGATTTTAAAATGGCAGATGGCCTTGGTCAGTGCCTCCATGTTCACCCTCTACCTGTACTACAACAAAGGCCAGCCAGCAGCTGCGGCCGCTGGGGGTAGCAGTTTTGGTGCCAGACATCTACTACAGGCGATTATAATACTTTTACAGCACAAATAAAAAATTGGCGATCGTATAGACAATGTTTCTTATATAAAGAATTTAGAAATCAACCATCCCCCCCCCTCCCTTACAATATAAATTAGCACCAGAAAAATTTTCAAATGCCTATCAATATTTTTTTTAAGTTAAAACTTTTTTTAAATTAGGGTCTGTATGTATGTCCTTGCGACACGTTTAGCTCTTTCTTATGTCTTTAAACAGAATTTCAGAGCTTTGCTTTTATGTTTATATCCTTGTTTTACCTTAGTCTTAAGTTAAAATCAAATGTAAGGTTGGACACCCTAACCCCTTCCTTTCACCCCACTCAAATCTTAGTTTGAAGCCACCAGATAACTATATGAAAGTATTAACAAACCAATGAAACTAGGCAAGCACAGAAGCAACAACGAGGCCAAATATAAACGTAACAGATGACGGGGCACAGTGTGGAGCAAAGCCTAGCGATGATGCTCTCTTCCCACCAAATACTTTCTCTGATGACGCCCTTGGCAAAGGAAATATAATTAATTCAACAAAATGTATATATTCCGAGTTTTATACCTTGTTATAGACTAGAGTCTCTATCTTTCAATAATATTTTTAAATATAGAAAAAATTCTGTGAAATAAGATAAATAAAAAAAAAACAATTTTATATATGTACATCTTCACTTAAAAAATTTTTACTAGATGTCATAAATATATCACTGCGAATGAAATTTTAAGTTTTGACTTTTATAAATCAAAATTGTGCCCTTTTTGTAATATAATTACTATAATGAGAACATTATTTCATTTATGGGTCTAGATCAAGACTTATTCACAAAAAAATGTGTACAAAAAAAATTTTTTAAGTTAAACAAATATGTTGAATTGATGAAAATATATGCCAGGTGCCCTAATCCTGTACATAATTGGTGTGCTGTACATGTTCTATGCTCTGGCCCTTATTTGTGATACTTTCTTTGTGCCAAGTCTTGAAGTGATGATTGAAAAATTTGACATCTCACAGGTATGAATAAATTCAATCATATCAAGAAAGAATATCATTAACATATATTGACCAATGGATGTAGAATATATGTAGATATTATAACAGGGAGTTTTGGGGGAATTGTTTTTTAGCCCATTACAAGCGTCACTCTATCAGAATACTTACATAGTAATCTGGTGTAAGTAATAATAAATCTATTATTGTACTTAAGACGTATTATTGTACTATAGAAAAAAAAACACCAATCATTATATAAATGAGACAGGATGTTAGTTTATCCGTCTGTCTGAGTGAGAGCTCGCTTATCGTTAGAACGACAAAGCTCTGTTTTGCAGTGAACTTCTTAAGGTTTCAGGATTTCCCCCCCAATGTTTTTCATTGTTTGCCTAGGGATTTTTTCAATGTTTTTAAATTTTTCCCTGTATTTTTTCAAATGATTTTCAACGTTTCCCTATGTTTTTTCAAATGTTTTCCAACACGCACGTTGCTTCGATTTTTTAACCCTTGGGTTAACATTTTCAATGTTTTCTGTTAGTAGTGGAATATTACCTCAACGTGTTTTTAGGACGTAGCTGGAGCAACCCTGATGGCTGCTGGCGGTTCCGCTCCGGAATTATTCACTTCTGTTATAGGTAACAATTCACAGACGGAAAAATTTCAATAAAGAGCAGATGCTTTCAATTTATTATCGATGAAAGAAAAAGTACATTTTTTTGGTGAATGGAGTTCATTTAATTCTAGGGCGTTTTATCTTGGGAGCTTGGTGGTACCCTTCTTATAATCTTTCCATAACCTATGAGAAGCTACATAGATTTGGATGTATTGATTGGGTATGGGGTAGCACAGCAGGGTCAGGTCATCATAGCATGTGTACTAGTGTAGGCCCCGCATCGGTTAGGCATATTAAAAACTACCCTTCCATCCTTCTTATTTTCAATATATTTATGTTCTTTTTCAGGTGTGTTTATATCTGACAGTGACGTCGGTACGGGTACAATTGTGGGCTCCGCCGTATTCAACGTTCTCTTCGTTATCGCCGCCTGCGCCTTCGCCTCGGCCAAGGCACTCTCGCTGACCGCGTGGCCGTTGATTCGTGACACCACCTTCTACTCCGTCAGCCTCGCACTTCTGGTTGGATTCTTCTCGGATGATAAGGTTAATAATCCTATAATATAAAGTATTATTATATGTATAAACACATTTAATTTTTTTAACTATTTATTTGCGGAATACATATGTTTCTCTATAAAAATAGATCATCAGTTCCAATTAAGGTGTATAAAATAAGAGTTAAAAAGATATATGTCCATGCATTTTGAATCCTTTTTAAAGACTAACTAAATGATAAAGAAGTGTTAGAAAATTGTGCCCCCTGCGGGTTTTTTTTTACTGCCTATATCCTCTTGGGGTTGGGGGGGAATATAATATAAAGCAGTAAGGTTTGTATTTCTGAAGGTAAAGATCTCGGATATTGCAAGTTCGAATTTGTAGTACTTTTCAGATAACCTTAAAAATTTCTTTAGGTGATTTTAAGCTATTTCCCTGACCTTCAAAATCATCCCCTAGAGGCAAGGGGAGAAACATCTAGTTTGACAAAAATAAAAAGGATAGATTTAAAAATGCTTAAAATGCTTTTGTAGATTTTTCTTACAAACAAACTAATTTTATATAATTAATCCCATTGTTTGAGCTGTTCTGGAGATCTTAATGTGCTTATAACTTTAGGTTTGGTGGTGGGAGGCTCTGATCCTGTTCCTGTGGTACATTACCTACGTTGTTTTCATGAAGTTTAACCAGGCAATTCATGTATTTTAACTAAAATTTTACAGGGAAATAAAATTGAAAGGCTAATAATAACGCTATTCTTATATTTGTGTATAAGTTTGTATATCATTATTTTTACATCGAAGGGGTAATTTTAAAGCGCTTTCTTATTCGTTGGCTTTACAACATCATTGGAGAAAAATATTAATTAATGGGATATTGTCTCATTTTACCCCTTTAGATCCCTGATAAAAACACCTATCAATACATGAATTATGTTGCACAGGCTGCAGAGACAAAGTTCCACTCCATCTTTCCCTCCTTGAAGGAGCAGGAGCCAGCAACCACGGATGACAGGGATATTCAATAGATTGTCAACAAAATTTCTGGCGCAATATAGCATTTGATTTATACAACTCCATGGTTAGGAGTGCCAAACCTCAATCAATGGATTTGTTGTCTTTTGGATGTTACCTATCTACAATATTTAAAACTAGAACCTATAGGACAGACCTCCCTTCTCCCCTTTAAAAAAGCTAATATTAAAGGAAAAGCTTCCTGGGGCCTATAAGAGGGAAAACTGTAGCCCAGGTCGTACTTTGATTGCAGTTGGAAAGTGTGGGGGGGGGGGGTGAATTTAGTAAATTGCCCTAAATTGGAACGCCCATAATAGGAAAAATTTTCTCTAACCATTACTTCCCTCAGATTTTAGAAGAATACAAAAAATTGGGGGAAAAGGTAAACCTATCCCCCATTTCATATCACTGGTACTTGAGTCTATTGTTTACCTGGAATGTTTACAGGAACTTTACAGCCTGGGGTAGGTTTGCACACAACAGAACTCCACTATTTGTTTGGATGCAGGTAATTATAGATTACAATATTTTAAAACAACTGCTCATATGTTGGATGCAAAAATATACTAAAGATCATAGGCGTCCAAGGGGGGGGGGGTAATGGGGCAATTACCCCCCCAAATTTTTTTTTCATTTTACCCCCCCCCCCCCCATTCAAAATCTACCCCTACCCTGGGGGTGCCGTAGGCACCCCCAACCATTTAGGAGGGGGTATTTACCCCCCCCCCAAACAATTTTGGGGGGTAAATACCCCCCCCAAAATAAAAAATCTCTAATAAAAACACGAATTACCCCCCCAAAATAAAAAGCTTGGACGCCCCTGCTAAAGATATATCATTCACATCAAAATCAAGCAAGAAAAATTTTACACGCCAGAAAAATCTATTAAGCAATTTTTAATAGTTATTTCTCGCTTTGTATTATGAACAACTTTCCGCGGATAAAAAAGTACAATTATAAATTTAATCTTATGATTGTACATTTTTATATTCGTAGAAAACTAGATATAATACGATGCTAGACATATTTTTTTCGTATGGATAAGAACCGGTTCTAATCTACCTGATAATAATAAGTTTTGAATAAATACGAGAAAATGAGTAAAAGACATCATTGTAATAAACTGTTACATTAAACTTAATTCTAGATTTTTCATTCAAATAGGAAGAATTAGACAACAATCAAAAGTTGATAAGACATTTATTTTGTAAATTCAAAGTTTTTTTTTGTATGTAAAGACAAACAACATCATTTTTCGGTGACATAATTTATATAAAAAGCATAAATTAGTTATATTTGGTTTATGAAGAGACTTCTGTCGGCAAAAATAAAACTCGATTTTAGGTATTATACTCCTAGGCTGCCTAGCCGAAGCGCTCGGCCCCCTTGCCTGCCTAGCCGTCCCCTAGCTTATAACCTAACCTAATTGTAAGGAAAAATTTTCGTTCTTTGCTAGAGTCATAGTTCTGTTCTGTCATGGGGGTACTAAAATTTTCAAAATTGAAAAAAAAATCTATGAGGATAAACAAAATTTTAATTTTGTAGGGACAAGTAAAGGTTTCCAGCAAAGTAGATGATATTGAACAAAAGAAAACCCGCGGAATACATGAACTCAAGAAGAAACTAGAGAAAGGCCAAGATAAAGAGGTAAAACTGTTCTTCTCAAAACTAGTTAGTACCCAAATATTGATCCCAAAAAATGATCACCTTAATAGAGCAAAGTAGTTTTGCCAAAACAATTATTAACCTTGGGATGGGAGATTTTCCATGCAAAGGGTATCTCAATGGTCCTAGTAGTATAGATAATATCTTAGCAAAGCCCAAAAAAATGTAAAGCCTTAGTTTCTACAAATCGGGTTATAATTAAATACATTTCATCATTCAAATCAAAGTATTTTCTGGAAAGTATCATAACCTTTTATGATGGTTTTAGGCTATTTTCTTACTCTCTAATGTTATATAAATGTCTCTATTTATATGTCTGAAAACATCTTTATTTAACTACTCAGTAATTTAGTGCTATTCTAAACATTTTCAAGTTTAAATTTAAAATAAACACAAGGGACACAACATGTGATATCAATCAAAATGTTTATAAAAAGTAAAACTTCTTTAGTTATTTGACATGTCTGTCTGTCGGAAACGTAATAAGAGATAAGAAAAAGAAAAGAGAAAAAATTCCTGGTAACGAATATTTACAAAAATCTATGAATTTTATAGGCTGCTAGCTGTCAAACGGCTGAACGTACAGATCATGCCCGCACACTGTTTTAAGCGACATAAGAAGGCCTACAAATAATCTGGAATAGCCATAAATCAATAATGCATAATTATCTCGCAGTGAAAAGCGCGAAAAAGACCTATTTTACGCGTTTTTTCTTCAGTGAAGCTTTCCCTGTGCATCATTGGATCTTGGCTATTCCAGATTATTTGTAGGTTTTATTATGCCGCTTAAAATGGGGTACAGGTATGATCTGTATGTTCAGCCGTATGGCAGCTAGCAGCCTTTAAAATTCATGGATTTTTGGAAATATTCGTTACCAGGAATATTTTACCGTGAACTGCAGTTTATCTAAAATTTTATTATGAGAATAACTTTTTAATTTAGAACATTTAATATCATATAAATGTACTTGGGGCTATGCATTTTAATGATTTGGGAGGTGGCATAAAAAAAGCCTAAAACTATCTCAGAATTTATATGGCGCTTCCTAGTTTTTTAGTCTTCGAAATATTAAGCTACAGAGGAAAACCTTACTACTAATATAGTAGGATGTATGTACTTGCAAAGAAGGTGTATCAACTTTTTTTTTATAGCTAGCCGGTTCTTTTAGTAAGTAGTAGATGTAAAATTTTTCATAGAATTCAGATATGCAATCGGTTTTTTTGTAGACCTCTTATTTTTTAAGTAATTTAAGTTTTTTAAAAAAATATTTAAGTCGGTTTTAAGGTACTAAAACGCAACAAAATAAAAGAAGAAAATGGCCAGTAAGAACAAAAATAGTAAGATCTTTAATTTGACACCTTACTTTTAAAATTCTGTTGAGTAATTATTGAAAAAATCTATTTTTTTAACCTCGGTTTAATAAAAACTTTAGACCTAAATATTTTCTCAAACAGACATAAAAAACATGGGTTCATATATATCTTTAGAATCAGAAAAATATTACGAATCCATTGTAAGCAAAATTGAAAAAAAATAAAAAAATAAAAAAATAAACAAATGGCCAATTGTATTTTTTGTTCAGGCAACACTATCGTCTTCCCTTTTTTACCCCCTCTTTACCCCCTCTATACCCCCTTCCCATTTTTATACTCAATTCAAGAATTAAGACGTTGCCTGTACAATATAATATGATATTTTCATATAATTCCTTTTATTGTAGTTTATATACTATATTGTAAACTTTTTTTTCAATTTTGCTTACAATGGATTCGTAATATTTTTCTGATAATAAAGGTATATATGAACCCATATTTTTTTACTTGTGAAATGATAAAATTGAGTTCAAAGTTTTCATTCTCGTGGGTTTAAAAAAATCGATTTTTTCAATAATTACCTGACAGAATTGAAAAAGTAAGGTGTCAAATTAAAGATCTTACTATTTTTGTTCATAATGGCCATTTTCTTTCTTTTTTTTGTTGCATTTTAGTACCTTAAAATCGACTTAATTTTTTTTTTTTTTAAACTTAAATTACTTAAAAAATAAGAGGTCTACAAAAAAAACGATTGCATATCTGAATTCTATGAAAAATTTTACATCTACTACTTACTAAAAGAACCGGCTAGCTATAAAAAAAGTTGATACACCTTCTTTAAAAATAATTTACATCATTAAATTTTTTAAAGACGATTTAAGATGATATATGAAAGTAAAGAGAGGATAAAGAATTTATTTGCAAAACCGCTAGTATATTATATTTAAACCAGTGACTACATCCCTAGAGGCCTCTAAGGCCACATGAGAGAAGGGAGGGGTTGGTATGTCGATAATACGTTTTCAATTTAAGTTTTACAAATAAAAAAAAGGAGGGTAGTTTTTTTCCAGTGGCAAGTTCTTGAGAGGGTAGGAGGGGGGGGGGAGGAGGTACCCTCTTCAAAAATATATATAAACCTTCCCTGGACCTAAGTAAGCTTTACTGTAAAGAAGAATCATATTATCAATCCAGCAATTAGCGAGATCTGAAGCTACAGACACCCAAACACAAAGCCAGACATCCTGTTACTTGTGTACTAGGATAATTAAAGCAATTTTTTCATTTTAGAGAATTATGCTATGATAATATAAAATTAAATAATATTTTCGTGTTATTTTCAATTACATCAATTCTTCATTCTGACCTTTTTTCAAGCTGTGTAGCATCTCTATCAACTTCTCTTGAATTTACCCCCCGGCCCCCTGTATGCAAAAAGAAAGATTTTAAAAATCTTGTCAAGGACCAGAGGAGTGAAGATTTCCTCTAAAGCAGACCCAAATTTGTTCATCAATAAGTGAACATATGTATATACAATATACCTTTTGTACAATGTGATAAAAATATACACATTATTAATGTATGATACGGGTCATAGTCCAGATTTCATGATATTTAATTCTATTATTGGATTGATATTCATGAAAAGTTTATTCATGCTTAATTACCAATTATCGTGGACATGTAAATGGAAAGTTTTAACAATCTAAAAATAAAAAAATATATACGTATTGCTCCTTATTTGTTTAAACTTAGTTAAAGATGGAAACTTGAAAGTAAACTTTTTGTTAAAGTATTTTCTCGTATTCATTCGAATCCGGTGGATAGGAACCGGTTTTCATCCATACGAAAAAACTATGTCAGCATCGTATTATATCCAGCTTTCTACGAATATAAAAATGTACAATTATAAGATTAAAACCAGTTTTTTTTAGCCCCGAGGCACATTCTATATCCGCGGAAAGCTGTTTATAATACGATGCGAGAAATAACTATTTTTTTATGATGCATTAACCTTTTGAAAGATTTTACAAAGGTTTTACATAAATTAATTGATTAATAATACTAAAAATATTTCTATGCGATATTTTAAAAAGAGGACTGATTTTGGTAGAATTTCATAAAACAAGGTATGAAGTACTTCTATGCCTTTATTACGAGAAATAGTTATAAAATTAAATCATGCCTTTATTATTGAAAAGTTAAGCCTTTAAAAATGTAAGTTTTTTAGTTCACCAAAATTGGGTTTGTTAACTTTTTATTAAGAAATGTAAAAAATTCTAAGAAAAGGGAGTGGAATATTGAGTTAAAAGAATCTGCATTCATTTTGGTATGTAAAAGGGTATCTGTGGTGAAAATGAATATATCTATATTTATGCAAATTTGAATTTATACAAGGATGACAACCTTCATTTAGTAGCGAAGAATAGAAATATCAATAATTTCATCTACAAGTTTTCCCCCCCAAAAAATACGCTATGTTCTTTCTTGCGCACCCATCTATTACTATATTTATTAACTAGCGGCTACGCCCCCTACAGGCCTCTTGGGGCACTTTAGGTGATGTTGAATTGAATAGTTATAAACCTTCCCGGAAAAAGCAACCCTGCAAAGGAGAAACATATCGGTTCAGCGGTTAGCGAGATCCTTCGGTACACACACACAGACATCCTTTTACTTTTTTTAAAAGGATGTTATTTTCTTTATCTTCATGTTTTGGACGCTAAAGAACTTGTTAAATTAGTGAAGTATCATGCATTTGCAAATTTACAAAAACAAATTGACGTCATTACTTGGATTTCTCTGCTGAACTGGTTTTAATTTATCTAAATGAATGTAAACATTTAAAAAACATGTATTGTATGTATATAATAAATTAAGCAGAGTAAACATTTTGAAGAAAAAAATAACCAGAAGCTTTTGATGTTCAAAGTTAAAGAATCCTTTAACAGGGTCGATAGCTAGTGTTTACCTTTGAAGTTACTATCGAGCCCTGACTCCCCCCTTCCCCACATTCCAATTATTTTTTAAATAAGAAAGTCAATTTTTTCCTATAGCTAACCCCTGAGGGGGGGACCTAACTATCCATTAACCAATATAATCTAACCTGACATGACCTAGAGTAACAAACATTAACAAACAACCGAAAAGTACTTCCCCTTCATTTTTAATTAATTTCAAATAAGAGATGAGGGTGTCTGTGTTCGACAAGACACTCTAAGGGAAATTATCTGATTAAGCTAATGGTTAGTAAGATCTTAATGTAAATACCTGAGGTGAATTCTTTAAAAAAACTTTTGCCCCACTAAAATTTTAGTGGGGCAAAATTATCCCCTCTAAATTTTTAGTTTGCCTCACTGATTTTAGTGGGGCAAAAGTTTTATAAGAATTCACCTCTGATTAATACCATTGGGGAGGGTTAATATCAATAAAGCTCAGACCAATGTACTAACAATTGCAGACACTTTGATTACACGACCCTTGTCTGGAAGTCCTAACTATGCATTACTGCGCCTTTTTTGTTTAGAAAGATTACAAATAGGTCAAAAAGTATTCCTGAAATGTTTGAAGACAAGAATACTTTTAAAAAGCCTTTCCAAGATAATACACTGCACTGGTCCGGCGAAATAACAATACAAGAAAATTTGATAAAAGTCAGGAATAAGGTATAACCAACAAGCAAAATAAATCTAAAATAATATTTGGGGGGCAAATGGAGAGGTCGTCAATTTAACGATGTGTTGCCCCCCAACGACAGCTGAAAAACACGTATAGGTTTCGTGATTTTCTTCCGAATTAATTTCGTTATTGGTATGAGCTGGATAAAAGTATAAATTGTGCTTTCACTGAAACAAGTTTTGATCTTCCGAACTCCTCTCCTACTACCTCTGCCCCTCTCCCATTCTTAGCCAAAGCTTTATCTTTGGCTATATATATTATACAATATACATACTTCGTGGCTTTTCAAAACTTTACTTAATATAATTTCTACCAAACAAGTTAGTTTAAATTGATAAATTTTGTCCTTGTTAAGGAGTTAAACGGAGACGACGGAGAGAAGGGAGATGCTGAGGAGAGTAATGCTATGATGGAACCACAAGAGGATGAGGAATACAAGGATGTAGTGTGTGCAGGTACAGTAATAATACTATGATGTAACTACAAGAGGATGAGGAATACAAGGATGTAGTGTGTGCAGGTACAGTAGTAATACTATGATGGAACTACAAGAGGATGAGGAATACAAGGATGTAGTGTGTGCAGGTACAGTAGTAATGCTATGATGGAACCACAAGAGGATGAGGAATACAAGGATGTAGTGTGTGCAGGTACAGTAGTAATGCTATGATGGAACCACAAGAGGATGAGGAATACGAGGATGTAGTGTGTGCAGGTATAGTAGTAATACTATGATGGAACTACAAGAGGATGAGGAATACAAGGATGTAGTGTGTGCAGGTACAGTAGTAATACTATGATGTAACTACAAGAGGATGAGGAATACAAGGATGTAGTGTGTGCAGGTACAGTAGTAATACTATGATGGAACTACAAGAGGATGAGGAATACAAGGATGTAGTGTGTGCAGGTACAGTAGTAATACTATGATAAAACTACAAGAGAGTGAGGTATAAGGATGTAGTGTGTGCAGGTATAGTAGTAATACTATGATGGAACCACAAGAGGATGAGGAATACAAGGATGTAGTGTGTGCAGGTACAGTAGTAGTGCTATGATGGAACCACAAGAGGATGAGGAATACAAGGATGTAGTGTGTACAGGTACAGTAGTAATGCTATGATGGAACCACAAGAGGATGAGGAATACAAGGATGTAGTGTGTGCAGGTATAGTAGTAATACTATGATGGAACTACAAGAGGATGAGGAATACAAGGATGTAGTGTGTGCAGGTACAGTAGTAATACTATGATAAAACTACAAGAGAGTGAGGTATAAGGATGTAGTGTGTGCAGGTATAGTAGTAATACTATGATGGAACAACAAGAGGATGAGGAATACAAGGATGTAGTGTGTGCAGGTACAGTAGTAATACTATGATGGAACCACAAGAGGATGAGGAATACAAGGATGTAGTGTGTGCAGGTATAGTAGTAATACTATGATGGAACTACAAGAGGATGAGGAATACAAGGATGTAGTGTGTGCAGGTACAGTAGTAATACTATGATAAAACTACAAGAGGATGAGGAATACAAGGATGTAGTGTGTGCAGGTACAGTAGTAATACAATGATGGAACAACAAGAGGATGAAGAATACAAGGATGTAGTGTGTGCAGGTACAGTAGTAATACAATGATGGAACTACAAGAGGATGAGGAATACAAGGATGTAGTGTGTGCAGGTATAGTAGTAATACTATGATGGAACCACAAGAGGATGAGGAATACAAGGATGTAGTGTGTGCAGGTACAGTAGTAATACTATGATGGAACCACAAGAGGGTGAGGAATACAAGGATGTAGTGTGTGCAGGTATAGTAGTAATACTATGATAGATCTACAAGAGGATAAGGAATACAAGGATGTAGTGTGTGCAGGTATAGTAGTAATACTATGATAGAACTACAAGAGTATGAGAAATACAAAGATGTAGTGTTTGCAGGTATAGTAGTAATACTATGATAGATCTACAAGAGGATAAGGAATACAAGGATGTAGTGTGTGAAGGTATAGTAGTAATACTATGATAGAACTACAAGAGGATGAGGAATACAAGGATGTAGTGTGTGCAGGTATAGTAGTAATACTATGATGGAACAACATGAGGATGAGGAATACAAGGATGTAGTGTGTGCAGGTATAGGAAAATGGAAAATGGAAATATAGACACCCATTTCAGTACAAAAAAACGCATACATGTAGTAAATAATAGACTGACAATTTCCCTTCAAAGGCGTAGTCGAGAACTAACTTATTTCAAAATATATTGAAAATAAGAGTTGGGGGAGGGGGTTAGTAATTGTGTTTATTATTTTAGGTCAGGCTATATTATATCATATTTTGTTAATAAAAACCCTTATTTTAAATTTATTTTAATAATACGGAGGGGGCTATACAGTGCTCATTAGGCTTTTATAAATAAATAAAACATTTATTTGATTAAAAAATATAACATGAAAATATCTAAACTAGGTCCTCAGGGAACTGTGTACAGCAAGCTGATCTGGTACGTGACCATGCCCATCGTGATATATTTATACTAGGTCCTTAGGGAACTGTGTACTGCAAGCTGATCTGGTACGTGACCATGCCCCTCATGATATATATATACTAGGTCCCCAGGGAACTGTGTACAGCAAGCTGATCTGGTACGTGACCATGCCCCTGATGATTCCCATGTGGTTAACCACCCCTGATCCAAGCAATCCAACAAGGTTTGTCACAAGCTGTTTATAGTGCCCATAAAAATGACGTCATACAATACAAATGACCAATGAAAGACCAATACATAGACTAAATTACCAATGGCAGGCCAGTATACATTTTAATTGACCAGTGTTATGCCAGTATAACGTCATTTATTATATGCACTATAAAAAATCTTCAGTTTTTCACAGTTTTTAGTAGTCAACCTTTTCTAAAAGTATCTTTGTATTTTTATAGATTTACATGTGTATTTTGAGAAGCTTTTATAGTGACTATAAAAATTACTTCATACTAGCATACCATTGGTCAATTAAAATGTATACTGGCCTGTCATTGGTAATTTAGTCTGAGTATTGCCTATCATTGGTCATTTGTATTGTATGATATAATTTTTTAAAGACACTATAAAGAGGTTTGCATTTTGAACCTTTCAACCACATAGACATAAGTTTAAGCTAACGACTACAAATGCAAACTACTGCTGCTATGTTAAATGCTTATAAAACACCTAACTCCCTATTCCCTTTTTATCAAATAAATAAAAAATTGTGGGGGGTTACTTTTTTGATTATGCCTAACCGTTTTCGGGTGGCCTAGCCTAACCCTGCGGGACTTCCCAGTACCCAATATAACCTAACTTGAGCCAAAGAAGAAAAATCTCTCCCTCCCCCTTTCAATTTTTTTCAAATAAGGGGGGATGATTTATGTGCTCTACTAATTGCTTTAAGGGAAATTGACAATAATCCTTTTTTTAGGAAAAAGTTTTTCGCGATGACTTTTGTAATCAGTATTCTGTGGATTATGGTTTTCTCCTACTTGATGGTCTGGTGGACTACTGTTGTTGGAAACTATGCAGGCAATTTAATAATACCTATATAAAAGCAACAAGATGTCTGTCTGTCTGTAGCTTAACACCTCTCTAACCGCTTGATCAAATGCCTAAAAAATTTCAATATATTTATTTATTAAACATACATAAGAAATCATATCAAAAATTGCATAGCAAGGAGTAATTAGGCCTTTGAGTTAAATTTACCTTTTAATTTTAATGGAAAGTTTAACACCCCTCAAATTAAAAATTATATTATTTGTGGTTTTAACTTTCTTATTCTAAAGTTCATTAATATTTAGGCATCCCCGACTCTGTGATGGGGTTGACCTTCCTGGCGGCGGGCACCAGTGTACCTGACCTCATCACCAGTGTTATTGTGGCCAAGCAGGGACACGGAGACATGGCGGTCAGCTCATCCATTGGATCTAATATTTTTGATGTCTGTGTAGGTATGTGTATCACTTAGATAGATTAATAGATAAATAAATGTTTTTTGTTAAATTAAAAGTATGACTTAATGTACCCATTTACCTCTGACATAAATTATATACATATATATCTTATATCAGAAAAAATATTTTAGGTTTTCAACAAATTGTTTCTTAAATTTCTTTTTAAAAGTATGAATAAAAAACTCCCTAAGACAAATAAAAAAAAAGATACAAATGATTAATTTCTGTTAAAGGGTAAGTGGGTTAAATTTAGCAATACTTTTATATTTATTAAAAAACACTGTAGATGAATTTATGGTATGATTTTCGATAGATTAATGAATAACATACATTTATAAAAAGTAGTATTGTTTTTTGTTTTGTTTACAGCTTAAGATTTCGAAAAATACTGAACCAATTGAGTTCTTAATTTTAGGGAAGCTTCATTTAATTCCAGGATGTTAATTGATTAAATGATAAATTGGTAGATTAATTGACAAATTAATAAACTGGAAAAATGATTGTTATTTTGTTATAATTAAATAGAAAGTAATTGGTAGGTAGTTAAATTTTGAAAAAGGGAAGCATAGTTTTCTAAACATACAAAAATTATAGTTTTTAGTAGAGAAGCTACTCGAACAGTATGTGTCTGTCTGTCGTTCGTTCGTTCTGTAATTATAGGATGGCTAGTTTTATTACGTCACGGGACTTCTCTCAAATTCCCCTGGCCTTTCCCTCATCCTCCATTCCCCACTCAGCTTGTTAGTATGGACTTCATTCATTGGTCAGTTCGTTCATCCACTAGGAAGAGAGGGGATGAGGTAAAGTAGTTGAATGGGAGGTATCGTTATTTTAGCCAGCTGCTAGTATAACTTTATAAGAGTTCATGAAAATTTGCTGCAACATCCAAGTAATAATATATCAGTTTCGATAGGCACTTGACGGAAATGCACAAGTTATGGGTTAAATTGGATCTTTGTCCCCGTACGAAATTATCAAATATAACCATGGCATATGATATGGAAAATTAAACAGCTTCGCTACTATTTCACTTACACTTCCTTGTTTTAATAATAGGATAAATAAAAATCCAAGTTTAATAACTTAGATAGAAGTGACATCACATCATATTTAAATGTCAAAAATATTTAAAACAGAGATAGTTGTCCTCAGAAACAATAAGCATTAAGCATAGCAAAAAATGAATATATAATACGTGGATATTGTAACTGGTGAATTTTTGTCGTCAGTTGGGGATGGTGGGGATACCCCCCCCCCCCCAAAAAAAAATAGTTAAAAAACTTACCAATATCCATAAGAAGCTTCACTGTAGAGGAGAACAATTTCAGTTCAGCGGTTAGCGTGATTCTTCACTACAGACAAAAAAAGCTTATTTCTTTAAACAATAGTAATAATAATCTATAATACAAAGTAGAATGATGTCCGTCCGTCTCTCTGTCTGTCTGTCCGTCTGTCTGTCCGTCCCTTAAGATCTCGGTAACCACTGAACCGATTAGATTCTACTCTTCAGGGAATATACCTACTGGTCCTTTGGTGGTTTTAGGCTATTTTCTTGGGGGGTGGGACACCCCCAACCCCCCAAAAAACAAAAAAATCCCCCCCCATTTTTTTTTTTTTTTTTTTTGAAGATTTCCTTGGTCCTTTTACGAATTTCGCTAAAAAATTTTTTGATCACCTCTTGGGTCAAAGCCCCTAGAGGCTAGGGGCGAATCCGCTAGTATAATAAATAATAATAGCGGTTGTGCCCCTATGGATATGGATTCATGGAAGGGTACAAAAATAGCCTAAAACCCTACCTAGACTTATTTATGAAAGTAAAATAGCCTGAAACCATCTCAGGGCTAATAAGAAGCTTTACTGTAAAGGGGAACCATATCGGTTCAATGGTTAGCGAGATCCTTCAGTTCAGACAAAAAAAGCTTACTACTTTATGAATTAGGATATACATTTTTTTAAAAGCCTAATTTTTTCTCACTAGTCAAAATTAATTACGTAAAGAGGTTTTTCAATATTTAAAAAAAAAATAGAATTCTAAAGTAGATAATAATTATAAATTATGCATAAGTTGAAAATATGCCAAGAATGTAAACGAAATTCATTATTTAGGAAGGTCACATTAATTTTGCTTTTAAATATCTATGATATGTTTAACTTTGTTTTCTTCAAGTCTTATACTTTTATAAAAGCGTGGTTGCTTCATTATTTTGTTTTATGTTAATGTCCGTACCATAAGATCTGAATAAATCTATGAACCACTTAGTTTTCTTTGTTTAAAATATTTATTCAATTTTAAGGCGAAGATTCATAGGTGAAGTCACAATTGTAAGTGATAATAAAACTATACAAATGTCCAGCAACATTTATGCATACACTTAAGCTAAATTGTAACTAAAATTGGGGACAAAAAAGTTTATCTTCATTTGATGTGTGTCTGTCCTTGTTCAGCGTGTTTTATAGTTTGTTCAGTTTCAAGTTTGTCAATATAGACTTAAAACAAACAAAATGGCATTTTGAAGCCACTTAGCAAATTGTCTTATCACAAGATGTGAAGTCATTAATATTTCTTTAAATATTATTATTCTGAACGTATTTTTTAAACAAACAAAATGAATTTTTAAGTTTTGATGAGACTTTAATATAAAGAGAGAGATTTAGTTTTGGTGGTTGTGATTAGTTTAGGATACATATCTTTAGGAAACATCTAAAAAATAACTTTTAGGTGCCGTCTTAAAAAGTGACTGTCGAGAACTGAAAGGGTTGATTCCCCCCCCCCCCAATTTTTTTTTAATTTTTACCCCCACCCTAAATGAAAAAGCTTGGACGTCCTTGCTTCCTCCCTTATTTTTTTAATTGAATGGAAATGGGGGAAAGATTTCGGTTGCCTATAACTTCTGTGCCCCCAACCCTGTAATGCTACACAGTATCCATTACAACCTAAAATAAACTGACTTAAAAAACAATAAATAAACAAAAGAAAAACTACCTCTACACCCTTATTTTCAATTTATTTTTAAAAATAAGGGGTTGCTGGGTTCTTTACTGAACAAAGTACTTGATGGGGAAACGCTATTTATTTTTTATTAATTGCAGGTTTACCCGTGCCCTGGTTGCTGTACACCATGATCTACGAACCATTCAAGACCATAGAGTCCGCCGGCATGGGCTGCAACGTTGGTATGCTCTTCCTTATGCTTATCCTTGTATTCTGCTCCATCATGGCCTTCAAGTGGAAGATGACCAAGACCATGGGTGTGATCATGCTTGTTCTATACTGTGTATTTGTTGCTATTTCACTTCTTTTCTCTTTCTGTGTCATTACTTGTGATTTCATGTGAGTTCATAATTCTTAATTTGCCCACAAATTTCAAACAAAGGCAAATTTGAACTGATTTTAGTGTAATTTTAATCAACCAGATGAAAGTGTTGTTTCTATGTCAAAGATTTTAACTCTAGCATATAGCATACAAGGAAGGTCAAAACCATTACTTGGTGTTGATATAACAGTTCAGAAGTAAAGCACAAGATGTCAGAACTTTTGTAGAATTAGTGCACACATATATTACTTTGAAGCCGGCTGTGAAAAAAAGTGGCTTCGAAAATGAGAGAATATATGCTATTAAGTAAAATTTCTTAGCATTTATATAGTAAAACTCCATATATAAATTTAAAGCCGGCTGCAAGATTTTTGGAACTTTTGGTGATTTTTTCACATATATATTTCAATAAATTCCTTTGATTAATTACCATTCTCAGATTTCGAGGAAAATAAATTTTTTTTAAATAAGGGAAAATCAATAAAAATAAATTTTTCAAATTATTAAGTTAAAAAATCACTAAACTTGTCATGATCGCTTCTAGTTTGGTAGTTTACCTAAAATGACTTTTTGAACCATAAAACCTAACTTTCTTGTTTATTGACCAATTTCAACCAATATTTTTTATTTCACCTGGAAATTCATTGGAGATTCCAAATCTGATATCGTATTTTACCTAAAATGACTATTTGAACCATTAAATCCAACTTTCTTGTTTATTGACCAATTTCAACCATTTTTTTCCCATTCACCAGGAAATTCATTGGAGATTACAAATCTAATATCGTAGTTTACCCAAAATGACTATTTGAACCATTAAATCCAACTTTCTTGTTTATTAGCCAATTTCAACAAATTTTTTTTCCTTTCACATGGAAATTCATTGGAGATTACAAATCTGATATCGTAGTTTACCCAAAATGACTATTTGAACCATTAAATCCAACTTTCTTGTTTATTAGCCAATTTCAACAAAGAAAATTTCCTTTCACATGAAAATTCATTAGAGATTACAAATCTGATATCGTAGTTTACCTAAAATGACTCCCTGAACCACTAAACCCTACTTCTTTGTTTATGGAATGATTTCAACCATTTTTTTTCTTTTACCTGGAAATACATTGGAGATTACAAATCTGATATCGTAGTTTACCTAGATTGACTCTCTGAACCACTAAACTCAACTTCCTTGTTTATGGACTGATTTCAACAAATAAAAATTTCTTTCACCAAGAAAATCATTGACGATCTTAATTCTGATATCATAGTTTACCTAAAATGATTTTCGAAACCACTTAACACAATTTCCTTTTTTATGGACTAATTTCAAGGATAGGTTAGGTTAGGTAAAGATAAGATTTACCACGCAGTGTTAGGAAAGAGGTTTGGTTAGTGCCCTGTAGAGTTAACCCCTCCATGTAGGGGCTATAAATAAGAAAAATTACCATTTTGGACAAAGAATGTTGTCATCCTTGTTTAAAAATAACTGACCCTTCCCTTCTTTCTTTTGTTAAATTAGGACAGTCATGCCAATAAAAGCGAAGCTCAAAAAATCAGGTTGCATAACAAACAACATTTTTGTATTTTTAGCAGGAAAGCTACTGTATAAATCCAAAACTCAATCTCCAACGTGATTTTTTCTCGGCTCCTATTCCAAAAAAACAAGGACAATGGCAGACCAAACGAACATTAACACTTGTAGAGGCCAGAACTGAATATTCAGATCATAAATGTATAAAAGTCAATGCATAATTGCAAGTATTTTTTTTTAAACTTCTTAAATACAGGAAAATGTTTAAGTAATTAAGTAATAATTAAACTAAAAAAAGTCAATCATTTTGTTGCCCTTAAAACCCGCCTTAAAAAAAAGAAGAATGTAAATATGTTTAATAAAGAATTTGTTTAATGCTTTGATTAATTGCTTAACAGTTACTTGGGATGTAGGTTGTAAAAAGATGTCACTTAATTCCCAAGAGGGTAACTTTTAAAAGATTTTTTTCTCAAAAGATATCCATGGATATAGAGAAGAGTAAATGGACAAGGAATAATTGCATAATATTTAGTAACTTGAATATATTTACATTGTTCATAATATAACCTAATTGGCATCTCATTTAACTCTTAACCGACGGGTCCCTTGTCCCACCTTAATCGGTCATTGGGGGGGGGGGGGTGAATGCCCCCCCCCCCCCCTATTATCTCAGTTCATTTCAGACCCACAGTAAGTCAAAGTCAAATTTTGCTTCCTTCACCCTTTTACTTAACAACCTTTGTTTTAAATATTATAATTACTTTATTTACATACCTATAAATCTCCCCTTTTCTCTTTTTATTGCTTATCATTTTTTTCCTGAAAAATAAACCCTTTCCACTAAAAATCCTCAGAAAAAATCTGTTAAAAATACAAATTACAATTTTCTTGGGGCAAATACAAATATGTAGTAGCAAAGCTTACTGTTGACTTTTTTCATTGATATAAACAGAATAAAAATCTAATGTTAATGGGCAGGCAGTTTTTAAAAGCGAAGCTTTTCTATAATTAGGGTCGGTCCGTCCGTCCGTCTTTTTTTGTTAAGTTAGGCATGTTAGAATTGTCATATCGATTTCAAACTTTGTAGGGTGATTTCTTTAGTAGTACGATCTAGAAAGCGTAGCAACTCTATAATCATTACCAAAAATGTCCGTACGTTCATTTTAAACATGTTGATTTTTTAAAAGTGAAGCTTTTCTACATTTTTGGTCAGTCCGTCCGTCCGTAACGGATAGCTTTTTTTATTAATTTAGGCATGTTAGAATTGTCCTATCGATTTCAAACTTTGCATGGTGATTTTTGTAGTAGTTAGGTACGATCTAGAAAGCGTAGCAACTCTATAATCATTACCAAAATATCCGTACGTTCATGTTGATTTTTTACTTTTTTTAACAACAAATTTTTATGTGATCTAATTATCCGATTGATCTGATTTTTTGTATACTAATTCCTGGCACAACAAAGTACAATATTATAAGCGAAGCAACTCTATATTTAAGTCCTAAAAATGTAAGTATGTCCATAAACAGAAGTTTTGCAACAAATTTACGTATTATTTTGTCAAAACTTATCGTTTTAAAACATACAGGTTTTTCACTGTTTTTGAAAACATTTTTGTATGATATAATTATTGAAATATACATGTTAGAATTATCTTATCGATTTCAAACTTTGCATGGCGATTCCTGTAGTAGTTAGGTACGATTTAGAAAGCAACTCTATGCTCGTTACCAGAATGTCCGTACGTCCATTTTAAACATGTACATTTTTTTTACATTTTTAACAACAATTTTTTATGTGATAAAATCATCCGATTAATCTAATTTTTGAATTACTGGTGCCTATTACAATAAGGTACAATATTTTGAGCGAAGCATCTTTATAATCAAGTCTCAAAAATGTCAGTATGTCCTTAAACAGAAGTTTTGTAACAAATTTACGTATAATTTTGTCAAAACTTATATATTAATATTTTGTATATTCAGTTCTGACACTCTACAAGAGGTAATGTTCGTCTATCATACCGTTTCAGAGCTTCGCTTTTATGAATGTTGTCATCCTTGTTCATTAAATATTAATGTGTTGGGATTCATATATCCCAATCCAATAGATTCAAATCAATTCGTAAAAATTAGTAAAACCAACTTTGATGTCAAATAAAATATCTTAAAAGCTTTGATAATATATTTCTTATTTTTAACATTATGTGTAAATGATTTATGTTTTCTGTTCCCTCTTATGTTTCTAAAGAGATAATTTTTCAATATGATTGTTCTTGTTATTTATTTGTTTATGTTATTTGTTAAATTTAAATATCTTGTCAACAATTTTTCCTTTAAACAAGGATGACAACATCCTTAAAAGTAAAGCTTATAAATGACAAACGAGCCTAATGAAATCAACGTATTTCACAATCAACTTTGTTTAGAACCAAAAAGCTGTAGAAAATAAATCAAAATTTATGTGTTTTTCTAGTTAGAATGATCTTGAAATTCACTGCATCAATTTTTTTTCAGCTTTCATGGAAGGTTTAATTTGATTTATACTGGATCATGTTGGTTAAACTGTATTACCCCTCACAACACAAATAAATACTTTTTTCATTCCAAATTTTAAATTAAAACATTTTATCTTTAAAAGAAAAATAAAATTATGAGAGCTCAATATGGCATTTAAATTTTCTTTTCAAAATATTGATAATCTCTAACAAAATTGTCCTTGTTATTTTAAATTACCGACAAAACAAATGCTAAAGTAGCTGATTACCAAATTTTGAAGAATAAAAAAATAAAAATAAAAAACAACAATGACGGTCAGACTGACTTTTTGCAGGTTTTTGGATATTTTTATATTTTTTTTACATTTTTCCCCATACCTATAGTGTTTATGGTCCAATTTTCAAAATTTTTCAGTTAAAGATATTGAAATTAAATTTCTGGCGTTTTAAGAAAAGAAACAATGGCGGCAAAACCGCCTTTCAGCAGGTCTTTGGCTATTTTTATATGTTTGACATATTTCCCCAATTTTGGTCCAATTTTAAAACTTTTTTGCATTGACAGTTTCAAAATATTTTTTCCCATTGTTATGTGCATCAAGTATGTAATTTATTTTAACCGTCTTCGTCATACAAAATAAAAAAAGTTTCGTGTTTATTTTCTCTAAGAAATCTATTCTTGATTTCAATAAATACACTTGAAACCTACTTCTACGTATTCACATCCAAAAAAATTTTGTGCTTCGCTACTTATGGATGTTGTCATCCTTGTTTAAATAGCATTTAAACCTTATAACTTACTTACTTGTATGTCTTGTCACTCTTATAAGGTATTTAGAAAAATGTATTTACTCGGCTACTATATAAAGTAGACATCTGAAATTGGACACAGGCCAATGAGCATCTTCAACCAAATTTGTTTGCTTTTCTATAAAGATTTGGATTAAGGAAAGAAAATAAGTAGCGGGTTTCGTCGTATTTTCACAGTAACTTTTGATAGGTTTTTTTAGGTTAGGTAAATGTTAATTATTGTCCATCAGGATTACAACCCTCCGCCATGGCTAGAAATAGCAGAAAAGCTACTGTGAAATTACGATGTAACCCGTTTTCTTTCTATGATTTAAAGATTTTTGTATTCATGTTCATGTTGTCATCCTTGTTTTTAGTAGCGAAGCTACTCTATAATTCACAATGTCCGTCCGTCTGTCCGTCCGTAATTAATGAATTGGGGGAAACGTGATTTTCTCGGCTCATATAAAAGATAGGGGGCTGAAATTTTTTTTACAACATTCCCATCATTAAGGAGCTCAATTAACTATAAAACAAATATGACGGTCGGACTGCTTTTAAGCAGGCTTTAGGCTATTTTTATATTTTCCAAATTTAACCCATATCTTTGGTGTTTGTGGTCGATTTTCAAAATTTTTTCAGTTAAAGATATCACAATTAAATTTCCCATCATTTGAAGAAAACAACAATGACGGTCAGACTGCCTTTTTGCAGGTTTTTGGCTATTTTTATACTTTTCACATTTTTCCCCATATCTTTGGTGTTTATGGTCCAATTTTCAAAAACTTTTCAGTTAAAGATATTAAAGTTAAATTTCTTGCGTTTTAAAAAAGAAACAATGGCGGCCAAACTGCCTTTTAGCAGGTTTTTGACTATTTTTATATGTTTGACATATTTCCCCATATCTTTGGTATTTTTTGTCCACTTTTTAAAACTTTTTTGCATTAACAGTTTCAAAATATTTTTTCCCATTGTTTTGTGCATCTAGTACGTGTTTATTTTCTTCAATAAATCTATTCTTGATTTTAATAAATTCACTTTAGATATACTTCTATGTATTCCCATCCACAATTTTTTGTGCTTCGCTACTTATGGATGTTGCCATCCTTGTTGTTTTATTACTAAGCAAATAATTTATTATAATTATAAGATAAAGCCTTCTTTTAAATTTCAAATACATTAATATTGAAACAAATGATAAATAATTAAAATAGTTAATTTTAAGATTTTACAGTTAGGGAGTTGAATCCATTTTCATATAAGCAGAAATATATTCTATGATTATGGTTTTGACTCTCTAAGTAACGTAATCTACCATTCCACTTTCCCCTCTCTTGGTGATGATATCATCAAGTTCAACGCCGATACGATTTTTGAAATGTACCATTCCACTTTCAATAGAGGCGAAACTGGAGGGTATATTTATCAGTGTATTCATAAACATTGATTTCCTTATTTAAATCGACATAATAGTAATGGTATATTTTAGTTTTTTTTTATTTTACATAACATTTTTGAATTATAAATAGTATTTAATACACTACGATTAACATAATTTAGAAATTGTATGTATGATTTCAATCATGTCGATGTTAAAAGTGTAAACCACCATTCCAGTTTCGCCTCTCTTAAAAGTGGAATGGTACATTTCAAAAATCGTATTGGCATTGGTGATATCATCACCAAGAGATGGGAAAGTGGAATGGCAGATTACGTTTTTTAGTGGGTCAAAACCGTAATCATAGATTACTGCTTTATGTTAAAGATTAAAGTGATCACGAAGCTGGAAAATAGTTGATATATGTTACAGATTAATGTTTTTTAAGAGTATTTTTAAAAGAATTAAGTCTTATATACTTCACATTTAAAAAATTATCAAAATTTTAAAAAATTAATTTTCACACATTAAAACATTGATGTTTTTTGTGTGTTTTATTATACATATCTTAAAACCTATCTAATTGACAAATGACACTTATTTTTCTTGAAGTTTACTCGTGGATACATAGTAAAATATGTAAGGTTTTGTTACATACATATTAAACTAACCAAAATAGGTTGTATATAGCTTTCTAGGGGTGATTAAAAATTCTCCCGATGATCGTAAAAATATATCCATATATGGAAAAAAATGCCAAATAACATTTTTGATTATGGACCCTGGATTTTCAATTTTTCATTTATTTTAATATTTTTAAAAATATCTACATATCCATAGATATATGATGTTAAAAATCATTTGAAGTCAGTTATTTGCTTTGTATACATATGATTAAATAATATAACCACTAACAAATTAAATAAATGCAATTAGTTAATATTTTGATAGAATACATAATATTGAGAATCTCGGCACCATTGAGAAAGGGAGAAGGAAAGCATATTTGTGTGTGTGTAACAAAACAAAACAAAACAAACGCACAGCTGTAGCCAGCCCAGTCTGTTTGTCGAGTGTAGATTGAAATAATTATGCCTTTAAACATAGATTAAAATGCAAATATGTCAAACAAAGAATAGTAAAATCTTGTTTAAAGGTAATTTTATTATAATATACATAATTTCAAGGGATGCATTTGTTCATTGCTTTTATCTTTTATCAACTTATAAAGATTTATTAAATTAAAAGTATGGAAAATGATCTAATGTGCATCTCAATTACATGGAAAAGTTTGGACACTGCATATTTTTACCAGCCAATAAATATAATCTTTAAGTACCAAAATTTTTCTTGCAATGAATGAGAGCGTTCTCATCATTTTTTACACATATAATTTACCTGGTAATTTGAGTTATGATTATGTTTATATGTACACTTACTTACGTAACGATTATACCTATAGATGTTATGCGTAAAGATTTTTAAAAGCATAACATTTCTATAATTAGGGCCCGTCACTGAATCTTATTCTAGACAGGGAGGGAGTGGACATTGGGCTTTTCATTACATTAGTTCCCAAAGTTTTATAACAATGTTTTTCTATTCGTTAGCTCAATCACCTTAGGTAATTTTATTGAATGACTGGTTCAAGTTATATGTCGTTTTAACCACTAATTGTAATCTAAAGAAGAGATAAGGGGGGGGGGGTTTAATGCAACCATCTCGTAATCAATGATTAAATGGCACTTAGAATTCGAATTTCAATCTGAAATTTTTCATGAGTAATCCTTGGTCTATTTTCCCTAAATTGAACAAAAAGTTGGTAAAGTAACAGCTGGCGACTCAGCCGTTTAGCCGTTTTTTTGCCTATTTTCAGGGCAAATTCATCATTAATTACATAGGAATCAACTTTTTAAAACATATTTTCGGTTTAATTCATGTTAAATGATAGCAATAACCATTTTTTAAATTTCTAGTACCAACAGCTACCGGCTAGAAACGTTTGATAAGGTTTTTGAGAGACAAAATGTATGATGTGGAGATAGGTTTCGTGACTAAGATGCTCTTAAGATTGGTAAAAATTGGCTAACTGGCTGAGCCGCCAGCCGTTAGCCGTTACTTTTTCAACTTTTTGTTCGATTTAGGGAAAACAAATCAAAATTCAAATTCTAAGTGCCATTTAATCACTGATTACAAGATGGTTGCATTAACCCCCCCCCCCCTTTTTGTGGATAAGCATTGGAAGGTACATCAATTGATCGGTCATTGCCTTAACCTGTATTCTAGAGGATTTGTACATAAAAATACCAATAGTGGTAATTATTTTTCTCGTATTCATTCGATTCCGGTGGATAGGAACCGGTTCTCATCCATACGAAAAAACTATGTCTAGCATCGTATTATATCCAGTTTTCTACGAATATAGAAATGTACAATCATAAGATTTAAACTAGCTTTTTTAGCCGGTGCCTTCGGCACCACGGGGCTAAAAAAACTAGTTTTAATCTTATAATTGTACATTCTATATCCGCGGAAAGCCGTTTATAATACGATGCGAGAAAAAACTATTCTTAAATTAAGGATTGTTAAGATGAATACTATTTTTTTATAGGGGACTGATAATACCTAACCCAACTGGTCAATGGGGCCAGACTGTCCAGCTTCAGAGGCATACAATTCAGCTCACTCAACATCAAAAACAGAAGCTGCTAAACATGAACCCGCAAGACAGAAGTCTGTTTATTCAAAAACTGTTAAAGGTTGGTATTAATAAAATTTCTGAATTCAAAATGCTGTTATATATCTGTCAACTTTAACTCTATCGGTTCAGTAGTAAGCAAGATCTTGACAAGATTTTTTTTTCATGCGGGTCACTTTTTCCTTTTACTCAAACCTTCAAAATGGTTAAAACCTTCCTATGACCTTTGCCAAGCTTTACTATAAAGGAGAACTAGAATAGGTTTAGCAGTATACAAGATTCTTTGATACAAACACACACAAAGACCAGTGGCTGTGCCCCTAGCCTCTAGGGGCTTTACATTTGAAGGAGTAGGGAAGGGCAGAAAAAAAACCTAAAACCATCCCAAGGACCTTGAAAGTATTTATTGACATCTTAAGTTACAGACATAACAAGGATGACAACATCCTTAAAAGCGAAGCACTGAAATGGTAGGACAAACGGACATTAACATTTGTATAGTGTCAGATCTAAATAATCAGAATATAAATGTACAAGAGTCGAACCAAAATTGTAATTAAATTTGTTGAAAAACTACTGGATACAGGATGTTTATGGACATACTTACATTTTTAGGACTTGATTATAGAGTTGTTTCGCTTATAACATTATACTTTGTTGTCCCAGGAATTAATATACCAAAAATCAGATCAATCGGATGATTAGATCACATCAAAATTTGTTGTTAAAAAGTAAAAAAAACGACATGTTTAAAATGGATGTACGGGCATTGTGGTAATGATTATTGAGTTGCTAGCTTTCTAAAGCGTACCTAATTACTAAAGGAATCACCATGCAAAGTTTGAAATCGATAGGACAATTCAAACATGCCTAAATTAACGAAAAAAGCTATCCATTACGGACGGACGGACGTACGGACGGACCGACCCTAATTATAGAAAAGCTTCGCTTTTAAAACTCTTAATACTTTATATAAAAGGATAAATCATTTTAATTTCTTAGGAGCCAGAGGTACAGTTAAGGAAATAAATGCAGATTCAACAACAAAGTATGATGGCTCAGCATCAACAACTACAGGTAAGTTATTAACCAAACCCAATTTTATTAACCAATCCCCCTCTTAAAAGCAAAGCTTTTCTATAATCAGGGCCCCGTCCGTAACAGATAGCTCTTTTCGTTAATTTAGGCATGTTATTTAGGCTATTATATCACATAATTTTTATGATCCTTAAACATTATCCTGTATTTAAGCAGTATTTTTAAAAATTTTGTTTCAACTTTTATACATTTATATTCTGATTATTCAGTTCTTACACTCTACAAGTGTAAATGTTTGTTTGTCCTACAGTTTCAGAACTTCGCTTTTATGGATGTTGTCACTCTTTTATTTGGTGGGGGGGGGGGAAGCTAATGATAAATGAATATCATAGGTATATAATAATGATTTTTAACTTTAAAAACATGAAATATCCTTCATTACATAAAAGTATATTAAATTTTGTGAATGTTAAGCAAAGGTTAGATTAGCCCCGCTAGATTAGCTAGGAAGAAATTTACCTAGGAGTAATTAAAGAATCTCCATACTCATATTTTTAGTATGGATGAGAGCCGGTTCTTTTCCACAGGATATTAATCGGTTTCTAATAAATATGAGTATATAATTTCCAGTAATTCTAGGCAGTTATTGAATATAACCTTCCCTGGATTTTTTATAAGCTTCGATTTAAAAAGAATGCTTTATCGGTTAGCGAGATCTTTTCAAACAGACATGTATAGAAATCTTCATTATTAATTTTTTTCAGATGTTGAGAAGTTAACAACCCTTGATGAGAACAAGAAAAAGAAATAAAAAATTAATAATATTTATTGTATTTTTGAAAATTTCGAAAAATAAGAGTTTAAATGTCTTTACTAGGTATTGTTCTAGTTGAAATTAAAATATAAATACTTTTAACAGATTGACTTTTTTTATGATATTTACTTTTTATGATGTATAATTTTTAAGTAGATAGTTACTCTATAATAAGAAATGTCCATTTTTGTTTAAGGGATTAGTTAACAGTCTTAACAGTTTTACCTCTTGTAAGTACAAGTTCAATGATTTAAAAAAAAAAATTTCGTGGAACTATCCCTTTTTTTGATTATTAAATATTTCCTTATGCTGTTTGCTTATTATTATTAGATTTTAGAAGTAGCAAAGCTAATTTATAATTTGTCTGTCCATTACTTTATTGTGGGAATGGGATTTTCTCGCCTGCCATTGAAGTTTCATCAAAAATTTGCAGTGAAGATTCCTTTGACATGTGGAGATATTTTATACGGTTTTAAAAAGAAACAAAGCGAAGCTTTTCTATATTTAGAGTCACTCCATCTGTTTGTCTGTTATGGTTAGCTCTTTTGATAAATTTAGATATGTCATAACTGTCCTGTTGATTTAAAACTTTGCATGCTGACTCCTATATCAATTAGGTACGTTTTAGGAAGCATAAAAACTCTCTAATTGTTACCAGAAAGTCCTTACATGCTGATATAAAACTTTTTTGACAACAACTTTTTTGTGATATAATCACCTATTCTATTTATAAAATTTTTTGAATTAAGATTCTTAAGACAGGACATAAGCAAGGAATCTGTAATCAAATCCTTAAAATTAAAGTTTGTCCTATCATTTTACCTTGTACTAGCAGCTATGCCTAGAGGCCTCTAGGGGCCCTTGTGGAGAGTTAGGATTAGTCTACCCCCTCCACTAATTTTCATGAAAATTAAAAAAAAATATTTGGTTGGTTGTCATTTTTTCTAGGAGCGATTTATCTTTGGTGGGTGGTAGTACACTCTTCCAAAAAAGTTATAAGCCATCCCAGGACCTACAAGAAGCTAAATTGTAAAGGAGAACCAAATCTGTTCAGCGGTTAGTGAGATCCCTTGCAATAGACAACAAAACCTGACTACTATATGTAATAGGATTCACGAAATTTTGCTAAAAATTTATGTATAATTTATTTCAGATAGGCGAAGCTTTTCTATAATTAGGGTTTGTCCGCCTGTCCATGACAGTAATCTCTGTTCTTCGTTTATCTACTCATGTTAGAATTGTCCTATTGATTTCAAAGTTTGCATGACGATTCCTATAACCGTTAGGTACAATCTAAAAAGCGTAGCAACTATATAATCTTTACTAAAAAGTCTTTATTTTTCACTAAATTCCGTAAAGGTGTGTGTTTTAAGACTTTAAAATAGGAGTAGAATTCTAAAATTTGTTATGACAGTTGCTCTAATATGGTACTATATAAAACTGTAAAGAAATGGCGGCAAAACCTTTGCTGGCGGCAAAAAAAACAGTATGCCCTACAAAATTTTTGTTTCCTTTTTCTTGCTAAATTACCCAAATTTGAATAAGAGAGGGGTAGGTTTCTGGTAGAATCCGTAAAGGTGTGTGTTTTAAGACTTCAAAATAGTAGTAGAACTATAATATTCACAAAGTATGTGTATTTCTTATTGAAGAGAACTATAGACAATTTTTTTTTTTTAAAGTTAACATACATTTTTATCGTTCTACTACTGTTTTTAACTTATAACACATAACCTTTAAGGATTTTACCAGAGACCTACCCCTCTCTTTAAGACAATCTTATTATTTTCTAAAATAGCTGACCTTTTATTTGCTCTGGACACTTGTGATTTCTTTGATTTTAATTTTAGAAACATGTCCCAACTCTATCAAATAAAAGTTTGTCACAAATGATTCAAAATTGTCTAATTTGGCGAGAAATGCGGAATTTTTTTTGCAGTTTTCGGCAGGAGTAGTGATTCCACCGCCGTTTTTTTTTTAAATCCACTTTAAACCGCATTATAGCAACTACAATGCCAAATTTTAGAGTTCCACTCCTATTTTAATGTTCTAAAACACACACCTTTACGGAATTCCCCCTTTAGGAAATATTTTGTTTAGTCTTAGCAATTGATGTTCTGTTTAGAAAGTTCTTACAGAGTTATTGTTCGTTTTTCCTTCCTTGTGATTTTTAGAGCTTCACTTTTATGGATGTTCATCCGGCCTTGTTTTCCTATGCTGCTTATGGACATTTTCATCCTTATTATTAACGTCTAATAAGATAGAAGTTGGATAGGTTTAATCCAACATATTAAACTTGACGTATAGACCAAGAAAATCTTTTCCAAATTAAGTATTTTATTGATCAAAACACAAAAACGCAATATATATGTATATAAAAGGAATTTTAATCTTCACTAAAAATACAAACATAATCAATTACAAAAGCATAGGGTTTACAAAATTTAAAGGAGTCATTCAATGATATTTTCAGGTGAAATTAAAAGTAAGATCAAATCCATAGAAATTTTGAGAAATTAGTTTTTACTGTAAAGTGTTTTAAAACTTATTTATATATAAGTACTGATATTGTTTCTGGAGATAAAAATTAGATTTAAAAAACTACGATAAAAATAGAACAAAAAAAATATGATGAAAGCCATTTAACATTGCATTAATGTTTTAAATAGATAGAATGACACGAATTACAACATTAATAAAAAAAATAGCAAACATGGTCAAAATGAATTATTGAAATACTAGCGGCTACGCCCCTAGAAGCCTCTAGTAGCCCTTTAAATGTTTGGTTTTTTGTTGCGTTCAAGTTTCTACGATATGTAGCGTAAGAGTATCTTTATACGATACCTCGCAATGATACGTAGGAGTCTCTATACAAAATTCGATTATAATAAAAATTTCGATTTATTTCTCTTGGGAGGGTGGTGGTACACTCCCCCAAAATAGTTAAAAACCTTCCTGGGACCTATGAGAAGCTACCCTGTTAAGGAGAACCCGATCAGTTCAGCGGTTAGCGAGATCCTTGAGTACAAACATACAAACACACAGACAAACATTCTGTTACTTTATTATAAGGATTTACTAGAAAAAAGGAATCGACTTAACTGAAATACATATGAAAGAAAGATGTAAGAGACAATGTCCGATAAATTGATGAAAATTCCCAATGATGATACACAAAATTATCCCTTCTGTAGGTTAAAATTAGTGATTAAATCATTTGAACACGCAACTATATGAACCAGTCAATTAAAATTCACTAATGTCCCCAAAGTTGGTAAACTAACAAATAAGAAAACATAATTTAAAAATGACGGGGACTAGTGTAATAATCAGTCAATAGTCTCTTTTCTCTCTCTGAGTAATCCTTATTCTAAAGTAACAGGATGTTTGTCTGTTTGTTTTCTGTGTGTCTGTACCAAAAGATCTTGCTAACCGCTGAACCGATCGGGTTCTCCTTAACATGGTAGATTCTCATGGGTTCTGGGAAGGTTTATAACTATTTTGGGAGAGGGTACAACCACCCTCCCAAGAGAAATGACAAAAAAATCGATTTTTTTTAAAATTTATAGGAGACTTAAGAATAAAGAGGTAACATAGAGACTTTAACAAACAAAAACATCTAAAGTGCCACTAGAGGCCTCTAGGGGGCATAGCCGCTAGTTAATAACATATAGGCTTAACAAAGTAAAAAATGATGATATATTTAGTTTTGCTTAGTTCAATATGTATACACTAGAGTTGGCTCGATATAATTATCTCCCTATTGGCTAGTTTTCTATATGCATATCTATTTCTCAATAAATCTATTTTCCTCACCCGGCATTACTAACTAAAAGAAAGTAAATATTTAATAATCTAAACGATTTTAAAATGATTTTTTAAATTATATTTTTTTCTTTACATTACCATCACCAAAGGGTTAATGATGATGATTACGATTTTAGTTTAATATTTTAACACACAAAGTGTCGCCACAATCGAATTCTTTTAAAACAGAGTTTTCTTAAATTTATTATATTATAAATTTAAATTTTCTTTTTTATGATTAGAAATTAAATACATTGATATAAGGTAAATAGCAACATGAAATTAAAAAAAGGAATTTATTTTTTATAAAGTAAAATAATGGGTCTTATCGTTCTGGGCAATGAGAGTTTATTATGGATTATTGGAGCACTATGAGTTTTAAACAAATATTCCTTGGAAAACTTGAGCTTGTTTATAGACATTTATTTCCTATATAGATCTGACATGGATCTTGAAGCAATTAAGCAAGCCGTTTTGTACATGTTAAAAATTGGAAGATTTCATTAAATAAAAGTTATCGCAAATATACTTGGTAAATAAATCTCTGCAAAATATCAACCAATATAGGTACATAATACATCTATAACAAATAAATCACAAAAGTTAGTATCAAAGAATTAAATCATCTTTAGTGTAAACTTTTTTTTAAATTTTCAATAACGAAGCTTTTTGTAATGGATAGCTCTTAGCATCTTATAGTTCATTTAGGCATGTAATAATTGTCTTATTGATTGAGAATTGCCATGATGATTCCTTTAACTGTAAGGTATGATTTAGATTATCCTTACCAGAAACATAATATGTCCAATAAAAATATGTAATTTTGGGAACATTTTTTTTGGCAACAATATATGTTTGTGGGCCAAAAAATAATCTAATGCCATAAACCATATCCAGACTTTTTACAATAATAAAATAGCCAAAAACCATCCCGAGCCCTATAAAAAGCTTTATTGTAAAAAGGACCAAGATTATTTGCTACAAACAAAAAAGCTTATTAATTTAAATAATTATTTTCTGATTTTTGGATTAGCAATTCCCATGACAACAAGGTACAGCGTTTTAAGAGGAGGTTCTTTACAGTCAAGTCATAAAAATGTAAGTATGTTCTATACATACAATTAATAACTTGCTCTTTAAGTACTGAAACTGACATACTAATGTTAACGTTTATTTTTGAGCTTCGCTTTTATATATGTTGTCATCCTTGTTTTGTTAAAGGGGGGGGGGTAATGTGGTTACTCATGCCACGACATACCAGTAATTTTATTTTGGGTGCTACTCCCTTAGTTTTAGAGATATTTGCAGGGGCGTCCAAGCTTTTTTATTTTGGGGTGGTAAATATTTTGTAAGGAGGGTAATTTGGTTTGGGGGGGGGGGGGAATTAATTGTGCGCGGAGCGTTCCGCAAAATTTATTTACCCCCCCCCAAAAAAAAAATTTTTACCACGGTGGTAAAATTTTCTTGGGGAGGGGGGTAATTACCCCCCGCTGAAATCTGATGGCAGGGGTGAATATTTTCAACCCCCCCTACAAAAAAAAACTTACCCCCGGGTTAAAATTTTTTTGGGGGGGTAATTTAATAATTATATAAAGGTACCTAGCTAATTATGAAATATTTAGTAGGGAAATTGCGCACAAAGCTCGCCAAATTTTTTTTGGTATCTTTAAAAAAACGGCGGCGGTCGTGGTATGAGTCACCACATTCCCCCCCCCCCCCCCCTCTTTTACCTATATTGAAAAGAAACCTAGTATATTTAACTGAAAAAGAAATGTGCTTAATATTAATTGCTCTCGTTCATAAATGAATTTAATGATTTAATAAAATTCAAAATTTCCCGAAAGCATAGGCATGCAATTGCTACTTGAAACTAAGAAATGTAAGATGTAAAAGTTTGTTTTTCAAAAAGTGACACTTCCAACTTCTCAATGTGTTTTTATTTCTTCTAGATTTTGAATAATAAGCTTCTGTTTGTTTTATGAAATCACAGTCAACGACATCATCTAAACAAAAAAAATAATATTATTTATATTGTTTGAAAACAACATAAATGTCAATTTTGGGCCGATTTTAAATAAAGTTGGATGGATACACTCCCTGAAAAAACTAAGGTGGACGGATACACCTCCCCTCCTTGACAATGGTCTGAAAATTGAATTTTGGGACTTTCCCTCTAGGGGCTAGTGGGGCAAAAGACTCCCCCAAACACTAAAAATTTAGGTTCTGAGCTTATTTTTAGAGATATTGAGATGAAATCTGTAATGATTACTTAGTTTGGTTATTTTTAAAAAGGTTTCTGAAGAAAAATCATCTCAATATCTCTAAAAATAAGCTCAGAACCTAAATTTTTAGTGTTTGGGGGTATTTGCTCCACTAGCCCCTAGAAGGAAAGTCCCAAAATTAAATTTGTAATGATTACTTAGTACGGTTATGTTGGAAAAGTTTATTTAAAAAAACAGGTTGATATAATTAAATATAAGCTTAAAACTCAAAGTTTTAGTGTTTGGGGGTCTTTTGCTCCACTAGCCACTAGAAGGAAAGTCCCAAAATGAAATTTGTAATGATTACTTAGTTTGGTTATGTTAAAAAAGTTTTCTGAAAAAAAATCATCTCAATATCTCTAAAAATAAGCTCAGAACCTGTGCACGCCAAAAAAAGCCTGTGCACGCCACTAAATAAGAGGTTTTGTCAATTCATTTTAAACATGTTTGACGTAAATAACCCGCAACCGTGGCTCAACACGTAGCGCAACTGCTCGTCGTTGAGAAGGTAATAGGTTCAAATCTCGGTCCGACACTGCGAAATAACTAAAGACATTAAAAATAGTTCCCACTGCTGCTATGTCAGATGCGTAACGTAAATAGTTAATTAATTTGATATGATTAATCAACAAAAAATGTACCTCAAAAGGGATTCACATTCTTGGCTAAATCGTCGTACATTTTCATTTTGTTTCTAAAATCAAATTGTAGTTTTGTTAAATATTGAATATTTATTTAAAGTTTTATGTGTCATCCCTTTACACGCACTCTCCCCCACAAATATCTCGTTTTGACGTAATTGGTTTCAGCATTTTCTTATAAAAGTGTAGAATACATTCTCCCGTTATTTATACAGAGTATCATAAAAAGTTTACTTAGAAGCCGTGGTAAAAGAATACATTGCATACAACCATCATTTTATATTATAACAATCCTACTAAATAAGAAATAAGTTTTTTTTTGTCGAAAGCTTATACATTTTTATTAAACCTATTTTAAGTTCTCCTTTGAAGGGAAGTTTAACACAGGCCCAGGGACAGTTTTAAGCAATTTTATTTTAAAACTTAAGCTAGTAAGCCTTGAAATGTTTTTACACAAATTTTCAATCTATTGCTGACGCGTGTGAAATCAGATTGAACAAATACAAACAATAACAAACGCCCATATGGTTTATAATGTAAATAAAGTCCTTGGGCCCTGGATTTTCATTTTATATCTCAATTTTCTTTTAAAATTAAAGTTTTGTCAAAAACAAGTGAAAAACATTTATTAGAATTATAAAGATATAAATTTTAGGTTTTACAAAAATTTAAATTAAAAAAATATATTTTGGATATCTAGGGATTAAATATAGTAAAATTTGTTGGGAAAATTTGGTTTGTTTCCGATGATCGGGAGAACAAAAGAATGCTCATTTTAATGAAAATATTTTATTAAAATGACTGAACTTTTTGCTGTAAATGTATAGCAAATATAATAGATCATTGGTTTTTAAACAATTTAATTCTTAAATGTTATTGATTCTAGAGATTTAAACAATTTTTCTTTTGTCACTATATCTGCATAAACAAAGCGGTATTTGGTTAATGATTTTATAATATAAACCAGACTTTTTCATTACATTTTAAAGAAAGTTCGAAGACAAATATTAATAAAGATATATTACAAAAATATTTTCTAAGTATCATTTTTTTTGTTTTTATCTGCAAGCGAAGAAATGGCTAATTTTCTCTTATTTTATTTGATTCTCAAATTTTAACATTATTTTCATGTGGAAATACTCTTGGCATTTTAAACTGATTTTTTTCTAACTTAGTTGAACTTTTAAGGCATTATACTTTGAAAATTACTTTAAAAATACGAAAAGGTAAACGAAAATGCATTTTAAAAAATTAAATTCGCGATCACTTTAAATGTGTATTTATTTGAGTTTTATAAGAAAAGTAAACAAGGATGCCAACATCCATAAGTAGCAAAGCACAAAAAAACATGTATTTACAATTGAAAAAGGTAAAGCTCGTAAATATTCAGATACTAGTGATGCTATATTATTAAATGTGCCCCACAGTGATATAATTGTTTAATAGCTGCTGTGTAAATCTAATTATCAAGATAGCGTTACAGACGAACAGACAAAGTGATTAAGTAAAAGAAGTTATTATAAAGAAAAAGCATGTAAGAGACCGAAAAGTTGGCAATTTAGACCGCGTCAATTCTTGACTCTCAGTCAATGTATTCTTAATGAATGTAGACTGTTGGTTGTATTGATAATCTCTTACTATAGAGTAGCTACGCTAATGAAAGTAGAACAATTACTAAAATGCGGGAAAGCAAAAAAATATATTGCTACTTTGTTATCTTATTTGTTTCACCTTTCTTATGCTAAGCTAAACTATTTGTATATTTTTCGTTCATTCAATTAATAATTGTTCTTTTCATATGGTTAATACAAATATTAAGGTTTTAATTTCAATCCATATGATTATAGTAACAAGTAACAATATCTAAAAGTAGCGCAGCAATTACAAGAAAATAAGAAAAAAAACAGTAAATTGTTAGTCATCAAGTAAGGCATACTTAGAAAACGTTTACTTGTTATATTAAAGATATTAAACATTTCGTGACAACGCCTCTTGAAGAGAACTGGTTTTAATCCAGCGGATATTAATCAGTTTCGAGGTCATACTTGAATATCTATTCCTAACTATAATCAAACTTTAATAAAATTTGAAAATTAATGTTAATTTTTACTCTTAAACATCAAGATTGAACACATTCAAAAGTAGCAAAGCATTTAAAACAAATAAGTAAATTTTTAAACAATCATATCTTCTTAATTTTAATTCTATAAAATAAATAACAAGACCAATTGATTAATATACTAACCAACAAATAAGACTTGAAAAGAAGCTGTGCTTCTTTAAACCGTTAATGGTTTTATTTTTTCATATTTTTAGGTATTTTTTGTAATTGAGGGTTTCCGTCTAAACGTTAAAAGTTTAAATCTTTTAAAAAATTAGTATTTTATTACAATACAGATGGTTGAGGTGCAATTAAAAATGTCCTGTGATCGATTACCTCTAAAAACCCATTTTATGTGTTTTCTTTTGTGCATTATTGGATTTTGGGTGTATTAGATTATTCATAGGCCTTGCAGGCATAATGTGTTCAGCTGTTTGGCAGCTAGAGGACTTTAAAGTTCATAGATTTTTGGAAAGACAATTGATACTAGGATCGAACATTTCATCGTGAACTGCACTAGATCCATACATACACTAGTACGCATTAGCATTTTAATTAGCCAGCTATGAGAAGAAAGACAACTTTAAAATGTATCATATATACAGAATAAAAGATTAATAGTTTGTTGTTAAACTTTGAATCTACAATTTATAGGGAAGCTTTAGATTAGTCAAGGTCATATTTTAAGCAATTCGTATTCAAGGGGAATGAAACAACTAAAAAACTAAAAAAACATACCCCCCACTTCCTAAAAATTTATCCACAGCCTTTTAAAACTTGATTTTTGAAAAATCTAAGATTGTGCCCTAACTTTTCAACCAATTGAGCTAGAAATCAAGTTTTCTTCACCATTTCTCAACGGATTGAGCTAGAATCGATGTTAAGGTGTCTAAATGAGCGTATTAATGAGCCTGACATATTCTCTTTTGCAAAGTTCTCTCTCAGATATTTCGATACGATTGTCGCGGTAAGGCTCATTTTGCACTTTGAAAGCGAAATTAGACTTTGACCTACTTATAGTCGGAAATTCGTTGACAAACAGGGGACTTGCAGAAAATTTTTAGCACTCTAGCTCTAATGGAGCTGAGATAATAAGGGGGGGGGGGGGGCGCACTTATAGTTCTAACTTACAGTTTCTACTAATTTGGGGATTACTGAGGATGTATATCAACTTATCTCACGTTGTCTTATCTTATCCCTTTAGCTCCCTGAATTTAAATACAACCCCCCTTATTTATTTGCTATTTTGAAATAATTGAAATTGATTAACCATCTAATCTTTAGGGATAAGACAATGGATGCAAAAAATATGGACGTTCATTCGTTACAACCTTAAAAACCCCTTCTGTAGATGAAAAAATAAGGTTGAAAAGTTTGGATTCAAAATTTAACATGGATGATAACATCCATAAGTAGCGAAGCACAAAATCTATTATGAAATAAACAGACGGACAATGTGAGTTATAGAGCAAATTAACCGTTATCATAACAAAGAAAAACAAGAGATATATTCAAATAAATATGCAATAACTTAAAATCATGAAACCTTAAATTTAAAAAATTGCACAAATAGCCAATAACCTGCTAAACAGCGGTCCGACTGCCATGGATATTTTTCGAAAAACGAGGGGAGGTTCAATTTTGATATTCTTAACTACAAAAATTTAGAATATCGTACCATAAACACCAAAGATATGGAAAAATATAAAAGCCTGGTCTAAAAATATGTACATGCCGATGAAGAAGACCTAATGAAAGTCCCTAAATTAGATAGAACGTGGTTATAAAACTTTGGGGACCATTTCATGATTCTAATATACTTTCCCTGTGATTCTTATTATAGATTATTAACGTAGATAAGTTCGATAATGCTAACATTATTTTATTGCCAAATTTATAGAGAGATAGGGGACAATTGACTGTAAGTTACCCAAAGTTTTATAGCCAAGTTTTCTTATTTGGTGGGTATTTATTAGTTTTCCATTTGTTGATTTCAACAAGTAGTGTCCAAACTGCTAACCAATAATTTTAATGTAAAAAGATTGGGTAATTTTTTATCTTTGGATATGTATTATGTACATCAATTATCGTCCATTGTCTTTTTCCTTAAGTCAGTGTTTTTATTCATAACAAATTAATAGAAATTATTAAAATGATGCAGCATGTATTATTATTATGCCTGTTACTTATCAAATCGTCTATTTTTAAAAACTAAATAAAATATTATTGAAAATGCAATTTTGTTTAATTTCAGAGGCTTGTAATAAGTCAATATCTACAATAACCTATGCTAGGGGCGCAGCTGTAAGATTTCAAAAGTGAAGCAAATTTCAATAGTCTACATGTGAAAAACAGTTGGACTATTTAGATTAATTAGCTGTGCTTCAAAAAAGAAAACAAATCATAAAACTTGACACCTTTTGGACATGAACATAAAATCTAAAAATTTATCAATGCTGTGTGCGTGTTTTTAAAGAGTAGTTAAAGTAATTACAGGGTAGCTTCCTTTCTAAACTATAAGATAATTCCTGATAAAAAGAAGTGCAAACAATGTGTTATAATTTGGTATTTTATTCATTTATATTTAATTTCTGTAGTAAAACTGTGATATTAATTCATTGCTTTTTCTTTCATTATTTGTTTCTCGCCACATACACACACACACACACACACACACAGACCTCCTTTGCGTTCAGAATTTAATCCATGAGAAAAAAAAGAGTTATAAACAAGTATGACAACATTCATAAAAGCAAAGAGAGTTAATAGTTAGATTAAAAGCTATAATTATTTTATTTCTTTCTTAAACGTCTAAACAGAGAGAAAGAGAGAGTGAGAGAATGAGATAGAGAAAGAGAAAGAGAGTGAAAGAAAGAGATAAAAGGAGATGAAAAGAAAGAGAGAAGGAGATAATTATTAGGTGAAAGAAAGAAATTTTTTTTGAATGTAGGGCCTTACAATAAAGTAACAAGATGTTTGTCTGTTTGTCTATCTGTTAGTCTGTCTGTCTGTTTGCCTGTTTGTCGGTCTGTACATAAGGATATTGCTAACCACTGAGCCGTTATGGTTCTCCTTTACAGGAAAGTTTTACATAAGTCCAAAGAATGAAAATATATTAAGAAACAAGGATGATAAAAGCCATAAATACAGAGCTGAATAAAATGACGGGAATATGAACAAAAATAGTAAAGTGACATAGGGAGGGATGGAGGAGACATTCGGCAAAAAATTGCACTTGTACTAATAGTTCTCTAACCAAGAAATCTTATTCGTTGGCACAAAAGCTTTAGGTACTGTTATAAATTCTGTTTGGTTGGTTTCAATTACTATTACTGTCCAAACTTTTAGATCAATAATTTTTATATGCCGTCACAGGGAAATCTTATTCATAATGATTTGGAATGTATATTTATTGAAAAATTCTTATCCTTTTGATAGTCGCTCATTCGCTGGTTTAAAAACTATTGTGAATTTCTTCATATATAATTACGTTGCACATCAATTTACTCCATTGTCTTATCCCTTAGAATCCTTGTTTTAGCATTATTCAAAATTGTCTTTGGGTCTATAATTAAGTATTTAAATAGGTAAAAACTAGCAGATATCATATAGTTGCTATTATGCCTATGTGCTACAGGCATGGATATAGAATACGTGTATATTGTGACATATGAATTTTTTCGTCAATTTAGGTTGCTAATATAGTCCTCAGATATAAGTCAAAATCTTAAATAATAATTAAACAAGGATGACAACATCTATAAAAGCAAAGCTCTCAAATCAGAAGGAAGGACAAACGAACTTAATAAGCAGATCATTAATTTCTAAGTCAAACGAAATTGTCCATAACTTGCAAAAGTGAAAGGACATTTTTTCATTTTTAGGATTTAATTATAGAGTTGCCTCGCTCATAATACTTTGAATGGCTTTCCTAAGAATCATTATTTCAAAACTTAGATGAATAGGATAATCATATCATACAAAAAATGTTGTCAAATGTTAAAAAATCGGGATGTTTTAAATTGACGTATGGACTTTCTGGTAAAGATTATATAGAGTTGCTACGCTTTATAAATTTTACCTATCTGTCATAAGAATCATCACATCATGCAAAGTTTGAAATCGATAGGATAATTCTAACATGTACATGGTGATTCAGAAAAAACTGCGTTTTCCGTTTTTCTGACACAACCAGAAGGAATACAGAAAAAATGATTAAATGCCCTTGTTATCGTAAAAAGGTACATCAAATTTGTAAAAGGTGTTTTTCATTATCTCTAAAAATGCGGCCTCTATGATAGGTACATAGTTTCAAAAAATGCTTTATGTGAAAAATTTTATGCCAGAAAAATTAAGGTAACTCTTCTATTTTGTATAAGAAAAATCTAAAAATTTCAATATTAATTTAGAAAAAGGTCTAAGAAAAAAGATTTATAGTACATTGTTTCTATTTGGAAAAGCAACTCGTATAAAGAAAAGATTCTCTGTAGAGTAAAATGCTTATATATCAATCAAAATCTAAATTTTTAGATTTTAAACCGAACAACTTTATAATAGCAAAAAAACTAATAAAAAGCACCCTTAATGATAGGAATGTTGACAAAAAGTTTCAATCGTGTATCTTGAATAGGACCTGAGAAAATCACTCTTCCCCCACTTCGTGTCTGATGGACAGACAGACATTTGGAATTAAAGTACCATCGATCCAGATTTTTTTTTGTTTTCATGTAAACATAATTGTCAATATTATGTAAGCCAAGCCACGAACACTTTTATTAAAGCTATTAAGTAAATATAAACTTTTAAAATTGCATATCTATAGATTGTCAACAAGAATGGCTGGGTATATAGATCCAGGTTCTTTATACTTTGTCTGTCAGTTCGTCAGTCAGTCATTCCTTAACTTTATAGGTGAAATGTGATTTTCTTGGCTGCTATTGAAGATAGACCACTAAAATTTAAAGTGAAGATTTCTATGCCATATGAACATCTAATATCTATAAATTGTTTTGTCTGTCTGTCTGTCGTTCATGTTTCAAAACGTTAGTTTTTGAAGTTTCGTGATTTACTTGGTTTTTTGCATATTGTATCTCTTATTTTTTTCATTTTTATAAGAACTAAATATCTGCTCTTTGACTCCTTGTCTGTTTGTCAACTCAATGATAATGTTCTGCGTATTAAGCCAGTTTTTATCTTAATTCAATTTAAAGAATTTGAATTTGTTATAGTGTTTTAACTATTAACAGTCGGGCCCTTTGCCGCACCTTTATCAGTCGGGGGAGAAGAGGAGGGTATTATCTCAGTTTCTATTAGAGCTAGAGGGCTAAAAATTGTTGTGCAAGTCCCTTGTTTGATAATGAATTTCCGTGGGTCATTATTAAATTTGGCCTCCATCACCCTTTTATTTAACAACCTTTGATTTGAGGTCTTTTTTTACTTCAAAAATTGAAACGGCTGTAATTTTCTTATTTTTGAAGCTAAAAAAACAGTTTTTTCAGAAAAATGTTTTTCTTTATGTATATTTCATATTAGAAATCTCAAAGCATAAATTTCCACGACGGTAGCTGTACTTGGCAAAATTGTCCTTAATTTTATTCCAAAATTGCATAAATACAGGATACTTTATTTAGGTCTTAAATTCGATTTTAGGACTTAATTACAGAGTTGCCTCGCTTATGATATCATACTAAGTTGTCATAAACATCATTATTCAAAAAATTAAATTAACAGGATAATCTACAGAAGAAGTAATTTTGTTTATCATCATTGGGGATGTACATCAATTTATTCGCCATTGGTTATTCGCCCCTTAGATCCCCAAAAGCTTTATCTTTTTATTTGATCTTTTTTGTATGTTTTCTCTTAGAAAATGGATTTTTTCTCTATCCATTTCTCTTTTTCTATCTAACATACTATCTTTATCTCTCTCACTTTTTATCTCTCTTTCTATCTCTCTCTCACTTTTTCTCTCTCTTTCTATCTCTCTCTCTGTCCTTTTTTTTCTCCCTTTCCTTTTCTTTCTCTCTGCCTATCTCTCTCTTTCTCTCTCTATTTCTCTCTTTATCTCTCACTCTCTCTCTCTTTCTTTCTCTCTTACGCTCTCTCTTTCTTTCTCTTTTGTCGTTCTCTCTCTCTAACGTTCTCTTTATCTCTCTTTCTCTCTGTTATGGTATCGCAAATTATAAAACTAAAAATAAATAAAGCATGAATAGCAACTCCATGAAAAACTCTTTAAGCTAATTATTTAAATTCTTCCTCTTTCTATCTCTCTTACTCTCTCCCTTTCTTTCTCTCTATCTCACTATCTTTATATATCAATTTATACGTAAGAACCTGCAATCTATCAAAAAAAGTCTATTTTTCTCTCACTTTATTATTACCTCCGTCATGAAGGAGGTCAGCTAGATTAAAATGGACCCCAGAATCGGAATCTACGACCCCAAATTGTATGGAATTATGGTCTTCAATATTTCATATAGGCCCTATGGGGGTTATAATATCCAAAACCAAATGTAAGGAGCAAACTCTCAATCAATGTTTTCTTTGTATATAGTTATACAAGTTACTTTTCTCAATCAAGGATGACCACATCCATAAAAGCGAAGCTCTGAAAACAGGAGGACAAACGAACACTAACAGAACTGAATAATCAGAATATAAGTGTAAAAAAGTGAACACAAAATTGTAAGTAAATTTGTTAAAATACTGCAAAATACTGAATAATGTTTAAGGACATACTTACATTTTTAGGACTTGATTAAAGAGATGATTCGCTTATAATATTGTACTTTGTTGTCCTCGGAATCAGTATTCAAAATAATCCGATCAATGGGATAATTATATCATATAATTATAAAGCTATCCGGACGGACAGATCAACCCTAATCATAGAAAAGATCTAAGCTAATTGTATCAATAGATGTAAAAAAATGCATCAATGTTTGAGTTACAAAATAACAGCACAATTATCCAGAAATAATATGCTAATCAATTTTACCTAAATATCATTAACACCAATTTCTTGGCAGGTTTTTTTGTCTGAAGCTTACGATTTCAACAACTTATTAAGTTTTCCTTTTATTTTTAAATCCGAAGCATTTCTATAATTAGGGTTAATCCGTACGTTCGGAATATATAGCTTTTTTTGTTATTTAGGCATATTAGAATTGTCCTATCATTTTATGGTGATTCCTGTAGTGCATAGCAACTCCTTAATTGTTACCAGAATGTCCGTACTGATTACTAGGACAATAAAGTACGAGATGATCTTTAATTTTTCAACAACAATTTTGGGATACTGATTACTAGAATAACAAAGTAGAATGTAATTTTTTTTTGAAAAAATGCTTAAATACGTTATGATGTTAAAGGAAATACTTACTTTTTTACTTGATTTTAGAGATGCTTTGCTTATAACATTGTACTTTGTTGTCCTAGTAATCCCAAAAATCAGATCAGTTGGATAATCATATCACATAAAAATGAGTTGTTAAAAAAGTTAAAAATGAACATGTTTAAAATGGACGTAAAGACAATCTGCTAACAATTAAAGAGGTTGCTACGCTTTCTCTATCGTACCTAAGTACTACAGGAATCACCATGCAAATATCTATTTTAATAATTATATCATATGATAATGTTTTCAAATAAAGTAAAAAACCTGCATGTTTTAAATGGATATATGGACTTTCTGGTAACGATTATATAGTTGCTATGCTTTCTAAATTGTACCTATATAATAAATCATCATGCAAGGTTTGAAATTGATAGGACAATTCTAACATGCCCAAACAAAAAAGACCTAACCCTTACGGACGTACAGATGGATCAACCCTAATTACAGAAAGGCTTCACTTTTAAAATTATGATAAATTCCATATCTAGCGCAAATAGAACAATCTTAAAATGCGTTTTGTACAAAAATACAAAAAGTTTTAACTTAACATTATTGGGTAATGTATCACATCGTATAAGAGTCAGTTATACTGATAATAAATGATTAATAAAAGAATAATTCCAGTTCTATTGGCCCCAAGAGATTTTTATGATTTTGATTTTATTATTCTTATTCTTATTATAAACTTTAGCTTTTCTCACAGTTTAAAATTTTTAAGTAAAAAGGAACCTATAAACAAAGGTTGTTAAATATAAGGGTAGAAAAGTTGATTTTCAAATGGAAAGTTTAGTGATTTTTTTCTTTGTTAATCTATTTATCTCAAATATTAAATTGATAAATATAACTTGAAGCCAAATTACATATATTCTGAGCTTTTTAGGTTGGGGTTAATTTTGGAAGAAAAAAGGGTTTTAGGAGTTTATTTTTAGTAAAAAAGGGTCGAAAGCTGTCAACATATATTTTTATCTTTTTTCGGCTTTGAAAGTGTTTTTTACAGCCGGCTGCGAAATAATATATATATACACTAAAAAAAAGTTCAGTGAGGATTTCAAAGATGGCACTGTGATTTTTTTCAATGGCACTACTTTTTATATTTTACAAAACAAATACTCAAAGATTTTATCATATTTTTATAATTTAAGTTATAATATTTTATATATTTACAAACTAATAGCATTACAGAAAAGCCATAGATATAGTACTTTTAGAAAAATCTTATGAGAGATAAAAAAAAACGTAGGTATAACTAGAGAAAAAATATTTTGTAATGTAAAAGATTTTCAACTTTTTGTTTTGTTTTATTGATACTTTTATCCAAAAAAAAGTCGCCAAAATAATGGGACATTGATTATTGATTGTAGATTTTAATTTAGTTTTTCAATATTTGCTTATTCATTGTTGCTTTTATATTTATTTAATTATTTTAGTTCTAGATGTCAAAAAAACGGTATATTTACTCTAAGCTTTAGAAATCAGTATTTTTCACTAAAAATAGACGAAATAGTTAGAAATGGTTATTTTTACTTTTTAAAATAAACTTTGAGCCTAATTTCAGTTTTTATAAGTAGAAGAAAGTAAACAGTAGGAAAATATAAAATTGAAGAAAAAAAATTGTCTGCATATACTTTTGATAATTGTAACTAACCATTTATTAAAATTAACTAAAAAACCGGTGAGTTACCAAATTAAAAATAAAATCAATATTTAAAATAAATGGTGGTTAAGAATTTTTTCATGCTCTTTTTAATAATACAAAACTTGTAATTTTATTAATGTTTCTAGTCATTTTTAACTTGTTCTTATCGTTATATTTTAAAACTTATTTTTTGATAAATTTGATTTTTTATAAATATTTCATAACTTGTTAAAAAATTAGTTTAGCTGAACTGCTGTTTATAACTCAAAATGCTTTTATAAATGTCAATGTAGTTTTTTTTCCATTTTCTGAATGTGTAAAAAGTGTAATTTACTGTAGCCATGCCATTATGTTTCATACATATGTGTTCATTATCGCCGCTGCATGGTGCACAACAATTTATTAATGATATAATGCACTGTAAAAAATATAATTTAGATTTTAATTATTTTATTTTTAAACAATAATTTTCTTACGGTGTTTTTATTTCTTTGTTTAGTTTGTAAGCTGTATTTTGCACAGCATTTGCAGCTTAATTATATTGATTAATAAATACATAAAATACAGATATTTTTTACTTTTTGAAGAAGCTGAGCTACTTTACACGACAACTTAAATGTTTTGGTCTGTTTGTTGTGGATCATTATTTACGAAAAAAAAAAATTTTTCTGAATGAGGTCTCAGATTTAAAAAAAAACTTCCAGTCCCCTTCATTTGGTCATTAAACTAAGGGCTGGGTGATTTTTAACCTTTTTAATCCATTTAAAGTCCGATTTTTCGCGCATTTTCTCACTGTGGTGTTTTCACAAAGAAAAAAGGCATTTTTTCGGAATTTTCAAGTTTAAAATTTTTACATTAATTTTCAACTTACATATATATTATATATATCAAATTAATCCCCCAGATGGGTACAATATAGAAATTGTCTTTAAAATCACAAAAATTATCAATTACAGGGTGTCCCAACAAAAATGTCAAAACACATTTTTTGAACTTTTGACACTGGCACAAAACGAATTTTGCCCATTTCTCTCCTTGAGAGTAAATACTAAATAATGAGCCTTGTGTCATTATGTTAATGCACTTGTCACACAAATTGAAAGCAAGAGTTTGTGCTAATTTCAAATGTGCCTTAGTCCCCAACTTTCCTATATTTAGGTTCGGTCCGTCCGTACGTCTGAAACGGAAAGCTTTTTTGTTAATTCAGGCATGCAGGGGCGTCCAAGCTTTTATATTTTGGGGAGGGGGGTAAAATTTTGAAAATAAAAATTTTGGGGGTGCCTACGGCACCACCAAGCTCATTTTAGGGGGAGGGGTAATCTTTTTTTCATAGAGGCATTTTTTTTACTTGGGGGGGGGGGGTAAAAATTGAAAATCCAAAATTCATTTGGTGGGGGGGAATCACTCTTTACCCCCCCCCCCTGGACGTCTATGCATGTTAGAATTGTCCTATCGATTTCAAACTTTGCATGGTGATTCCTGTAGTAGTAAGGTACGATTTAGAAAGCGTAGCAACTCTATAATCGTTACCAGAATGTCCGTACGTCCATTTTTAACATGTTGATTTTTAACTTTTTAACAACAAATTTGTATGTGATAAAATTATCCGATTGATTGGATTTTTGGGAAACTGATTCCTAGGACATCAAAGTACAATGATAAAAGCGAAGCATCTCTATAACCAAGTCCTAAAAACGTAAATATGTCCTTAAATATTATCCTGTAATAGCAGTTTTTTAACAAATTTAATTAAAATTTTGATTCGACATTTATTGCATTTTTGTTCTGATTTTTCAGTTCTGACACACTACAAGTATTAATGTTCGTTTGTCCTACCGTTTTAGAGCTTCGCTTTTATGGATATTGTCATCCTTGTTAAAACTAGTAATTGAATAGTTGTGAGCCCGGGCTTGTTTGACAAAAATGTATCTTAACCTTCAACTGTAATGCCCCTTTCCGGACATTTATCGGTTGGGGGTGGGGGGATTTATTGGACGCCGCCCTGATAGATTATACCTCAGATACAGCTCTATAAAACTTGTCCTATCGATTTCATAAACTTTGGGTGATGATTCCTGTAACAATAAGTTACGACTTAGATTAAGCGTTAAGAAAGTATAGCTGGACGTTCATTAACAAAACTATTTTCAACTTCTTTAACAAAAATTTTTGACAAGCCCAAAATGATTAAAAAATCAGTAATATGACGTCATAAAAATTAGGGATTATCCATCTCTCTTTTAGGGGTTTTCTTTCCCACTTCTCATCTCCCTCATTTTTATGACGTCATTTGGCTGATTTTTGAGTCACTTTTTTTTTTTTTTTTTTTTTTTTTTTTTGAAATGAAATATTTATTTTATGACACATACAAAAAAATATATATACATTAGATCTTTTCATGAAAATACTCTTTTTCGAATTTTAGTCTTCTGCTAACCTAAAAAGTTACTTTAGGAGCCTAGAAATACATGTACAAAATTTCAGCTCTCTATCTCTACTGGCGACCTAGCGCCAGGCATGTAAAATATCAACAGATAACGGTAGCACGGCGGTTTTAACAATATCTCAGCAATGTGCAGGTTTTGAGCTCTTCTGCTTAATTCAATTTAAACACATAAGGGCAAAGATATATCATCCCAAAAATCTTTTGTCAAAGTCTACTCTACACCTAGCGCCAGTCAGTTTTCTAAAATCATGCATTTTATACCTTTGAAAATAGAAATCGCCAGCGCTAGGTGTAGAGTAGACTTTGACAAAAGATTTTTGGGGTATTATATCTTTGGCCTTATGTGTTTAAATTGAAATATGCAGAACACCTAAATTCATCTTCCAAGCCATTCTCTAGGCATTTTAATTCTTTTTATGAAATAACGGGATTTCAAAACTGCCCTTTGAAAAGGCCTAAAAAATATATTTTTTTGTCACTTTTTTCACTGCTTATAGTTACAACTTATTAAGATATTATGCTCAGTTAAAAAAAATCGGCGCCTCCAGCACCAAAACCGGCAAAAACTGGCAGTTAAACTTCTGTGCCCCTACTTGCCCCCCTCTTCGGCCAACAGTAGTTATCTCAAGAAGTAAAAGAGATATCAACACACAGAAAGAAAGCTTTTTAAATAAAACTGAACTAAGTAACTATTACACATTTAATTTTTGGACTTTCCTTCTAGGGGCTTGTGGAGCAAAAGACCCACCAAAACACTAATAATATGAGTTCTGAGCTCATTTTTAAAGATATCAACCTGATTTTTTTAAAAATCTTTTGTTACCATAATTGAACTCAGTAACATTTACAGATTTAATTTTGGGACTTTCCTTCTAGGGGCTTGTTTTGCAAAAGATCCCCAAAAACTAAAAATTTGAGTTCTATACTTATTTTTAAAGACATCAACCTAATTTTTTTTGAGAAAACTTTTTTTACATAACCAAACTCAGCAACCTATACAGATTTCATTTTGGGACTTTCCTTCCAGGTGCTAGTGGAGCAAAAGACCCCTCAAAACACAAAAAATATGAGTTCTGATCTTATTTTTGAAGATATCAACCTGATTTTTTTAAAGAAAATTTCTTAAATAAAACTGAACTCAGTAATGATTACACATATCAGTTTGGGACTTTCCTTTGAGGGGCTTGTGGAGCAAAAGACCCCCCAAAACACAAAAAATACTTTAAGATATCAAACTGATTTTTTTAAAGAAAACTTTTTTAACATAACCAAACTCAGCAGGGGCGTCCAAGCTTTTTTTTTTGGGGGGGGGGGTAAAATTTGCTTGGGAGGGGGTTGGTAATTACCCCCCCCTGAAACCTGTTGGCCGGGGCAAATTTTGTTTACCTTCCCAAAATTTACCCCCAATTTTTTAAAGAAAATTTTTAAAACAAAAATTGAACTCAGTAATGATTACACATTTCATTTTGGGACTTTCCTTTGAGGGGCTTGTGGAGCAAAAGACCCCCCAAAACACAAAAAATATAAGTTCTGAGCTGATATTAAAAGATATCAACCTGATTTTTTTAAAGGAAACTTTTTTAACATAACCAAACTCAGCAGGGGCGTCCAAGCTTTTATTTTTTGGGGGGGGAGATAATCCCCACTTTACCCACCCTCTTGGACGTCTATGAAACTCAGTAATGTTTACAGATTTCATTTTAGGACTTTCCTTCTAGGGGCTAGTTGGGCAAAAGACCCCCAAAACTAAAAATATGAGTTCTGAGCTTATTTTTAAAGATATCAACCTGATTTTTTTTTTGAAAACTTTGTTAACATAACCAAACTCAGTAACATTTACAGATTTCATTTTGGGACTTTCCTTCTAGAGGCTTGTTTGGCAAAAGACCCCCAAAAACTAAAAATATGAGTTCTGGACTTATTTTTAAAGATATCAACCATTTAGGAGGGGTAAACAATTTTGAATACCCCCCAAAAAAAAAAAAATACCAAATATTTAATAAAATTTAAATTATCCCCCCCCCCCCCAAAAAAAAATTTTACCCTGGGGGCAAATTTTGTTTACCAACAGATTTCAGGGGGAGTAATTACCCCCCCCCCCTCCAAGCAAATTTTACCCCCTCAAAAAAAAGCTTGGACGCCCCTGCTGAGTTTGGTTATGTTAAAAAAGTTTTCTTTAAAAAAATCAGTTTGATATCTTTAAATATCAGCTCAGAACTCATATTTTTTGTGTTTTGGGGCGTCTTTTGCTCCACAAGCCCCTCAAAGGAAAGTCCCAAAATGAAATGTGTAATCATTACTGAGTTCAGTTTTATTTAAGAAATTTTCTTTTAAAAAATCAGGTTGATATCTTTAAAAATAAGCTCAGAACTCATATTTTTTTGTGTTTTGGGGGGTCTTTTGCTCCACTAGCACCTGGAACGCAAGTCCTAAAATGAAATCTGTATAGGTTGCTGAGTTTGGTTATGTAAAAAAAGTTTTCTCAAAAAAAATTAGGTTGATGTCTTTAAAAATAAGTCCAGAACTCATATTTTTAGGTTTTGGGGGTCTTTTGCAAAACAAGCCCCTAGAAGGAAAGTCCCAAAATTAAATCTGTAAATGTTACTGAGTTCAATTATGGTAACAAAAGATTTTTTAAAAAAATCAGGTTGATATATTTAAAAATAAGCTCAGAACTCATATTATTAGTGTTTTGGTGGGTCTTTTGCTCCACAAGCCCCTAGAAGGAAAGTCCAAAAATTAAATGTGTAATAGTTACTTAGTTCAGTTTTATTTAAAAAGCTTTCTTTCTGTGTGTTGATATCTCTTTTACTTCTTGAGATAACTACTGTTTACCGAAGAGGGGGGCAAGTAGGGGCACAGAAGTTTAACTGCCAGTTTTTGCCGGTTTTGGTGCTGGAGGCGCCGATTTTTTTTAACTGAGCATAATATCTTAATAAGTTGTAACTATAAGCAGTGAAAAAAGTGACAAAAAAAGATATTTTTTAGGCCTTTTCAAAGGGCAGTTTTGAAATCCCGTTATTTCATAAAAAAAAATAAATGCCTAGAGAATGGCTTGGAAGATGAATTCAGGTGATCTGCATATTTCAACTTAAACACATAAGGCCAAAGATATAATATCCCAAAAATCTTTTGTCAAAGTCTACTCTACACCTAGCGCTGGCGATTTCTATTTTCACAGGTATAAAATGCATGATTTTAGAAAACTGACTGGCGCTAGGTGTAGAGTAGACTTTGACAAAAGATTTTTGGGATAATATATCTTTGTCCTTATGTGTTTAAATTGAAATATGCAGAAGAGCTTAAAACCTGCACATTGCTGAGATATTGTTAAAACCGCCGTGCTACCGTTATCTGTTGATATTTCACATGCCTGGCGCTAGGTCGCCAGTAGAGATAGAGAGCTGAAATTTTGTACATGTATTTCCAGGCTCCTAAAGTAACTTTTTAGGTTAGCAGAAGACTAAAATTCGAAAAAGTGTATTTTCATGAAAAGATCTAATATACATAACATGGTATAATCACAAACAAACAATAAAATGGGCTTTGTCAATTATTTTTGTATGATATATTCATCTGATTCCTATAAAAAAGGAACAATATTTTAGGGTTGGGAGCAAGATGCTCTTTAAGCATACCCCTCTTGTTATATTGATTTGGTTATGCCAACTATCTGGTACAATGTTGCATGGAATTTTTCTTGTAAAATGATATTTTGTATCCTATATGAACTTGGCTTGGCAACTAGGTGGAGACGCAGTTCAGCCAATTCCATGCTAGGTACCTAAATATTGTTATTATGCAATTCATAATATTATTGTGTTCAACTCGAAACTAATAGAATCTCACCAGAAGACCCAAAGCAAACAAAGCATAGTAACCTTTAAATATCATACATCAAATAAAAAATTCTGCGAATGGGAGCAGTGGCCTTATGGTCGGCGGCTGTCATGAGCGGGGGGGGGATGGATTTTCTAATAAAATAGATTTGACTTATGTATTTCCTATCAATTCCCAGATAAATATAAATAAGTACTATTTATTTTCAGAGAAATTTAATGAAATTCTAACTTTAAAATGACAGAAACGGAAAACAGCGGAGGTTCAGCCCGATCGATGGTAGTTACAGAAGAAGTCGGAGTTATTGAAGAATTAGATGCTGAAGACGTACAGAGGTATTTATACTTAGATTTATAGATTTAAACTAAACTAAAACGGGTATAACCACGTCAAGGACAGCGTACCCGTAATAGTTTATAAATATGCAAACCTAACTACTTAACATTTTAAAGTTCTCTCTAGAACAATAAATTGTTTCAAGTAACAGGTGACACATATTTAATTTTATGTAAACTCTTTTACTTAACAATAAATTTAATCTTTTGTTTCAAGTAAAGGGGCGACACATATTAAATTCTATGTAAACCTTACTACTTAACAGTAAGTTAAATAACTTATCTGTTTCAAGTATTGGGTGACACATATTTTGTTTATGTAAACCGAATTACTTAACAGTACAATTTTAAAATTATCTGTTTCAAGTATTTGGTGACACATATTTTGTTTATGTAAACCTTACTACTTAACAGGAAGTTCAATAACTTATCTGTTTCAAGTATTTGGTGACACATATTTTGTTTATGTAAACCTAACTACTTAACAGGAAGTTCAATAACTTATCTGTTTCAAGTATTTGGTGACACATATTTTGTTTATGTAAACCTAACTACTTAACAGTAAGTTCAATAACTTATCTGTTTCAAGTATTTGGTGACACATATTTTGTTTATGTAAACCTTACTACTTAACAGTAAGTTTAATAACTTATCTGTTTCAAGTATTGGGCGACACGTAGTTTTGTTTATGTAAACCTTAGTACTTAACAGTAAGTTTTTCCAATAACTTCTATGTTTCAAGTAACGGGTGACACATAGTTTTTCTTTATGCAAACCTAACTACTTAGCAATAAGTTTCAATAACTTAATTGTTTCAAGTATTGGGTGACACATATTTATTCATGTAAACCTTAATACTTAACAGTAAGTTCAATACTTATCTGTTCTGTTTTAAGTACTGGGTGACACATACTTTTATGTAAACCTTACTATTTAACAGAAAACTTCAATAACTTTTCAAGTAATGGGTGACACACATCTAGTTTATGTACACCTGCTGCTTAACAGTAACTTTCAAAACACACAATATCTTGTGTATTAAGCTTCTTGTTTACATTATCTAATAGTTTACATTATCTAATACTCAAACAAGAATTAATATCAATCTTTCTTTTCAGTTATGACGACATCTGGAGAGCTAAAGATAAGGATTATGCAAGATTTCCTTCACCTTTTACAGACAACCCTGAAAAGTGTTTTTTTTGCCTAAAATACAGCGCAAACGGTCAATTTAAAGCACAGCTATTTAGTGATACACCTATAGTTGTTAAAATAGACTTCAATTCGCTACTGGAGTCTCCCATCAAGTCAATGGAAAATGTCCACGCCCTAGCAACTCTGAGATCCTCAGATGTCGTCTTTCAAGACAACAAACCAGTTTCTACCTGGTTTACATTTGCTCAACTATTGGACAGACAAACAGCAGTCCTGTACGACGAAAATGGACCCGTTGAATACACAAACTCCTACAGAGATATCTTTCTAGAAGAAATTAATAGTATTGCCCTTCGTTTTGAGCTTACTGTTTTACCTCCAAAGATGCATTCTTTCAGTGTTTCTTTGCGCGCAGTTAATAAAACTTTGGCATCCATGACAAAATACCAAGGAAAAATTGACCTGGCAACCATGAAAGTAGCTACATTTGGGTTGACATCAATACATCCAACAAACATCCGTCGCGCGGACAATACAAAATTCCACATTTATCCAACTGTTTTCACCTCATCACCTATTGATATGAAACAATACACTGAATTAGTAGAAACTATGTCTACTACATTCACAGATCTCATTATTTATCATCACAATCATACATACGAATCATGGCTAGATGCTATAAATACAAAGGAGTCCAGAAATAAGTTTATTCTGCGACCTTCAGTCAAACCTAGAAAGAATCCACAAAGAATGCAAGTTCCTGACCCATCAGGAATTTATAGAATATCAAAATTTGGTGCAAATTTTAATATATCACGCTATATTTTAACTATTCCCCCACAAATACGTGACGTCATATCATATTCTCTCGCAACCTCTTCGTGGTCCAGTTATCAAACAGGCTGGAAAACATATCTAGACTTTTTAATGCGCAGCGGAAATAAACTTTTGTTCCCAATTCCAGTTGAAAACCTTCTGGGTTTCATTTGTTATTGTTTTAGAGTGAAATCTTTAGCTGCAAATACAGTTGAAAATTATTTATCAAGCCTAAAATATTGGCAAAAACTTTTCAACATACCTACATCAAACTTTGATGAACCATTGTTATCTATAGTTAAGAAAGGTTTTACTAACCTAAAACTAACAAACCTGGAACCGCCCATGCATAGAAGTGTTATCACTTGGCCTATACTTCAAATACTGGGAAAAGAAATCGAAAAATTGCAATACTCTAAACTAGACAAACAGGTTATATGGACAGTAGCGTTAGTGGCGTTTTGGGGATCTATGAGGATGGGTGAATTATTACAAGGTCAATTTGGTTTTGATAAAATAAGAGCCCTAACTTGGTTGAGAATACAAGAAATAGATTCTGAACATTGTGTTGTATTTCTAGCTTTACCTAAAACCGCTACTAGAAATAATGGTCAAATTGTAGACATTTTTCGTTACCCAGATCCAGCATTATGCCCAATAACTAATTTACTTAAACTTGCGGAAATGAATGCTGAAAGAAAAAGATATGATTCTTCTAATCCTGTCTTTGTGTTATCCTCTGGCAAACTTTTGACTATGAAACAAATGAATCATGTTCTCAAGAATACATTAGATGCATGTTTCCCAAATATTGGACATTTTACATGTCACAGTTTTAGGTAGGGATAGGGTAATGTAAGATTTAATTCCGTTTTTCTTTGTAATATCAATCTAAAGTTTAGTGTACTTTGTCAATGCAATGTATCCATAAGATTTATAAATACCGGTCATTTCTTTCCTTCATGTATCATGTTATTTATTACATTCTTAACCTATTTCTCTTTTACAGTTTTTCATATATATATATAATTTTTTTTTAAATACCTATCCCTATAATAGAGCCGGTTTGCCAAGTATAATGGGAGCTTTTCCTCAATATTTCACAGAAAAAATGATAAAAGATCAAGGTCGTTGGTTATCAGACTCTGTGAAAGCATATAAGAAACTTAATTCAATTGGTTTTAAAGCAGTGCATAAGAAAATTGTCTCTCTTCTGCTCGAAAACAGGTTTAAATTTTATGCTTACAAAGCATAGTAACCTTTAAATATCATACATCAAATAAAAAATGTGTTGTACCTTTGAGGAAAATAAATCTTATCTTATCTTATCTACACCCGCGGCTGCAAGAAGAAATAATTCTTTTTGCACGTTCCCATATGAATTGCAGTTAAATGAATTGAACATTGGGGTCAAAATAACAAAAAATGAGAAATGTATAACAACGACATTTTCATCTAAAATTAGATTGCGAAAATCATGGCAATTCCAAAACTAAATGATTATTTAATTATAATAACAAAAAATAAATTGAATTTTATTAGTCTATGACTTGAAATCTATAAAAAATAATTTGTCTATGATACTTATGCGCATATGCCGCGCTAAATTATTAAAATGTAAACAAAATATAGAATAAGGCATGGCGCAACAATATTTTATCATTTAAGAGAAAAATATATATGTTCAATTTCATAAACTTATTTTGAAACTTTATTGATACTTAAAATAAAAAATAACTATTAAATTCTTGAAAAATTTATATAATTTAATTCATTAGACATTTTGTCTCTAAATTAAATCGAATATTACTTAATTTATTGTTTTGGCCTTACTGAACAAATATCTGCATGAAGTTGTTCCTATAGTTACTACAAATTATGGCAAATAGAAACTTACCTTTAATTGTTTTTCCTTGAATACACTGTGTCTATTCATAAAGACATGATTATTTAAGATTATTCAGCTAGTCGGATACTAACCCCAGCGGGCTAGGTGGGTGGCTCTCAGGGGTTTATTTTTCAACAATCTAGCTTAATATTTAGACCATTTTGCACACGGTTTCAGTTCTGACGCATCGCCCCCCCCCCATTCTCCCTTTTGAAAAATGTTTTTTTCTATGATATATGTTTTTGTAATCTAGCTATAATTTGAAAATTTATTTTTGTTTTCAGACAAAATGCCACGGGGGAGGCGAAACGTCAGGCCTTCCCCCACATATGTCTTCAATTTCTGGGCGTTTGACAAGGAAACTAAATCATTTGGAGAGCCATTTGAATTTCAGCTTGATAAGGGGATGGACTGTAAGACGTTTGAAGAGCTATTTCATATTATGGCTGATAGAACAAGAAGGTTAGTTTTTAAATTTAAAAACGCAAAAAATTAAAGAGTTCGTTTATATATATAATACTATATATAGGGATTCTCTAAAATTGGCTATAAATGATAATTTTCGAAAAAACGTTCCTTTCCGTAATACCTTTTGAAGACAAATAGCTGATGCATCTCCTGCACTATTTGAAGGGTATAAAAGCAAACTAATCACCTAAACCTCTCCCAAGCCTTAAATTTAAGTTGGATGGCATCCTAGGTCCTTTATGATGTTTAATATTATTTAAGAACTTAATTGGTTCATTGGTTGTTAAAATCTTAAGTTATACCATATTACTTTATATAATAGGTTTACTTCAGGAATAAGGTTTACTTTCAATGAATTTGTTATAGAAACTAGTGGGATGTTAGAATTAGAGTCAAATGGTATTAACGTACTTAGAATTTATTCCAGTTACCCATAGAAAATTAAAATTATATGAAAAATATGAGGTAAATACCTAACCTTGCAATTATATTTTTTTTAGTGTCCAACACAACGAAGATCACAAGAAGCTTTTGCAGATAAATCCACAAGAATTCATCCTTTATTTTGACGGCTGTAATTTAGGTAAATAAATAATTCTGTTACTTCACGATTAAGAATTTGTTGGTTACAATAACTTAGGTACAAAAAGTTTTGTACTAGAAAAAATGCATTATGTGAGGAAAATTAATCCTTTTAATCTGATTATAATGTATAGCATAATAAATACTAGCTCATTAAGATTTCTATTGGCCTCTTTCATGCATATTTAACTTGAAAACGTAATTTTAAACTGAGATTTTAGTATACATTTAATATCTACATAGAATTACCTAAAGTTTTATTTAATTAAAATTGTAATTGACGGTTTTTAGAATGGTCTGCAACACCTCGAGGTATTGCCTTGACAGAAGAAGATGCAATAGCGGCATTTCCCAAGTCAGTTTTTAAAGATGTTAAAACTATCCTTGGTGACAACTTTTATGAATGCGCGTCAAGTATCAGCGAAGGAGAAAAGTTAGCTCAAAACCTAGCTGATTTCATTTCAGGAATAATAAGCTTAATTTTTGCTTTTATAATGCTAGTAGTTTATTAATGATAACTTCAATAAAAATACTGTCGTATACTACTTATTTTTAAAATGTTGAAATAATTTTTTTGCCTTTATGGAATGTCTTTCTGCAAAAGTAGGATGTATGTAAGTTTATATGTATGATATTATGGGTTTCTTAGCCATTTAATTGAATCTTTTTTGGGGGTTAAAACATTAGTTTTCACTTTTTACTGCAGTAATTGGATATCTAGGTGTCTTTTGAATTAGCAGGATTTGTATGGTTGTCTTTTTGAATTACTGTTTCATCATCTTGTTATAAACCATATGTCGTTAAAAGTCTCCATTTCCCTGAGTTAATTAACAAACACAAGTATTAAGCTGTCTGGATATTCTAGTGATCAATGAAACATCAAGAAAAGGGTTTATTGAGTTTGGTCTGAATCCTGTACTAAAGGAACCAATTTTTATAATACCACACATGAAACAATTTCACAAAGGTCCACACAAAGAAGAATGTGATGTAGAAAAATGTCAAGAAGGAGTGAAAGAATACATTGAAAATTCAAACTTGCAGGTAGTTTCTGATACTGTTCAATCTTTGTTTCTAGATTATAGTGATTTTAAACTTAAACCTCCATCTGTTGATTTTGGTCAATTTATAAAAAGGTTAAAGAACCTTAACATTAATTGTATGGACACCTTTGTGAGTTATATATATACACATCTAAGAGACTACCAAGTGGAAGCCATATCTTCTAGAGAAACTAAACGCAAAAAACTGGGTGAAAATCAATTATTACTGGCTAATTATGTTTATGACTTCCTAGAACGTTACTGTGAATTGAATCTTATTAAACCAAAGCTTCCCATTACTATATTCCAGCCTCTGATTGAGTATTTCTATAAAAGTAACATTGAAAAGTCAAACTATGAGTTACTGCTAGAAAATTTTTCATTCGATAAAAGCATTTATGGTTTCCTATGTGAAGAAGCATATATATTTTCATATTTTGCTGCTAAAGATTTGGATTTTCATGATATGCTGAATACGTATGAAGATTATGATGAACTGGTTATTGAAAGAAACAAATACTTAGTAAGAAAGTCGTACTCAGCAGATTTCAATGATAAAAGAGTTATTGAAGATTATAAGATGAGGCTTGGTGAAAAGTTTCAACACTGTGACGTATATGAGAAATCTCTACTATATGCTGTGTTATTTCCCGATACTGAAACAGACGACAAAAAACAAGATATGAAGGATTTGGGAAGAATTTTATTGAGGTAATTTTATATTAAATATGATTAGTTACTTATTGTCATATTTTCTCTTGTAGAAAATCTTTCATAACTTACAACCTAAGTTTACTACCTACCCTCTCGGAAAAGAACTGTCTATAATACCATAGAAAAAGTACATATGTATTGTGCGGGAAGGATGCTGTATCCCCCTTGAGGTAAGAGACTTACTTAGTTTTCCTGGGCTGATGGACTCGAACTGGTTTTGGTCTCGAGCTGTCAGCCTCGCCCATAAGAGGTATTTTACAGGTACAGACAGGATAGTTATAGAGCAGCTATAGCAAAGATAATCTACCTGTGTCTGCAAAGCAGGGCTGATCAAGTTCTCCAAGGGTTCTCCAAGGGGTGCACGGCTGCCGGGACGGGAGGCGGGCAGTGCATTTAATGGTCTGTAATCATATCTTGTAAAGTATTTGATGTTTATACCTAGAAAAGAATATGTTATAACATTGGCCAGGTGGTTGAAACCTAACTTCACCCGGCCTAACTAGGTCCTATTCTCCCCCCAGTGTACATTATTTGTATTAGTGAAAGGAGGAAAGGTTAGTTTAAGTGTATTATATAGAGAATTAAGCTGTACCTGTTTGTTAATTCTGGACAGCTTAGTTCTCTAAAGAGCCGGCAGACATTATAATTAAGCGGTCTGAAAAATGAAAATCTTTATTTGCTAATTGCAACCGCGAAATTAGAATGTCTGCCGCAGTGAGCCGCAGGCAACCCGTTGTTCTTCTGGTGATTTGGTGGCCTGAAAGTGTACATACATTAGTGTACATGATATGTATTACTTGTATTTTAGACCCAAAGATCGATTGTTTGTTATTGGTTCTCCAAGAAATTATGTTGGCATCAATTGGGGAGAAAATGTGTGTCCATCGCTGTACACCCGAGGTGGTAACAACTATACAAATATGAACCATATATTGGAGACCTATACATTTTACACGAGCATAAAGGTAGGTCTAAATCTTGGATTGTAATCTGAGGACTTTTTTACGCTTTCGGTTTGTGTTACTACGCCAAAAAGGACGCATTGAACTTCATAAATAAGAAGTCTCAATATATTAAGTTTTAGATTCTATCAAACTTTTAACATATTTAATTTTTTTCTCCCCTAGTTTTGTTCTCAAGGAAGGGGGGGGGGGGGATGGAAAAATGTTTTTAGTAGGGCTTTTTTACTCATTTCTTTTTACCCCTCCCCCATATTTGTCTAGTTTTTCCCCAATGAGGGAGGGCAAATTACCGACAGACGGACAGATATTAAAACACTAGACTCAAACTAAATTCTAATTGGTCATAGGAATAAACACACAAAAAAATCAGAAATGTTACAAAGAATTTTAGGAATTACTTTGATAATGAATTTTAAGTCTTAATTTGTTTTAGATAGAAAACCTTCTTGAAGTAGACGAATCTCTGTTGGGAGAATTTTGTGAGATAACTTGCACCACGCATCCTAAAACTCGATGCAAACTTGAAGAAGAAAGTTGTGAGGCGCATAGTCACACTACAGCTTGTCTGGATCCTTTCTTTAAGTTTCAGTGTGTCATTGGCCACTCACCAAAGTATCATATTGCTTTGAAAAGAAAAGAGGTACGTTCACTGGTTTGGGGGTGTATTTCCCTTCCCCCCATCTCCCTCTATTCTCTATTTCTTTTCCCGAATTATTATTAAAAATGATAATTGTAATTATATATATATATATATGGATTGTAAAAGATGATTGTTAAAATACCTCAGGTTGAGAAGGACCTAAGGCATTCATTATCATTAGGATTATAAAACTTTATTCTTTTATTTTATCAGGTACCAGTGGTTGATGAAATTGACAGCATAGTTTCAGAATTAGGTAATTATTTTTATTTATCGCTTGCAAGAACTTTTTTGTTCATATTTATAGGTTGATAGTATTAGTCTACCTACACTTTGCAGATACATACCTAAATAAAAGCAAAATATTTATTTTATTTTCGTATCTACGGACACATTTAGCTGTAAATCACGCAAGATTTGATTATTGCTGTTCAGAACATAGAAAAAATTATTTCTTTTGAAGCATGACCAACGGACCAACTAAATTATATAACAGATGTTCTTATCAAACATGAAATATTCACCAAAACGTCCAGTTGTTTATCTAAAATAGCTTCCGAGCAAATTCCATCCCCCACAGCGTTGCGGAAGGACAGACAAAGTGAATCATAGAGTAGCTTCTCCACTTGAAAACATGAATGATTACTAATATTGATTTACAAAGTGATAGGTATGATTTCCTAATTTCAGAAAAGACTGAAAATTCAACAAACACCAAGAAGAAAAAGTCCAAAAAGAAGAAGAAAGGTAAATAATCTTTTTAAAACCTTGATAGGTAGGGAGAGAGGATGGGGGTGTTTAAACTCAAGGAATAGAGTTACTCAAGAGGCATACTATTTATACTATATAGGATGAATTTGGATACTATATCATACTATATGACCAAAATTTACTATATATACTATATAATATTACCTTTATTTGACAAATATTTACTATATATACTATATAATATCACATTTACATAACAAAAAACGAATATTGTCAGTATTGTGACAAAACCTCTTAAGAAGCGTTTTGTCTTATTTTCACAGTAGGATTTTTCCGATTTCTAGCCCCTGCGGGGGGCTCTAACCTTTAGTAATCATTAACCTTTTTCTTACCTAACCAAACCTTAAATAACCTATCAAAAGCTGCTGTGTTACTAAACATACTGTGTTTCTAATGCATAAAGCTCCACAGTAAGAAAGAGATGAAGAAAATCCCTTGAAATATATTATTGTTTGTGATTATGATTTAAATATCAGTTATTTTTCATAGAATTAATTTAAGGGGGAGGGGGGAGTTTTGCCACTTTCGCTTACTTCGTGATTATCAGGCTAGGTATTAATGTGAGACTAGGTTATTTGGGATAAAAGTTTACTTTTGGATAGGTCTCCAGGTTCAGTTGCTGCAGGCTGGAAGGTGGTTTCTGGACAGGTAAAAAAAATTAAAATTTTTGTTTCAAGATTTAGAGATCAACATATTAAACAGAATGTGTATCTTTTTGGATTCTATTATCAAATCTGAAGAAAAATTAAAATTGGCCTCCAAGTTCTGGTCCTACAGACCTTCAGGTCAACTATAGACAGGTAAAAAAATCAAATTTCTTATTTTAGGAGTTACAGGTCAACTTATAAAATAGAGGATGTATATTTGAATGTTACTAAAAATTTTGAAGAAAACAATAAAATCGACCTCCAAGTTCAGGTCCTGCAGGCCTCCAGGTTCACTTTGGACAGGTAAAAATTCAAATTTCTTGTTTGAAGATTTAGAGATTAACTTATAAAACAGAATATGCATCTTTTTGGATGTTATTAACAAATCTGAAGAAAAAATTGAAATTTGGCCTCCAGGTTAAGTCCTGCAAGCCTCCAGGTCCACTCGGGACAGGTAAAAAATAAAATTTCTTATTCTAAGAGTTAGAGGTCAACTTATAAAACAGAGTATCATATGTATCTTTTTGGATCTTATTAACATATCTGAAGAAAATATATACATTGGCCTCCAAGTTCAGGTCCTGCACAGGGTTGTCATTTTGGGCGGGCGCTTTTGGGCGGGCAGTTTTGGGCGGGCGGTTTTGGGCCGCCCAATATAAGGTCCTTTTGGGCAGTTTTGGGCACCACCCTTTTAGGGGGAGAGAAAAAGGGGAGGGGGTTAAAAAAGAGGGGGGGCGGGCCTATTTTTGGGTGATATCCTTATACTAAAGTAACAGGATGTGTATCTGTTTGTTTGTGTGTCTGTGTGTTTGTACCAAAGGATCTCGCTAACCGCTGAACCGATCGGGTTCTCCTTAACAGAGTAGCTTCTCATAGGTTCTGGGAAGGTTTATAACTATATTGGGGGAGGGTACCACCACCCTCCTAAGAGAAATCGCCCCTAGAAAAAAATTGCATTCCCCCAAAAACTTTTTTAAAAATTTTTTAAACTAAAAATAAAAATGGGAGGAGCAAACCTACCCCCCCCCAAAAAAAAAAAAAAAATTATTCGGTGCTTGCTTACATGTGAAGACCGGAGCACCGAAAACCCCCCCCCCCCCGCTTATTTTTGACAAAAATCAAAAATAAGGGGGGGGGGTAGTTTTTTAACCCCCCGCTTAGTTTTGACAAAAATCAAAAATAAGGGGGGGGGTAGTTTTTAACCCCCCCCTTAATTTTGAAGAAAATCAAAAATAAGGGGGGGGTAGTTTTTTCACTGTACAACACGCCAGAAAGTTGAGTGAGGTAAATCAAGTAAATCCAGTATACCAGAGGGGAAACCTTATTACAGGGATATTCATGTTTTGGGGCATAATTTCCTTATTTATTGACTTTGGCCAGTAAAAGGTTTTAATTTTGCGCTCCAGTCTACCACATGTAAGCAAGTACCAATTATTCCCCCCCCCCAATTTTTTTTTTTACTTTTTCTTTTCAAATCTAATAGGTTTAATAATTGGATTATCAAATTTGAATCTCAAGTGCCCCTAGAGAAAACCACTTTTGGGCGCCCAAAACCCGCCTAAAACCCTTTTGGGCAATTGGGCCGCCCAATATAAAAAAAAGTGCCCAATTCGACAACCCTGGTCCTGCAGGACTCCAGGTCCACTCTGGACTGGTAAACAATCAAATTTCTTATATGAAGAGTTAGAGTTCAATTTATATAACAGAATACCTATGCATTTTTGGATAATATTAACATATCAGGCTCCAAGTTCAGGTTTACTAAGGACAGGTAAAAGATTTAAATTTCTTATTTGAAGAGTCCTCTATGTAGGCCTCTAGGTCTTCGCTGCAGCACCTGAACCTGGAGGGCAATTGTATTTTTTCTTCAGATATGTAAATAAATTCTAAAAATATGCTTATGGTGTTTTCTAAACCAACCTCTAACTGTATAAATAAGGAATTTTGGTTTTTACCTGTCCAAAGTCCACCAGGAGGCCTGCTGTATCTTAAACTGGAGGTCGATTGTCATTTTTTCTCTCAACACATAAATAGCATTTAAAAAGATGCTGATGTTGTTTAAAAAACTAACCTCTAACTCCTTGAATTTAAAATTTTGATATCATTACCTGTCCAGATTCCACCTGAAGGCCTGCAGCACCTAAACCTTGAGGCCAATTTATTTTTTCCTTCAAATATATAGATAACCTCCAAATATAAGCTCATTTTGTTGAATAAATATACCATTAACTGTTCAAATATAAAGTTTGATTGTTATCTGTCCATAGTCTATCTGAGGGTCTGCAGCACCTGAACCTGGAGGCTAAATGTAATTTTTTCTTCAAATATGTAAAAAAAAAACATCCAAAAAGATCCATACTCTATTTTTTAAGTTGACCTATAACTCTTCAATCAAGAAATTTGGATTTTACCTGTCCAGAGTGGACATGGAGGCCTGCAGGACCAGAACTTGGAGGTCGTTTTTATTTTTTCTTCAGTTATGTTAATAACATCCAAAAAGATGCATATTCTGTTGAAGTTGACCTCTAATTCTTCAAATAAAAAAAATGAATTATAACTTGTCCAGAGTGGACCTGGAGGCCTATTTAAATTTTTTCTTCAGATATGTTAATAACAACTAAAAAGATGCATATTTTGTTTAATAAGTTTATCTCTAACTCTTCAAACGGAAATTCAATTTTTTTTACTTGTCCAGAAACCACCTTCCAGCTAGCCTGCAGCACCTAAACCTGGTGACCTATTCAAAAAATGATTAAATATACGTGAAATACTACCTAAAATTAACTTTATCCCAAATAACTTAGTCTCTCATTAATACCTAGCCTAATAAATCACAGAGTAAGCGAAAGTGGCAAAACTCCACCCCCCCCCCCCCCCCCTTTATATGTGAAATTGCTTTGATAACAGCTTTGCTAACAGCTTTGCATTAAGTTATTTTGATGATGTATATATTATGTATTACTAAATAATTTAAAGTCCGATACTATATCATACTATATAAGTGAAAAAAAATATACTATATATACTATATGGATTTTAAAAATATACTATAAAAATAATATATTTTTTTTGTTTTGGAGTGGTCGCCCTGCATATTGTCTGATTCCACAAATAGGAGAATACTAAAGGAACATACAATGATACAAGAGATCTCATTGGTTGAAATTGTTTACACATTTTGTTACGTAAGGGCATATTTTAGGATTAAGTATTTCCTGGGTAAATTAATTCGTGTAAAAATTTCTTCGCTCGTATAATGTGAAACATAGGTAAATTAAGTTAGTTATGAAATTCTTTTATTAAAGTTAGCTTTCAAAAAAATTATATCGTCCAATAGATTCTCAAATCTCGTCGCCAGTATAAAACAAAATGTAAACAACAGTTCTGTCTGCAAATATTACCTTTTTTATTTTTACGAAAAATGGGGTCAGTTGGACAATCTAGATATACTATGTCTATTACTCAAGGTTACGGGGGGTGACTCGTGGTGGTTTTGTAAGAAGGGTAATTAATATATTGGATGATATTGTTAAATTGTTTAATATAAGGGGGGGGGGGGGGTGGGGGGTGCTGTAACTATTTTTAGTTGAGTTTCTTTGACTTTTAGTTTAAAAAAGTGCTCCTTCGCACCTCCCCCCTACCTTTTAGTACTTTTTCTTTATCCTAGCCTCCTTTAAGACTTGATTTTGAAAACTGGCGAGCAGTGTTTCGGAGCCGGAGCCGGGAGCAGCAACATTTTTGGTGGAGCCGGAGCCGGATCCGGAGCCGTATTTTTCGTTAAAAACGGCTCCGGCTCCAGATTAGCTGAAAATGATTTTTTAAAGTAATATTATACCTATTTGGCAACGGTCTATTTCTATATAATAAACTGAAAAACTATTGTTACTAAACAAATAGACACACATCCTTCTACTTTTATATAGCTTTAATCAAATAAAAGCAAAATATTTTATATTATTTATTTTATTTTATCAAATTCAATAATGAACAAAAATTGATATATTAATTTTAAGGTAGGAGCTGGAGCCGGAGCCGCATCAAAATTAAACGGCTCCGACACCCTGCTGGCGAGGTATAAAAGCGTAGCTAGATTGTTATTTGTTAGGTTAGGTAGTGTAAGATTGAAGTTCAAGAAATGTGCATCCACTCTAGGATTGAAGAGATGTTTCTTTCTTAGGTCGAAAGAAAAACTCTGTTACGGGGGATTAAACAAAACTTTGTTTTTAAGGAAAAAAGGAAGCCGCTGCAGAAACAAAATCAACCAACCAAACAACAGAAGATCTTAATGACTTAAGCAACATAACAAATGAATCTACTGGTGACATACTGAATGTAGAATCTCATGCTGCCAATGATGATGATGAATTGGCTGCTAGAGTTAATCAGGCATGAATTTCTATAGAGTAATGCGTAATGTAAATAATGCGTAGGTATGTAAAGAGGAGTTTAAGATTTAGAAGATAATTATTCAATATGTTAAATGACATCTAAAATAAGAATTAAGTCTATATCTCAGTTTCATTTTATTTGGTAAAATTGACAAGATGGCTAGAATAAGAAATGAATGACCATTGAAAATATATTTTTTTCTTAAATAGGTAAACTATTTTTGAATGAATTACGTGACCATAATCTATAGTAATCTTTCTGACTAGGCGTCTATAAGTTTACAAGCTGAAGCTCCTGAATTGAAAACCGAAGCTGAAAAGGAAAAGAATAATTCTCCCGACTTAGAACTTGGCAACGGATTATTAGTCTTTGGAAACAGTATTGTCATCAATTCCTTGGATGTTGTTAAATTCAGCCACGTGATCAAAATACCAGTCAGATGTGTGGCCGCATTAAATTTAAGATCTTTTCAGAAAGCAGCAACCAAGGCAGGATTCTTGGAATAGAAAATATGATAAATATCTTAAATATAAAATATTTTTCACAAATAAAATTTAATTTTTTTCATAATTCGAAATCATTTGGGTTGGGGGGAGGGTACTAATGAAGTTTGGAGCTAACGGGTGTTTATTTATTTTAAATAATTCCTCCCTTTGGACTTTGAAGATAGGGTTATTTTTAGTAGCGAAGGTACTCTATAACTCAGTGTCCGTCCGTCTGTCCGTCACGAAGTGGGGAAAACGGGATTTTCTCGCTCCTTTTAAAGATAGACAGCTGAAATTTTTAGTGAAGATTCCTATGACATATGCCCACTGTCCATCTAATCTATACATTGTTATTTCTATATGTCTGTTATTTGGGGTGCTAGATCGATTCCTAGATTTTAAAGTTTTCGTGATTTTCTCAACTCCTTCTCAGTATAGAGGGCTGAAATTGTCAGGGGTTAATCAATTTTACATAATTCCACGCCGTTTTATTAAGATTTGTCTATTTATTGGGGTGCTGGATCGATTCTTAGATTTTTAGGTTTTCGTGATTTTTTTCTATTCCTATTCAGGATCGACGGCTGAAATTATTAGGGATTGAATAAAATTATGTTCTACATATTTCCATTAAGTTACATTAAGGTTTGTCTATTAATTGCTGTGCTAGATCGATTCTTAAATTTTTTATTTTTTTTTTATTTTAAAGGTTTGGTGATTTCCATATTCTACCAAGTTTAATGTTTGTTGTATGACACTTCTCTATAGTAAATTATTTTCCGATTTCCATTCATAATTTTTGAGCTTAGCTACTTATGGATGTTGTCATCCTTGTTAAATTAGAAAAGAAAGGGAAAAAAGAAATATAACTTTGTTGAAAAATATACACCCCTGAACCCAAAGTATTATCATTTGGCTAGTTCCTTTGTATTTTGAGCCATAACAAAAAAATCCTAATACCGGCTTACCAAGTTTTTAATTGTTGTACTTAATAGATAGATGCCGTGCTATTTGTTAACATAATTGTCCTCGTTGGTTATTTACTTATTTTCTTATCCATTAATTCCTGTGATCAGGTTGTAGATCCATCCCGTGATTGGATTATTCTAGTACACACACTTGATAATGATGTTCTCTCCATTGCTCGCAAGAATATACCAGACATAAACAAAAGTGAGGAGGCAAAACTGTTGGCTAAGGAATTCTGTTCTACCATCGCCCATATCCTAGAACAGTCTCCCCATTACAGAGTTCTTATTTCCATGTTGCTTCCTAAATTTGATTCGGAGACTAAGGTAAACGAAAACTAAATTGCTGATTGGAGTTATGTGTTCTAAGTCTTTAGAACAGGAAACTTAATCTTAAAATACACATTGCAGTTGGTTTGATGAGTTATAATGTGGAAATGCGAAGACATGGCGGCGGAACTGCCGCCCTCGCAAATATCTTTTACATTTTATCGCCAAATTGGACTCTTTCAAATAATATTTTCTTAACAGTTCCACATGAAAGCAATGCCTGATTTTAGCGTAAGTTGAAAATTAATGTAAAAATTTTAAACTTGAAAATCACGAAAAAAATGCCTTTTTTTAATTGTGAAAACACTACAGTGAGAAATTGCGCAAAAAGTCGGACTTTAAATGGATTAAAAAGGTTAAAAATCACCCAGCCCTTAGTTATATGACCAAATGAAGGGGACTGGAAGTTTTTATCAAAATCTGAGACCTCATGCAGAAAAATGTTTTTTTGTAAATAATGAGCCAGGCATGCATCTACCATAAGCTTATTATAATAAATTTTTTCTTATTTTTTCGTAACTAAAATTGGGTTTTAGATTTGTTAGTTACTAAAGTCCTAGCTTTGTCATTTTCTGAAAACATTAACAAAAGCAGAAATTTTTATAGTTCCAGCTTTGTACTATGCCCTAAAAATCATCTAAGGATTCATACCATAGCCTCTCAATTCATTTGCTTAATAAAAAATTTATTTCAGGCGGATGTAGAAGTTTTTTGTAATTTCTCCAATATTCGTAGAATCATAAACGAAAGTATACTTTATATACTTAAAAATCATTCTCGTGTTGAGTTTATTAACCACAACTCCTGGTTATATATTGACAACGAAGCAGCTAAAGTTATGAACTATGAGCCAGATGGGCGCTATCTTACTCAAGAAGGCTTCAAGAAAGTTAGTGATAGGTGGATAGAGCACTTAAACAAAATAATCATTGAGACTCCTCCAAGAGAAATGAATACAGTTCATGAAGCTGTTGATCGTACGGTACATCCTGCCCAAGCAAAGGATGACGAAGCATTGTTTATATTTGGCAATAGTATGATGATGAATTTTTTGGATGCGGTTGAGTTAAAACACATGTTTAAGATTCCTGTTTTTCCCAAACCTGCTATGAACTTTGAATCTCTATATTCATTAACTCTAGCTCAAGCTTTACAACCATCTCAGAAAAAAATTGCGCTAATACACACATTACAGAGTGATATTTTCAATATAGCACTCAGATCTGAATGTTCTGCTGAGGATAAACATGAAATGACCAAAGAATTAGCACTGGATTTTTGTTACTTTATAGATGAATTACTTTCCGAGAGTCCCCAGTTGGAAATTATTATCTCTGATCTATTGCCAGGGTTCTATGTCATTCCCGTGGAGAATGAGGTAAGCATTTTTTCATTTTATTTAGTTTTTAATTTCAATAGTTACCAACCCAAGGGGCGTTTATTTTGTAAAAGGTCTAAACGGAGTGGAGCCTTACTTTCTTCACAAACTTTCATTGAATTTTTATCTCAATAGAGTAGTGGCTTTACAAAATCCCATTGTAACTCATTTTCTTAGTTCTTTTTTTTATATAAGGTTAGCTTTTAAATTTTCATTCTGGTTCACCCTGTTATGATATTATCTATTTGTTATACAGTAGAAATGACTCACCTAAGTGAGCTTGTAAGAATTCCTATGTAAAAGTTGGCTAAGAGTTATCAGTTCGGTGGAGTCTAAAAGGGTCCTGAATGTCCTGCTTGTACTGTCAGATATCTTGAATTTTTACGTGTTCCTTTTTTGACGACTTTTTATACAGTTTTGTACTATGAGAGGTGTACTTGGAATTTATAGTTGGGTGGGGAACACGAATATAATAGTGTGTTAACACTTTATGGACGAAATGGGCAAACTTTCTATTAAAAAGTTATGAGCTATTTTTTTTAAAGAAAATTTAATAATAATGGGAATAAGATATTTAAGAATGTCGCATTAATATTGAAAGAGGACAATGAATAGAAAAATTAATATCATTATGAATCTTTTGAAGCGAAGCTTTTCTAAAATTATGGTTACTTTGTCCGCCCTAAGCCCGCAGCGCTCGGCTCACTAGTCTGCCTAGCCGCAGCGCTCGGCCCTCTTGCCTGCCTAGCCGCAGCACTCTGCCCCCTTGCCTGCCTAGCCGCAGCGCTCGGCCCCCTTGCCTGCCTAGCTAGAAAAAAACGCCGATAATTAATTTAGGCATGCTAGAATTACCCTATGAATTTCAAAATTTGTATTATCATTCTTAATCTTAATGCATTATTTATAGGTCGTAGCAACTCTAAAAAACTCTATATAATCTTTAACAAATGTCTATATGTCACTTTCAAACATGATTTTTAATATAAAAATGTTGAAAAAAAGTTTCAGCCTTTTATTTTTTATAGGAGCCGAGAAAATCACGTTTTCCTTAAACTAATACATACAGACAGACGGACATAAGGACAGACGGACATTTTAAATTATAGAGTAGCTTCGCTACTAATAATCAAGTATAAGAATGTTGACAAGAAGTTTCAGCCTTTTATCTTTTATAGAAGCCGAGAAAATCATGTTTCCCCCAAACTAAGACATGCGGACAGATGGACAGACGGACATTTCAAATTATAGAGTAGCTTCGCTACTAAAAATGTTAATTCACAATTAACAAAGATGACAACATCCGTTATTAGCGAAGCACAGATGTATCCTATTGTATAAAGTAGTAAGCTTTTTTGTCTGTAGCTTCTTATTAGTCCAGGGAAGGTTTTAACTATTTTAACTATTTAAAACAATAACTCTTATAGAGTTTCAGAAGCAGAACATTAACTTTTAAGTCTAAACAAAATTATACATAAATGTGTTGCAAAATTGCACATATATAGGATCAAATAAAAGGGCATACTTTCATTTTTAGGATTTTATTGTAGAGTTGCCTTGCTTATAATACTTTACCTTGTTGTCCTAAGAATCAATATTCCAAAAATCAGATGAATAGGAGAAGCATATTATACAACAACATGTTGTCAAAATGCTAAGCTTTATCAATTGTACCTAACTGTCATGGGAATCATCATGCAAAGTTTGATATCGATGAGACAATTTTAACATGCCGAAATTAACGAAAAGAGCTAACCATTACGGACGGACCGACCCTAATTTTACAAAACTCTCTCTTATTTGACAAAAAGGCGGGGTAGTTCATTGTTTGTTTTTAAAAGCGAAGCTTTTCTATAATTAAAGCCAGTCTGTTCGTCAGTCCGTCCGTAACGGTTAGCTCTTTTTGTTAATTTAGACATGTTAGAATTGTCCTAGCGATTTCAAACTTTGCATGATAATTCCTATAACAGTTAAGTAAAGATTTATGAAGCGTAGCAACTCTACAATCCTTACTAGAAAGTCCGCACGTCCAACCTTTTTAATGTTTTTTTTATATCTTATAATCAATCTTTATATCTGATTTTTAAAAGCGAAGCTTTTCTATAATTAGGGTCAGTCTGTCCGTACGTCCGTCCATAACGGATAGCTTTTTTCGTTAATTTAGGCAAGTTAGAATTGTCCTATTGATTTCAAATTTTGCATGGTGATTCCTTTAGTAGTTAGGTACGATTTAGAAAGCGTAGCAACTCTATAATCATTACCAAAATTTCCGTACGTCCATTTTAAACATAAAGATTTTTTTACTTTTTTAACAACTAATTTTTATGTGATCTAATCATCCGATTGATCTGATTTTTGGTATATTGATTCCTGGGACAACAAAGTATAATGTAATAAGCGAAGCAACTCTATAATCAAGTCCTAAAAATGTATGTATGTCCTGACGTTATCCTGAATCAAGCAGTTTTTCAACAAATTTACTTACAATTTTGCTTTGACTCTTATACATTTATATTATGATTATTCAGTTCTGACACTATACAAGTGTTAATGTCCGTTTGTCCTACCGTTTCAGTGCTTCGCTTTTATGGATGTTGTCATCCTTGTTTAACAACAAATGTTTATGTGATCTAATCATCCGATTGATCTAATTTTTGGTTTATTGATTCCTAGGACAACAAAGTATAATATTATAAGCAAAGCAACTCTATAATCAAGTTCTAAATATGTAAATATGTCCATAAACATTATCCTGTATAAAGCAATTTTTCAACAAATTTACTTACAATTTTGCTCCGACTCTTATACATTTATAATCTAATTATTCAGGTCTGACACTATATAAGTGTTCACGTCCGTTTGTCCTACCGTTTCAGTGCTTCACTTTTATGGATGTTGTTATCCTTGTTTTAATGCCGTTTCCTATTACATCTAGGTATAATGTTACAAGCGAAGCATCTCCAAAATCAAGTCCTAAAAATGTAAGTATGTGTTTAAACAGTGTCTGTATTTTAGCAGTTTTGCCTACAATTTTGTTGACAAATATACATTTATATTCTTCTGCTTATTTAGTTCTGACACTCAAGGATATGTTCGTTTGTCCTACTGTTATAGAGCTTCTCTTTTATGGATGTTGTCATAATTGTTTTACTGTAGGTCAGGCATTATGTTATAATACAAAGAATTTCTATTATCAAGCTTTATAATATAAGATAAAATCCTAAAACCTAATTGGACAACAATTAATTTAGGTTAGGTTAGATTTAGTCATATTAGAATAGGTATTTTAAAGAGGTACTAGCTAGGAGCATGGACTTAAGTCAAATTATATCTAATAAGCTTCACATGTTTAAATATGAAATCCTTGTTATAATCGAAGCTTTTCTACAATTAAGATTGCTCCGTCTGTCCATTATTGTTCTATCTATTTCAAACTATGCATGTAGAAGAGTGGGAAAAGGAGAAAAGGTGTTTTAATTGAAATGAAAAAATCAATCAAAACATTTTTAATTATTAATTTATTACCTATTCTTTTTCAATTAAACTGTAGGTAATTTTGATGAAATAAAATCTTAATTTAGAAAAGCTTAAATTAAAACAATTTTTTTATAATTTTCCCAACAAGAAATAACGTAAATTTTTCATAAATAAAGAGATGAAAAAAGGAAGTATATGATAAAAAAAACATTGTAAGTGACAAAATTATTTGTTTATTATGATACGGAATTTCGGTTAACTATTATTATGCAATAACATTTTTTATTAAAAATATTAATATGTACTTTATTACCTTTTCATGGAAACAAAGACAAGACTGGGGGCTCTACTTATAGTCAAACAAAAAGGGGGAAATGAACCCACCATCTAATTTGTTATTTAATAGATACATTACTTACAATTTTATGATAAGAAAAGGTAAAATAGATAATTTTGAAAGCGAAGCCATTCTATAATTGGGATAAGTCCCTCCTTACGTCTGTATGTCAGTTTGTACGTTTGTACTTTTGTACGTTACAAGCAGCTCTTATTGTTTATCTAGACATGTTAAAATTTCCTATTAATTTTATTTTTTCAACATCTAAGCGATTTTAGTATTTTTAGATCAAATCTTTAATAGGTTTTTTTGGCTATTTTTATATTTTTCACATTTCCCGATTGTATCTTTTGTGGTCAGATTTTAAAAACTTCAGTAAATAAGGGTATTAAAATTGAATTTTCCATCATTGTAAGGTATCTGTAGATGACAGGGCAAGTAACTTTTTCTTATTTCACATATTTCTTCATTTCTTGATAATGATAACCCTTTGTTCTTATCATTCTTAAAGGACGCCTGCAAGAACTCCCACGCTTTAACTGCTGAAAGACTGCCACAAGTAGACCCAATACCCCAAATTTGAAGCCTTCAGCTTCAATAACAAAAAAGTTCTAGGCATTTCAAAATAGCATTTTATGTACATTGATATTTTGAAAGATTTCCAATGCTCATAAAAGAAAAAACAATATTAAATTACGTCGCCTAGACACAAAATTATAACCTTATCTTTGTTAGAAACTTAGATTACCGGTAACTGATTACATTTTTACATTAAAAACACCATATTTCATAGTCAAAATCTATGAAAAAAAATCGATTTAAATTGCATTTGTAAACGAAAATCATAGCGGACAAAAAGGGGGAAACTTATGCAAGCTCAGCTGTGATTGGTTGTTAGGCTGATTCAGCTTTCTGATTGGCTACAGTACATTCGGTACAATGCAAGTTAAACTTAATTTTTTTATATGATTTTGACTATAATAATGGGTATTTTTATTGTAAAAATATAATTAGTTACGGGCAACCTAAATTTATGACAAAAATAAGCTTATAATTTTGTTTCTAGGCCACGTAGTTTAATTTCAAAATTTATAACATTAGCATTGGATTTCTTTCAATATAAAATGTCAATTTAAAATGCCTAGAACTTTTTTGTTATAGAAGCTGAAGGCTTGAAATTTGTGGTAATGGGTCTACTTGTGGCAGTCTTTCAGCAGTCAAAGCGTGGTATTTCTTGCAGGCTTCCTTTAACCCTTAACAGTAAGGCCCCTTGCTGCGCCTATTAGTCGGGGGGGGGGGGGGGGTTGCAACGCCCCCCCCCCTCTTATTATCTCAGCTCCTATTAGAGCTAGAAAGCTTTTTTTTCAGAAAATGTTATCTTTATGTAAATTTTGTATTACAAATCTCAAAACATAAATTTTGGCGGGCACAGCTGTACTTGGCAGCTGCCAGCTGCCGCAGTCATCAGGTAAACTACGGCAGATCATAATGAAATTTTATTATGTTATTAAATGCCCCCCCCCCCCCCTTCAGTTTTTCATTTGTAAAAGATTGAAAACCATAAATAAGTGACTTATTACATATGGATATAACATATACCAGAGACTTAAACAAAGAATTTACCTTACAAAGATACTAAATATCCTCTTTTAGTAAATCCCTATATGAATTATAAGTATAGTTAAGATAAACATTTTCTTAAATATTTGCTTTTCTATCTTAAAAATTAAAAAAAATACTTTGACTGACTTATAGTCTAAATTCATTATTAAACAGTGGCCTTGCATAATTCTTTTTAGGACTCTAGCTCTGAAAAGAGCTGAAATAAAAGCAAGGGTGTTCATGCCACCCCCCCTCCCTTCCTACAGATTAGGGTCTGAAAAGGGGCCCGACTGTTAACCCTTAACTTATAAGTATGACTTTTATAAGTATGGGTATAACACATAACTGAGAGTTAAAACTTTTTGAATATCTCCATCCTGGCGGGAACAGGATGCCAGCAAACCTGGAAATTTCATCCAGGTAAAAAGCAAATATATTTTTGTGACTTAAACAAAGCATTTTATCTTACCATAATACTGAAATATCCTCTAGTGATACATCCTCAGATGAAATACAGGTGTTCAAGTCAATTTCAGGTTCCAGGTATGATCCTTCAGGTCTGATCCTCCGGGTCTCCAGAAATCTTTAAAAGATTCCTGTGACCGCAATTTTTGACTTAGAGACTTCAAATTGCTTTTCTTACATGTCTACATAATGTATTAAAATTTCATAAAGATCCGCCAACATTTTCCGCCGACTGCGGCGGCTTGCAGCTACCAAGTACAGCTGCGGCCGCTAGAATTTATGTTTTGATATTTCTAATATAAAATTTACTTAAAGATAAACATTTTCTGCAAAAAATTGTTCTTCTTGCTACAAAAATAAAAAAATTACAGCTGTTTGAAATTTTTAAGTAGAAAAGGACTTAAAAACAAAGGTTGGTTAATAAAAGGGTGAAGGAAGCGAAAATTGACTTTGATTCACTTGAGGTCAGAAATTCATTATCAAACAGGGGACCTGCAGAATTTTTTTTAGCCCTCTAGCTCTAATAGGAAATGAGATAATAGAGGGTAGCGTTGAACGCAACCCCACCCCCACCCCAACCCCAATCATAAAATCATAAAAAATGTTGTCAAAAAGAAAAAATTTGCATTTTATAATGAACGTCTGGAATTTCTGGTTGCAGGCACCCTACTACTACGTTGGAAATCAATAAGACAACTCTAAAATTCCTAATGACAATAAAAGCTATCCGTTATGAACAGATCAACCAACGGACCATTTATAAGCTTTTTTTATTTACACAAGTATCATAAAAAATGTTATTAAAAAGTGTACATGGACGCAAGGATTTTTTATTAACAATAAGCGATAATTGTTACCAACAGAAAGGCGGACAAACCTCAACTATACAAAAGCTAAACTTTTAGTGATTATAGAAAAGCTTTCTTTAAAAAAAAGTTGATTAATTTAATTCATTAAAAATGTCGCACATTACTGAGTTTGCGTTTTTTGAGATAGACCAAATTACATTCAGGACCCTTTTAGACTCCACCTATCAGTTCTTGATTTGTAATAGTCAGATCTCGTAAGATCTCTACTACTAAGATCAAGACAGATGTTCTTAGCATATGTCAGTTAGATCTTCGTAAGATCTCTACTGATCATAATTATTTAACTTTTCAATGTAACCGAGCTGATCAAGGATAGTAATACGCAGATGAAGAATGTAGTATGAAAAGGACATTTAACTTGCTAATAGCATGCTTATCTGAAAGCAGTATTCATTTTCTATTGCATTGTCTTCCGGAAGTTCGTAATCAATATGATCATGAGAGATTCAGAATAGTTTTATTTAGTTAACATTATTATAACAATAAGGTAAACACATATGCAAGTAATTGGAATCAATCATGAGAAATAATTAGGACACCCCGGGGACATTCACAAGAACACTACAATCAGATCCAGGTAGAGAGAATGGAAACTGGGTAGAAGCATAGTTGTCTGATTCAGATTCCTGAAATGAAATATCATTTAAGGAAGTTGTAATCTAACGATTTATATATTTAACATTAAGTTAATTGGATTTTATTCAGGAGGCATCTGTACAAGTGACGTTTGACTACAATACTTGTCTGGAAATCTTCAAAGACTGTTTAATTGAACATTTTTCTCAAAATTCTCGAGTTGTACGCATTCACATAGACGCAGCCAATGATTTAAGTGATAGCAACAAAAGACTGGAAACATTGGAATCAAATTATTTTTGTTTGAAACCAGACACTCAAAGAATAGTAGATATTTGGTTGGAATATCTTTTTAAGTGGAGTACAGACAGCCTTGCATGCCAGTTAGATGAGTATACAGATTATAAATACCCTCTTGATTTTGTTGCCAGTGATCATGTACCATTGGCTTCTGATAATGAGGAGGAATTTGTATCAGATGATGCAATTTCTCAACAACCTGAACAATTTGCTGAACTTGAAATTCCAGAAGAAAAGAAAAAGGAACCAACTAAAAAGGAATCCAAAAAGAAGGGTTCTAAGGGCCAATCTCAAAGTAAAAGAAATAGTAAAAAAGGTGGCAAGAAAGTTAAGGAAACTAATACAACTGCAAACCCCACTACTGAAGTAAAATCTGATGTTGCACTTACAGTTGACAATCAACCAAATAATGCCAACACCAATGAAAACTTAGAATATGTTGGTGGTGCTAAAAGAAAAACTTCAAAAGCCAAACCATTAGCTGTGGCAGAAACTGGGCAATTTGTAACTAAATATTCTGGGTTAAGTTTGTATGAAATTGAAATGCTTGAAAACAGACACACTAAAGAACTTGAGGTATTAAACAATGAATTGACGGAGCTCGACAACGGTGCCCAACAATTCATCAATGAGATGCATTATAAACTAAGTACAACTCAGACTAGAATTGACAAGCTTGAGGATAAGACTCATGCTAATGTCAAACAAGTTGCCGCTCTTGATGATCAAATAAATGAACTGGTCAAGAAGTTGAATAAATTGAAGATCGAAAAGCAATCTTTGGTAGCGGAGAATGTTGAGTTTAAAAGAGAAATGGACGAGCTTACTGAAGAAAGGAGAAATTTAGAAAAGGTAAAAAATCTTTAAAATTCTGTAAGACACTTAGACTCTGTATTCGGGGGGTTTGGGAAGTGGTAGAAATATAGCCTAAAACATAATACAACTTTAAAAATGAATTATTATGTTAAGTTCATAGGCGTCCAAGGGGGGGGGTAATGGGCCATTTGGCACCCCCAAACGATTTTGGGGGTGCCGTAGGCACCCCCAAAATTTTTTGAACAATACCCCCCCCAAAAAAAAATTACCCCTACCTTGGGGGTGCCGTAGGCACCCCCAACGATTTTGGGGGGGTATTTACCCCCCCCCCAAACCATTTTGGGGGGGGTAATTACCCCCCCAAAATAAATGTTCTTAAAAAAAATTTTTTTGGGGGGGGTATTTACCCCCCCAAATTGAATGTTCTTAAAAAAAAAATTTTACTGAAAATTTTTTTTTGGGGGGGGGGATCTATGATGTAATTGTAAAGCACTGAAGATTCCATAAAATAGATACCTAACTAAATTAAATATTTCATTAAATAATGAAAAAGAATTTCTATAGGCGATTTCTTTTGGGAGGATGTCAGGATGTCTCAAAACTAGTTATAAAACTTACCAGGACCTATAAGACGCTTCACTTTAAAGTATAATCATATTGGTTCATTGGTTAGTGAGTTAATTATTGTATTTTTATGTTCTAAAGAATGAGATACTACTATATATTTGAATAGTAGTGGCGCCCTTAGCATCTAAGAACTCGTGTTTTCTAAAGGGTAAAAAGGGAGGAGAAAAATAGCCTAAAACCACTCAAAGGATTGACCTATAATAGTGTGGAACCATCATGGGATCTATGTGAAGCTTTCCTAAAAAGGAGAACTCAGTATTAAAAGTAATGAAATCTGAAGCTATAGTCAAATAAACCTTACTTACTACTTTATGTTATAGGATAGTACTTATTTACTTAATAGATTAGGTAGGTGCTTTTTTTACATAATTAAATTACCCCCCCAAAAAATTTTACCCCCGGGGTAAATTAGTTTGGGGGGGGTAATTACCCCCCCCAACAGATTTGGGGGGAGTATTTACCCCCCCCCCCAACAGACTTTAGGGGGGGTAATTACCCCCCCCAATCAAATTTTACCCCCGGGGTAAAAATTTTGGGGGGGGTAAAAAAAAATTTCGGCGCGCTTCGCGCGCCATTTACCCCCCCCAAACACGAATTACCCCCCCCCCTAAAATTTTTTACCCCCCCCAAAAAAAAAAGCTTGGACGCCCCTGGTTAAGTTTTCCTGAAATGTAGAACTCATTCTGTTTAGCTGTTAGCAAGATCTTAACGGACAAACAACAATATCTTACTTCTCTACAGGACAGGAGTAAAATAAAGACCTAATATTTTAACCCGCGACCGTGGCTCAACACGTAGCGCATCCGCTCGTCGTCGGGAAGGTCTGACTCTGCGTCATAACTAAAACGTTAAAAATGATTCCTACTGCTGCTATGTCAGGTGCGCGACATAAATAGTTAGAGTATGGGGAATGCCTTGGCCCAAAACAGGCGCAACTCACTACCATGCACAGCTAGGACTTATACGACAAAGGTCGTGCAATCAAAGGGTTGGTTGTCTGTTGGGCAAATGGACGCTTTACACCGCAATCAAAGGGCTTAGGGCCGACAACCCTATATTATATCCATAAAAAAGCCTCTTTGTTACAGAAACACTGACAAATTGTCAGCGGCCTATGCTCCTCCTGTGGAGTGAAAAGGGCTTGTTACTGTTACTGTTTTCAATTTTTTAGGTATTTGAAATGGATATAGGTGAGAAGAATAAGAAAAAGGAAAGTAAAATGTCAGAGATATCAAAAATAGAAGAAAACCTGTCACTGCTACTGGAAGAAAAAGAAGCCAGAGAATCTGGGAAAGGTAAAGAAATAATAAGTACTCAGTAGTTGCCAACCGTACCTTACTGGTTAGGCTCCTGTCCATGACACTTTATAATCAGGTTCAACAACCTCCAAGAATAACTAAGAGGAGCCATAGGCTCTTTTTTTGTCCAAACTCCCCGGGGTTGTAAGGTTAAATAACAACCAACTCTTAAATTGCACGACCTTTGTCTAGAAATTAAGTACAAGTTAAAATATTTGTATTCGAATAAAATAATCCTTCCTGTTTAGATAGTTGTAAATAAATTCGCCCCTAGAAGTCACAGGAAGGGGGATGGGGATTTCAACCTTCACTTTTAATTTTCTTTTTAAAGCAGAAATAATTTTTTCAGGCAAAGTACATGGGTATGCTGACGAAAGTTCTAGTCAAAATAACACAAGGCCAGACGCTGGACCAAATCAAGCTATGCTACTAGGAACATTGATCTTACTTGTAAACAAGCCTCTATAAATATAGATATTAACCCTTTAATGATGTGTGATTTGGAGAAGAAAAAAAAACTTGTTTTATGTTGACATGAGACACATACATTTATATCAGAATTAGACAAAAAGGGGGTATGCAACAGATAAAATGTACTTAAAAAAATTTCTGACCGAAAAAGAATTTTAAAAAAAGGTCTTTTAGAATGCGACTACTTAAAAAATATATTTTACTCTTAAATTATGCAAAGACGACATTCATTTCAAATACTCGTTCCTTATTATCTAAGTTCCTATTGGAGCTAGAGGGCTAAAAAAATTTTATGCATTTCCCCAGTTTAATAATGAATATCCGACTATAAGTCAGTCAAAGTCATATTTCGCTTCTTTACCCTTTTATTTACCAACCTTTGTTTTATGTCTTTTTCTGCAAAATTCAAAATGCTATAATTTTCTTATTTTTGAAGCTAGAAGAACATTTTTTTAGGAAAGGTTTATTTTTATGTCAATTTTGTATTAGAAATCACAAAATATAAATTTTGGCGGCAGGAGCTGTACTTGGCTGCTGTACTGTACAACTACTGCAATCGGCGAACGGCGGGAAAACGGCGGCAGATTTTCACAAAATTTTAATATTTTATGTAGACATATAGAAAAGCTTAAGTTTAAAATTTGAAGTATATAAGTCAAAAATTGCAGTCACATTAGCCATTTAAAGTTTGCTGGAGCCTGGAGGATCAGGACCTACAGGATCGTACCTGGAATCTGAAATTGACTTGAACACCTATATTTCATATTAGGATGTACTAGGTACTAGATGATATTTTAGTATTTTGGTAACATAAAATACTTTGTTTAAGTCAAAACAAAACTTTTGCTTTTTACCTGGATGTTTCACAAGAAAGAAAAAATTAAAAATCGCATATTTCCTAACATCTAAGCAATCAAAAGGAAAATGTATACATTGTAACAGGTTTATATGAGAAAAAAATATATATTTTATCCTAAAGAGCAACTATTACCCTCAATTTCTTTATACAACAAAAGTCATAAAATTGTCTGGTCGTCAGCGGTTTGAAGACTTAAGATAAATTTTAAATCATCCAGAGGTGTATTTTATCTATAAAAATCTAGTGCTGATTCCCGCTTTGGTCTCAGATAAAAAATGTCCAAAATCGACCCACCCTAATACATAGGGAAAGTCAAGGTTTTTTTTCCTGTAAGAGTTTCATTTCCTGATATCAGATGGAAATTGCAACCTAAGATCCCCATTTTTTAACGGAGCACCTACTCGTTATTACATAACCCAGAATTTTATAAACACTTTGTTTTGTTCTTTGGATTTAAACTTTGGGGACTTCTATAGAATCTTTATTGGGTTGTACAGACGAGCTGTGTCCTAAATTTTCAAGAAATTATGTTAAACTACAGAAGGCCTGTTATAATTGTGAGATAACATCAATTTATTGTCCATTTTCTTATCCCTCATCTAAAATTAGCCAAAGATTATTTTAGAAATTTGAGTACATTCTTACTAATCAGTAATCAAGTCATTATAGTAAGAATTATGCAATAAGATGAATGTTTTCTTAGCGTTTATGAAAGAGCAGATAAAAACTAAGGAATCTGACCTGGAGTGTCCAGTGTGTATGGAGGTGTCACAGGTTCCTATCTATACCTGTCAGGAACAACATATCATATGTTCAGAGTGCTGGTATAAAGTAAAGGTAAGGTTTTCTTTGCCTAACTACATGTAAAAGTAACTTTTTTCTTAGCTAATCTTGATATATTTACAGTTAAAGTGTCACTATATATTTATAATAATAACTAGTAGCTCCCCCCCCCCCCTCCCATCCTTGGAAGCCTCTAGGAACACATAAGGTGTGGGGGAGGGGGGAAGTCGAACTCTCCAACATTCTGATTATATCGGTTCGGCGGTTAGCTAGATCCTTCGCTACAGACGAAATAAGCTTACTTCTTTAATAATAGGATATTTTTCATAGATGAAATCTGTGAACAAGATAGCTGAGTGTGTACTGTGTAGACTGCCATATCCTGACCCACCCCGACACCATAGATACATGGAGAAAACTGCTCAAGAACTAAATCAACTCTATGCTGTGTATTCAAACCTAATCAATGGGGTTCAGTAGATTTTTTATATGTGGAGAATTAAGAATATAAATACTTCATTCAGAATAATAATAACAATAACAATAGTTATTTGATAATCAAAAACTTAAGATGACTGGTTTATTTTAAAAAGATTTTAGTATTTGTTACATTTAGAAACATCCTAGTAAGCTGAAATTCTTAAAAAGGTGCCATGAAGCAGTATTAGGTAGCCCAAGGCAAATTCAAATAAATAATTTTCCCGTATGGCTTCGAAACCGTTTAATAACCACTGAATTAGAACTGGTTTTAAACCATACTATAATCATGTATCATGTCGTATTCTAGACAATTGTATACGAATATATATTTATAAAAAAAATCTCAATTGATTTTATACTTTTTCAATTTACTATCCTTTGAATGCTGTCTATAATACGATGCAATATAACTATTATCTGCTTGACCTTTAATATTGTAATATGGACTTTCAGTAATTAACTAACGGCTTGGCTCCTAGCTTCTGGGGAGCAACTTCCCTATTTACATTTTATTATAAGGAAATATTTTATTACAAGTAACTTTTCTCTTGGCCATATCTCTAAGATATGTAGTTAGTAAACCTTCCTCTTTGTAAAGTTTAATAAAAGCTGTTTTTGACAATACTAATATTCCAAAAAAAATCTAAGAGAATAAAGCCGAGAATTCAACTTAGTTGGAAAATATACACCCCTGGGATGTTTCTAAATGCATAATATATTTGGATTACATAATTGATACTATAATCAAACCCACATTTCTTGAACGAGTATGGCGTAATAACTATCTTAAAAACCATTTTTGACCTCTGATAATTTTACAAGTAAACCCAGAGCTGTGAATTTGTGACATGATCTTCGTATTTTTTATCTTTTTTGTTATAATTATACAGTAAATTTATAAATATATGTATTTTTTACTTTGTCTGTCTTTGTTAATAATAATATGATAAATGTTGTTTTGTACATTTAAAAGAAGAAAATTTAAGTTATAATTTGGTATTATGATTAAGTTGGATACACGAGACCATGCAATATGTTAGGATGTATAGAAGCTTAATCAGGGGTATACATTTTCCATATTTCTCCGTACTTTTACTAGCTGTACAAATTGAGAAAAGAAATAGAGAGGGGGGAGAAGGGGCGATATCAATGAACTAGGTTGAAAAATATACACCCCTGATTAAAATTCGTTAGATTGGTTTATATGTAGAAACATTATTTGATAACAGTGACTTTTGGAACTTAAGTAAATATGGTAGGTATCTTAGTCTTTTAACTGACATATCTAAATAAAAGAAGCGAATTAGATTGTTACGGAGCATAGTATTTTGAAATTTAGTTCTTTCACTACATTCAATTTCGTGACCAATAAATTTTGTTGGGCTTTATCCCTTCTGGATGCCCCCACCCCTTCAAACCTTTACCCAACCTAACTTAAAATAAGCTTCAAGAAAACGTTTTTACTAGAAAAAATCTTTCCAGTCGGTAATGAATCAATGGAAATCTTGCAAAATAAAAAAATTTGTAACCAATCAGCATAAATTATTTTTTATATCAGAGAAAATGTAGTAGGATTCTGACAAACAAAATGTGAATTTTTTCCCATCACCAATTTCCTTCTTTTTGCCCACTTCCTTTTAGTTACAGTACAAAACAAGTTTTGCGCCACAACGATATCCAAATTTTTAGCAATTTCTAATAGAATTAATTTGCTGAAATATATCAACTCCAATCCAAATTTGGCATGATTTCAATTAAAAAATATATGTGTGTGTTTTAATGTTATTTTCAGGATTAAGATGATTTTATTTAGATATTAAGATGTCAGATAGAGATTTAAAAAAAAGTATTGGAAAAAAAGACATTTAATCAATTAAAATCAGTAATAAGGTATAGCCAACAATAAATCCCAAATAATTTTTTGGGGCAGATAAAATGGTCGTCAATTCTATTATGTGTTGCCAACAAATGACAGCTGAAAATCTGATCGTCATTTTGTCATTCTATTTTATGAAGTAGTAAGGTTCTCCGTCAAGATCTGTCTAACCTCTGAGCCAAAGTATTAGAGTTGAAAATCCGTCTAATTTTTAGAACGGATCGGGTTCTTACAAAAATCCGCCCAAAATGAAACAGATTAATCCGTGGATTCCGGATTCTTATTTTTTGACGGATTCCGTATTCTAGCAGTATTTTAAAACTCCTTTTTAAAAAAAAATTGTACTGGGAAGAATCTAAACTTACGTTTTTCATATTATCACAGTAGCTTTTCTTTTTCTAGACCCTGCCTACAGCGGCCAAAATTACTGTTAAATATTAAGATATATATTCGGACCAAAAAAAACTCAAGACGCTAATTTTAGCCTAATAATTAACAATCCGCTATTAAAATTTCGGATTCTTAAAATTGGACGGATTCCTGATTCGGATTGCCAACCCTACAAATTATTAAATCTTTCTGAGAATTGGGAAATGGAATGGGGGTTTTACTGGGAGCTTTACTTAGCCATGACAATTCAGATACTTTTTTAAATAGGCATAAATAGTGAATACATTCATCATTTCTACTTCCACCATTTCATAATTGTGTTAGAGCTTCTTCTTCATTTTATGGCCCTTGGGACCTTTTAAGCAGTTGTCTCCAAAAAAATACTTTGATTTTCAAAATATTTTGTTTAATAGTATAAAAATAATTGTCATTAATTCTATGCAGTACTTATTTATTTGCCGAATAGGGTGTATGTATATCTGTCTGAATAAAAATTTGCATTTCTCTTCCATGTTTTATGATATTTCTATGTGTGACTACAGTAGATCAACCTTTCGCCGTCGTTGGAGGTGATTGGTTCGAATCTTGTTTGGCCTTAAGTGATCAAACTATAGAAGTATACTTACTCGACATGCTTTGTATTTCTCATCCTTGCAAGACTTAAGTGAGAGCATTGTTCACATTTAATTTTATTTCATACGTTAATACATCATTACTTAATGTTTAGAATGTATCTCTTTTGTGTTTAATTTTTGGCTCTCTATAAAGAGAGCGTTATCAGGTACGCGAGAGTAGCAGTTTTGGGTCAACTTCTTAAGCCTTGGTCTTCTCAGACTTCTTGGGGAGGAGTACAGCCTGGATGTTGGGGAGGACACCACCCTGGGCAATGGTGACACCGCTCAACAGCTTGTTCAGCTCCTCGTCGTTACGGATGGCCAGTTGCAGATGTCTGGGGATGATTCTGGTCTTCTTGTTGTCTCTGGCAGCATTACCAGCCAACTCAAGGACCTCAGCAGCCAAGTATTCCATGACAGCGGCCATGTAGACTGGGGCTCCAGCTCCAACACGCTCAGCATAGTTTCCCTTGCGGAGCAGACGGTGGATACGTCCAACTGGGAACTGCAGACCAGCTCTGCTTGAACGGCTCTTTGCCTTTCCTTTCACTTTTCCACCCTTTCCACGGCCAGACATGATGAATAATTTAGTGTTTGGTATGTTAAAATACAAACTGAAATTATTACAATTTAGAGCCGTATTTATACCTATCCTAGATTCTAAGCTAAATTTTTTTTAATATTACCTTCCCTTTACTCTCTAAATATCTTTTCCTCCATTTAGGCCTTCTCTTTATCGGCCTGAATTACCCCTAATCCCGCTTGAGCGTTTCAATACAGTAGCCGTGCGCGCACATATTACCCCCCCCCCCGCTGAGTGGAGGCTACACATAGTTTCCCTCCTACTTAAACTTTCACCTGCCTTTAGCCGGGAAATTTAACAAAGAACAAATATTGATCAAATATATTATTAACGGAATTTTACATTTCTGAACCTATAATTCTTTACTGTATTCATAAATGATAAATTTGCATTATTGTGCTGTGTCGTTCAAGGAATCATCAATTTTAAAGTTTAGCTAATAATGGGAAACACTGTTTTTTCTTTACTCCAGGAATCAAAAACATGCCTAAATTTACAATGAACTCTCTGTTAAACGTTAGAGATATTAAAATATGTCGTTGATTCAAAAGTATATATAAAACAAAGATTAATTTAATTTTACTTTTTAAAATTATTTCTGATTTCTAAACATTATAAAGATGCGCACCTCTCATCTAGGTTATCTGTATTCAAAGCTAAAATAAATATCTTAAAACCATCGCAAGACTTAAATCTGAAAAAGGAAAAACTATCAAGTGAACCCACTTAAAATAGAGAATCCAATCAGTTCAATAGTTCTTGAGATCTTAAGCTTCAAACAAAGTAACCGATAACCGTACTGCTATATCTACCTACTATGATAAATGATATATTTAAGTTCTACTTCAAAATTGTGCTTTGAACCAATCAACAATATATACAATTTTTCAGATTATTATAGAAAAAAACAATCAAAGAATGATTTTAAAATGACAATGTGTTGTTTGTTTTAGATTGGGAAACTAATAAATTTAGTTTGAAATGGGCCTATATCATTAATTATGTTTTTTTTAGGATCAACAACAATTTACACTAAAATATCAAGAATAACAACATTCACAACAAATGCCAATATGGACGGGTGAGTTAATGCTTATTGAACATAGAATCCACGCACAAAATTTCTAATAATCTACCCGATATAGCATGTGAGAAAACACATAATTCGTGATATATGAACAGACGAATAAAAGGAGTTTTAGAGTAGATACTGTTTTGCTATGGAAATATAGTCAAATTTCAATGAATATCCTTAATAACAGGCGAGAAAAAATCCTTAAAAACACTCCCAGACAAACCCAAACCCACGGACCATGTCAGTCGTAGAATATGTGCTCATTTGTGAGCAGAATCATAACAAAATACTCTTGCAAAATATGCATCATTCAATTGGGTCATACTTTGGCAAAATCTTTATTTAACGTATTATACCTATGCTTTTTCGCAGATTAAGATAATTTTATTTTTTTCTAAAAGAAAACTAATCACAAATTGCACCTTTTTTATTTTTATTATAAAAAGTTTTTTTTTCATTTTCATAAATCTTCATTTATATCCTAATCTAAATGAAAATTTGAAGGATCAAAGATTCGGTATTTTAAGTAGTTAATATCGTCCAATTATCTTTGTGGAACTTTCCCCTTTGATTAAGAATACGAAGTTATAAAGATGTATAAAGGAAAATATACTATGTTAAAAGTAGTAGGTTTTAATTAGAATTACACAGGTGGAAAACTATAGTGATTCTTTGTTTGGTATACTCAGTTTTGGTTCAACACGAACGTTTTCTGACTAAATGTTTAGTACTGTTTTATGAAAGTTACATTTGATGGAAAGGTTTAAATCAATAAATTTTTTAAGTTTTATCCTCGTATTCATTCGAATCCGGTGGATAGGAACCGGTTCTCATCCATACGAAAAAAACTATGTCTAGCATCGTATTATATCCAGTTTTCTACGAATATTACATAGAACTGGTTTTAATCTTATAATTATACATTCTATATCCGCGGAAAGCTGTTTATAATACGATTCGAGAAATAACTATTAAACATTTCAATTTTCATTAGAGGATATTTTTTCTTACATATTTTAAATATAAAGATTTCTCATTTCAGATACAAATTGAAAGTGGAAATTTGGCGGCAAATGAATAAAGATAACAACAACGAATGAAACGGATATGAACCCAAGCCAAGCTATTTCAAATTTAAAGGGACAAACTAGTATCCCCCCTACACAGCAAGCTTTAAGGACTAAGTGAGAACAATTTTTTTTTTGTTTTTAACGTATGTTGTTTAGTGATCATTGTGACAAATATGCTTTGAACTAAAAATAAATTAACCGCCAAGAATTTTATTTACATCAAAAAAAATTATGTAAAGAATAAGATATCTTAGAAAATTTGTTCTATGAAAATTTATTGATTAAAAATATTTACTTAAAAGGCCTAAATATTTTGCATATAGTCTAGATAAAAAAGAAAGATGTAGAATTTTGTCGTTTTTTTGGTTTCCATTCCATTAAAATCAAAGGCTTAATACATCAAACTATTGTTTTTTTTTTACAATAAGACTATTCTGGTAGGTGTTTTTAATAAACTTTTCCGTCAATTATTTACATTTTTTTATTAACATTTCTTTTATTTAATTAACAAAACTTTTGTCTTAATTTAGATCAATATGACAGATGAAAAATTTATTTGGAGAAAAAAGTTTGTTCTCACTCAGAATAGTTGTATCTATTATGGAAAATTTTAAGTTGTCCGACTACGCTTGTATGCCATGCCTGTACGCATTAGTTTGGTCGTGCCAGTACAGCAAGTAAAGGACGCTCATCGGCGTCACTCAATAACTTGAGCCTGACGCGATTACAAAATTTTCACCTGCCTGACACAAAGCAAAAATTAAGTAGGCGGGTATTTTATCCTAGAAGTTTGAACACAGGGGGAGTATATATTTGAGGAGATTTGTGAGACAATTTAGATTCGTTTGATTTCTAATTCACCATGCCCCCCAAGGTTTCAGGAAAGGCTGCCAAGAAGTCCGGCAAGGCCCAGAAGGCCATTGCTAAGGGAGACAAGAAAAAGAAGAAGTTGAGAAGGAAGGAGTCTTATGCTATCTACATCTACAAGGTCTTGAAGCAGGTTCACCCCGACACTGGTGTCTCCAGCAAGGCCATGAGCATCATGAACTCTTTTGTCAATGACATCTTTGAGCGTATTGCTGCTGAGGCTTCCCGTCTGGCTCACTACAACAAGAGGTCCACCATCACCTCCAGGGAGATCCAGACTGCTGTCAGGCTCCTCCTTCCCGGAGAGTTGGCCAAGCACGCCGTCTCTGAGGGAACCAAGGCTGTCACCAAGTACACCAGCTCCAAGTAAACTGATCTATCTGCCCAAAGGAACAAACGGTCCTATACAGGACCAACCATATTTATCATTATTCGAGATTCTAAAATAATCTTTATTTATTATGTTCGTCTTTGGTACACCATTTCTTTTCTATCTTCAAAACGTCTATCTTTAGATAAATCCCATTCCCTACTTATCATATGTTTAGTCTTTAAATCATATGAAGTGTTTGATAACATAAAACTAGATGATGCCAGAACAGAACATAAGTTTTATATTGATACATACTTTCTTATAGAGGTTAGTTTTAATTGCGAATATAGCCTGTGCTGCCAACCGTTTGGCAGAGTAATCCAAAGAGCCGTAAAATTTCTCACAACTAATTTTGCTTTTTTATGTATTATCTTTGATACAAGATTAGATTAAACACACAAAATAATTTAATAATTTGCACTATACTAATGAATCTATTTGGCTTAATTCAATATTTGAAACATTATTCTAATGAGAATTTTCCTACAGTTATATTCAAGTACCTCACAATTTAGTCCTTGCCTTCCATGATTTATGTACCTATTATAACATTAAACACAAAAAAGCTTTTAAGATGGAAAAAAGAATTAAAAATTAAATCTGAAAAATAAAATTTAATATAATAGAACCATCTAGGTATTGAATATGATTATAGAAAATAAATGCAAAGGCTTCACTTAAGAATAATATGACCTATATGTAGCACTCTATAAATTAAAATGACAAAAATTATTTCAAACAAAGTTTATTATCGTTCTTTCCATTTAGTTTCAAAGAAATGAAACACGAGGATTGACAACAGATATTGAGTGGTTTTAATTAAAAGGAAAAGAAATTATCGAAAGCGACGGACAGACTGACAGACCAAGTAAGTTGTACAATGGATGTAATTGCCAATTAATATTAATGACAGAAAAGCAGTCTAGAAAAAATCATATTATGTGTGCATTAGTAAATTATAGAGTACTTCGGCTATTAAAAAGAGGTTTCAGCTTGAATAAATTAGTATGGCCAAACATGATATTTAAAATATGTAAAAATACTTCTTTAGAGCTACTGCAATGCCAAAATTCATGACACGGTGCGTACAGATCCTGTTAAAAATATTTATGTTTGTGTACTTGTCAATTTTGATAGGGGAATAATTTTGTAGTTTATACAACTTTTACAATTAAAACATATATTTCTAACATTAAGTAATAAATGTTTCAAATTGGATTAATACCTTTTTTAATCCGATATAAATCATGGTGTTATGGATGTTAATTTATGGAATTATTTCTTTGTAAAAAATTAGTAATGTTTGAACTTGAAGTTTACACAAGAATTTCTCTTTCTGATATTTATGGTTGGCTCTATAAAGAGCCGTTTGTTGTTTCCGATGAGCAGTAAGTTTAACCTCCAAATCCGTACAGGGTGCGGCCTTGCCTCTTGAGGGCATAGACAACATCCATAGCAGTGACGGTCTTCCTCTTGGCGTGTTCAGTGTAGGTAACAGCATCCCTAATGACATTCTCAAGGAAAACCTTAAGAACTCCACGAGTCTCCTCGTAGATAAGTCCGGAGATACGCTTGACACCACCACGACGAGCTAAACGCCTGATAGCGGGCTTGGTAATACCCTGGATATTATCTCTCAACACTTTCCTGTGCCTCTTGGCTCCTCCTTTGCCCAAACCCTTTCCACCTTTGCCTCTTCCGGTCATCTTGATTGTAGTATTTCAAAACTGAAACTGATTGATGTCGTCAATCACGCCATATTTATAGTCAACCCACTTCAAGTACTTGAACTCCTATTGGATGTTAGTCTCGACGTTCCGGTACAAAAAAGGCAGATGAAGTGAATAGTGCGCGCCGCTGAGTGTAGAGTGGGAGTTAGGAGGGGATTTATTTCTATATGAAGACAATACATGAGTAAATTGGAGGGAAATTCCTAAATCCGTTGAAAATAAGTTTTATCTTACATTTTATATTTGTCCCTTTTTAATTTTAAGTTAATCATCTTAAACTTTGTTAAAATTTGATATTAATATGTATGATATTTATGGGAATTTTATCAGGGTTTACCGAAGAAAATGTTTGAAAATAAGTATGATATGAATCATAAAAATTTTATTTTAACATTTGAATCCTTACTGATTCAAGATAAAAATGTGTATCTTTTATTTTTTTTTGTTTGAAATAATATAAAATATCATATTTCATTAGATTCTACTCTGCTATATACTTTTTTATTAGTTATACTTTTTTGCATGTTTTTATAAAGAAAAATAAGGCTTTATATGTGAGTAAAAATACAATTTTATGATAAAGAAATAAGTTCAAAAAATATTTTTAAAATCAGACACAAACCCATAATTATTTAGTATTATTTACAAGTCAGAAAGAAAATTTCTTATAAATTTATCCCATATTACTTTTATGTAAAAGGTGCATAATATGGACATACTGTAACTTACATTTTAAGATTTTATTATAGAGATACTTTGCTTATACAAATGTACTTTATTGTCTTAGCAATCCGTATTATTTATAAATGCCAAAATCATGTTGAAAATGTACATGCGGACTTTGTGGGGAAACAAATTATAGAGTTGTTATACACTTTCTAAATTGTACCTAAATGTTACAGGAGTTAGCATACAAAGTTGATAGGGCAATTATAAAATGCTTAAATTAATGATAAGAGCTATTAGTTACGGACAGTCGGACTACCCCTAAATGTGGAAAAGCCTTGCTTATATAAACTTCTTTACTTAGCTTCCATTGAACAATAAAATTCATTGAACATTTATTATTTGTAGTTTCTATTTTTGTCATCATTTACAAATTTATGTAGAGTAATGTAGCCAAATATCATTTATTAAACTTCTTATTTAGACAAACATATATTTATGTATAAAAAAAAATAATATTTGCGCTTCAAGGCGAAACCCATTTTCAATCCTTAAATAGAGAAAAGTCATTATTGAAAACTTTGTTTTGTTCAATATTTATTTATCTATTAATGTGTGTAAAATTTTCTTATATTTCTTATATTATTATATTTATTCTAACTCAAATAATCTTTAAGTGTTTCGGATATTAAAATAAAGCTTAAGAAAGCAGAATTTCCATCAGTGGCGTGCATGGGGTTTCGCGAGGGGGTGAAAAGGGAAAGTCAGACATACTGAAATCTTAATTCTAAGGGGGGGGGGAGGTTACACCCCCTTTACGAATGCAAAAGCTTTCTTATTATTGTGCAAGTTAACTTTTATTAGAATTCTTTAGGTATACAGCTAAATATCTAATTCTTAAAATACAATGTTTAATCCCGCCTAAACTATTGTTTGATAGAAAACCCGTTTAGATTTAAGTTTCCGGGTGGTTAGGCTTTTATTTAAATTTTCCCTCTAAAAACATCTGCCATAACAATAATCCGTGACTGTACGGCAGTATTATCCCTTGCGACCCGTGCACCCAAACATTTTCCCTAAATTGACGTCTACCTTACTTTAATCCCCTCCCCCCCCCCCCCCACAACTTATTTTCGGTGATCATCCCTATACATCCAATTACCTTCTCTTTTATGCTGTATTTCATCCCTCTTCACCAACTTATAACTCAGTGGATTAAAATATAAATATTTAACTGATGAAGATCATGTTAAGTTGAATTATAGTATTCACCATGGCCCGTACTAAGCAAACTGCTCGTAAATCTACTGGAGGAAAGGCTCCTCGCAAACAGCTGGCCACCAAGGCTGCCAGGAAATCCGCCCCTGCTACCGGTGGAGTTAAGAAGCCCCACAGATATAGGCCCGGTACCGTTGCTCTCCGTGAGATCAGACGTTACCAGAAATCCACTGAGCTTCTGATCCGCAAGCTTCCCTTCCAGCGTCTGGTCAGGGAAATTGCCCAGGACTTTAAGACTGATCTCAGATTCCAGTCTAGCGCCGTCATGGCTCTGCAGGAGGCCAGCGAGGCCTACCTGGTTGGTCTCTTTGAGGACACCAACCTGTGCGCCATTCACGCCAAGAGAGTTACCATCATGCCCAAGGACATCCAGCTCGCCAGGAGAATCCGTGGAGAACGTGCTTAAGCTTATCGACTTTGACCAACGACAAAAACGGCTCTTTATAGAGCCAACCAAAATAACTTAATGAGACTAATCTATATAATTGATCAATAGGTAAGATATTTAACATGCTGGTCCCGAACTGGTTGTTGCCCCACCCAATAAATTAAAGCTAACAACATGAATATGAAAGGAAAGACTATTCTAAACGGTATTAAATATACATACAATTGGACACACCCCAAATGAAAAAGAAGAGATATAATTAAAACATATATTTATCTTAAAATTATATATAAATGTTAATAAATTTGATATTAAAAACATTTATTGCTTATGGTTGATTTTTTATGTGTTCAGTATTAAATATTCCGTCTTGTAACCGCACCATGGTTCTAAAATCTGTCTTCAGCCTATCATACTCCATTTCTGAAATATTTATACTGCAATAACGCATTTTTATCGGCGTTTTTCCTCCCAAAATTTCTTAAATGTACCCTCATGGTTTCATTATTACAAAGGTAATCGATAGGACATATTAAAATTGCCCAAATTAACTATAACTATACAGCCTAATTATTGTAAAACTTCACTTTAAAAAATGATCTTACTTAAATCATGATATCTGTCCATAACACAAATCCATTCTTCTATATTTGATCCTCTAGTATAGTTGGTCCATTCTGTATCATGACCAGCTGACTTCTTCCTAAATGAAAATAAAGTATCAATAAGAAGAACATTATTAACAAGAGTAATTATATCACTAAGATTTAATTTCTTAAAAGTTAACATATTTTCACCAAAATATCAGCAGTCGATAGTAGCTGACGGACAGCCAATAAGATTTAAAGAGTAGCTTTGATGCTAAAAAATGTTATCTCTAACTTTAACTCTAGATAGGAAATAAAACAAACAAATAAACTTAGAGACAGTTCATTTCTTCATTCAAAGTGAAAATATGATTCTCAATCTTACTATAGCATTACTTATCTTGAAACTTGTCAAAGGTACAGGTACCATTTTTTTGTATACCTATTTATTTATTTTTTTGTATACCTATTTATTAACATTTGGTGTACCTATGTATATTAACATTTAACTGAAGAAAGCTTTCAAAAAACATTTTTTAACACATAAAGCATGTTCTTCAAAGCTTAGATTCATAAATATCCAATTCTTTGTTATCTGAATGTATTTTATTAACAATAAAAATGTACCTTGATGTACTAGGTTCGAAACCAAGCAAATTTTAAAATTGCCCATTTGTGTATGTATGTGTTTTTGATAGCCAGAGATCTAAAGGAAAAGACAATGGAAAAACATTACTAATGGTGTTAAGCAAAAGAATCCTTCTGTAGATTACTAATGATGGTAGAAATGTTTGGACACTTAACTTAATGAATCAACTAATCAAAATTCAATAAAATCGCCAAAGTTGTTAAGCTAACAAATAAGAAAACGTTATAAATGGGAACTAGTATAATAAACAGCCCAATGTCCCTTCCCTCCCTAGCGATAGGACTAAACATGTTAAATATGTAGGGGATGACACAAAATATAATGGAGAATGTGATCTTGAGATGTTCGGTGGCCAGAAAGATGCTCTCCTAGCATGCCAGGTTAATTAAACTGATTATGTAAAGAAGACGAAGTTTTCCTGTATTGGTGGTGAAAATTAAACTAATACCACCTAACATTTTACCAGCTAACAAAGACAAAATTTCTATTGTAGACTTTAGCTTCAGGTAAATTAATGCTCAACGGTCATTGTCCTATGTCTTAAAACCAAAAGCTTTTAAAGTAACTGCTACCTACCCTATCTTAAAAACTTCTTAAACTAGTCTTAATTAATAATATTATAAAAGATATAATCTGCTACTCAATTATTCTTATATGACAGATAGGAAACTTGTTAAAACATGTTCAACTAATTTTATTTTAGGCTCAACATGCCTTGCAGCAAAATTGGTTTCCAGATCCTATACAGGTTTATATTAATTTCATTTATTTTAACTTCATTGCTTTAATTTAGATTAAATAATAGAATATAAAAGATTACAACTTAGGCTAATGCATTCACATAAATGAAAATGCTTATCTGGCATAGCAGCGGTATATGGCACCCCCCCCCCCCTCTATTCTTCTTATGTTAAAAATAGATTGAAAGTAAGGGTAGGGGGTGGGTCGTTTGTCTATCTATTTGTTACTTTAATATGATTTAGTTTAGGTTTTTATAAGAAACTAAGTAGCTCAGCTGGGTTGGTGTCCAAGGACAGGAGTTAGGCATAGGAAAAACACTTCCCCACTTATTTTCAAATTATTTCGCAAATAGAGGATTGGAGGTTTCAGTGCTCAACAGGTTACTTTATGTTAAAGTACCTAATTGAATATCTAACTTTTGCATAGGGCCTGTTCAGCTACCAAACCTGGAACGGTATGGACGGATTCTGGCAGAACGGTGTGCTGGTAGAAACTATGGCAAATAGCCTGCAATATCTTAACAATACGAGATACAAGACTGTTGTTACCGACTCTTACAGGTATGATAGAAGATCAGCTTATCAATGAGTACTAATAACCCACCCACCACTTATTTTTTTTGCTTTGCTACTTATGAATGTTGTCATCCTTGTTTAAGGGGGGGGGGGGGAGTTCTGACACTTTTGCGTAAACAGTGATTATAGGCTTTGTCTTTGGACTGAGAGGATAGATTATTAGGGATAAAATCATGCTTATATGATGAATTTCCCCCAGATTTAAATTTTTTTGGATAGGCCTCCAGGTTGTCTCTCTACAGGTAAAAATGAAAAAAAAATTAGAGTTAGATGTCAGCTTATGAGACAAAATATGTATGTTTTTTCTTCAAATATGTGAATAACAATCAAAAAGAAGTATATTTTGTTTTATAAGTTAACTTCTAACTCTTCAAAAAAAAATCTTATTTTTAATTTTTACCTGTACAGAGACCACCTGGAGGCCTGGAGCTCCGGAACCTGGAGGCCTATCCAAAAAATCTTAAATCTGGGGGAAATTCATCATATAAGAATGATTTTATCCATAATAACCTATCCTCTCAGTCCAAAGACAAAGCCTATAATCACTGTTTACGCAAAAGTGTCAGAACTCCCCCCCCCCCCCCTTGTTCATTTCATTATTTTTGTCAGAGAATTGAACGAACTTTTATTGGCATATGGTCCCCAGCCATCATATGATGATATGGCTTGGTATGGTCTCGCATATACCAGGATCTATGAGGTATTTTAATTATACTTGCGGCAAGAAGCCTCTAGGGGCACTTCGGGTTGGGGGGGTGGGGGTAATTTTCAATTTTAGTTTTATGTAAACAATATTATTTTTTTTGGGAGAAAATGTTCCCCTCACAAAGTTCCCAGGACCTGTGAGAATATTGATATTAATTCTAAATTTCTAATTGGATGGACTTTCAAATCCAGGCTTCTAGGAAGTAACATTTTCTGGTTTCTTGGATTGGTGCTTTCCCTTACAGTACAAATCAAACACTAAAAACCCATCTTATAAATGAATTAAAATTGCGGAGAGGGGGAGGGGGGTTTCTTTCCTTCAGCGCTACCTAATATCCTATATAACGTATTGAAACCTGAAGTATTAAAGAAACAAGCGAACAATTTATTTAAAAATAAGGGGGGGGGGCACTTGGAGGGAAACCGCCTTAGGATAATTTAAATAAACTAGATACTTTAACTAGAAGTGATAATATAATAATCCTGCCTCTCTTTTTTAAATGTTATTTTTAGATAACAAGAATGAAAAAGTTCTTGGAATTGAGCGTGAAAATCTTTGATTGGATTTGGAGAGAAGGGTGGGACACATACAGCTGCAAGGAATGTTGTATAAAACTTATTTTATTTTAGTTTTGCTTAGGCATATTCCCTAATAATTCCTGTTGAACAGTAAAACCTGCCCCTTATTTCAATTTAAATTGAAAAAAAGGGGATGGGGATATCCTGAATATGCTGGATATCCGGTATTCAGGTTTATATTGACACACTAGAATTGAAATTTTGTAAAAATCTTTAAAATTGAGATGGAACAAAAGCTTTAAAAACGGTCTTTTTGCAGATTTAAAAAAGTTTGTACCATCTCAATTTTAAATTTTTTACAAAATTTCAATTCTAGTGTGTCAATATAAACCTGAATACCGGATATCCAGCATTATAAATCAGCCGGATATCCGTAACCGTCCAATCCGGCCCAACCCTATTATTTATGTATGAAATTTGGCAATTTTTACTTTAGAAAATTACTTGTTACACCTTCGTCCTTCATATGTTATAATTGAGATTACCCCCATTTTTTCAGGTTTATATCGACACACTAGAGCTGAAATTTTGTAAAAATCTTTAAAATTGAGATGGTACAAGCGCTTTAAAAACAGGTATTTTTGCAAATTTTAAAAACTTTGCAGTGCTTGTACCATCGCAATTTTTGCATTACAGAAAAAATATTTTGCATGGGTAATTTTTTTGCATAAATCAACCATATTATGGCTGGGGGCAAAAATTTTAACAAATTTTTTCTAAAACGGGACGGGGTACTTTATATATACAACAACAATACTATGCACAGGGTGGAATATGGTTTGATAATAATATGGCAGGTAAAGAGACAATAGAAAATGTACAGGCAGTACAACTTGGAGCAAGGTTGGCCAGGCTAGACAAGGTAAAGAGACCATAGAAAATGTACAGGCAGTACAACTTGAAGCAAGGTTGGCCAGGCTACACAAGGTAAGAAGATCATAGAAAATATACAGGCAGTACAACCTAGGTCAAGGTTGGCCAGGATACACAAGGTAAAGAGACCATAGAAAATGTACGGGCAGTACAACTAGGTCAAGGTTGGCCAGGATACACAAGGTAAAGGGACCATTGAAAATTTACATGCAGTACAACTTGGAGCAAGGTTGGCCAGGATCGCAAGGTAAAGAGACCATAGAAAATGTACAGGCAGTACAACTTGAAGCAAGGTTGGCCAGGCTACACAAGGTAAGAAGATCATAGAAAATATACAGGCAGTACAACCTAGGTCAAGGTTGGCCAGGATACACAAGGTAAAGAGACCATAGAAAATGTACGGGCAGTACAACTAGGTCAAGGTTGGCCAGGATACACAAGGTAAAGGGACCATTGAAAATTTACATGCAGTACAACTTGGAGCAAGGTTGGCCAGGCTACACAAGGTAAAGAGACCATAGAAAATGTACAGGCAGTACAACTAGGTCAAGGTTGGCCAGGATACATAAGACAAAGAGACCATAGAAAATGTACAGACAGTACGACTTGGAGCAAGGTTGGCCAGGCTACACAAGGTTAAGAGACCATAGAAAATGTACAGGCAGTACAACTTGAAGCAAGGTTGGCCAGGATACACAAGGTAGCAAGTATTGGGTCGAAAAAAAACAGTATAGGAACAATCCGATCACATTATATGTTAGAACGTGTACACATTTTGATAGGGATAAAGAATTAAAGATATTGATATTCAAAGATCAAACTTTATAAGACAATGGCTGATAAATTGATGTATATCCCATTGATCACAAAATTACCCTTCTGTATATCACACAAGTGGTTGGAACGTTTGGACACTCAGATTAATAAACCAACAAATCAGAATTCAATAAAACTCCACAAAGTTAAAAAATATTTTTTTCTTCGGAATGAGGGCTTTTTTTCTAGGGTCGATTTTTCTAAGAAGTGTTGATGAACCTTCTCCTAAAATAATTTAGAACCTTTCCAAGAAATGTAACAAGCTTTACTAAAAAAGAGAATCATATCTGAAAAGCGATTTTTGGGATTCTTTGTTTAGACAGCTCAGTCAAATAGACATCCATTTGCTTTTATATCCGGATGATATTATTCCAATTCAGGATAAAACTTTGGAACAAAAGGCATTCCAAGTGTGGGACTGGATAGTGGATACAGGACTTGTCAATCTCACAGATTTTAAGGTTTACCGAATATTTTTTATTTATTGTTTTTGATAATATGTTCTAATGGTGAAAGGGGGGGGGGGGGGTTAATGCAACCATCTCGTAATCAGTGAGCAAATGGCACTTAGAATTCGAATTTCGATCTGAACTTTTGCATGAGTAATCCTTGGTAGGTCTATTTTTCCTAAATCGAACAAAAAGTTTAAAAAGTAACGGCTGGCGGCTCAGCCGTTTAGCCGTTTTTTGCCTATTTTCAGGGTAAATCCATCATCAATTACGTAGGAATCAACTTTTTAAAACATATTTTTGGTTTAATTCATGTTAATCGATAGCAATAAACATTTTTAAAACTTCTAGTACCAACAGCTACCGTCTAGAACCGCTTGATAGCGTTTTGGAGTGGAAAAGAGTACTATGTGGAGATATGTTTCGTGACTAATTTGCAATATAGATATAAAAAAATGGCAAAACGGCTTTTCCAACTTTTTGTTCGATTTAGGGAAAATAGACCTATCAAGGATTACTCATGCAAAAGTTCAGATCGAAATTCGAGTTCTAAGTGCCATTTGCTCACTGATTACGAGATGGTTGCATTACCCCCCCCCCCCCTTAATTAAATCCTGTGAAAATTTATTTATGTCTATATTATAAAAATTTTTTTTGTTTGTTCGTTATGATATAGTTAACTACAGAACCGATTGAGTTTTCTATGTTAGGAAAGCTACAAATATATATGTCTGGGGATGGTACTAGGCTATTTAATTTAAGCCTTCAGATGGTTTCTCCAATTTGTCTTCTAATTTGATACCTCAGATACTTTTAGGCTATTTTCTGTCCATTTGACTAGGCCACCTAGTTGCGAAAAAAATGTCATCTTAAATCCCACAGAATTGATGTTGGTACACCTATCTCACAAATTGGTATACCTAACTTTCAAAGATTAACTCCTTGAAAGAAGATAATCAAACCTAATCATTTTCTTGATTAAAACTATTAACAAAAACAAGTTTTGTTTAGGTTTATGATGGATTGTCCATGTCAACATGTAAAGCTGATCAAACCAGCTCAAGGTTTTTTCACACTTTTAAACAAAAAAATTAAGTTTGTTAAAAATCAAACTCTTAATTTATGTTCCACAAAACTAGTCTAATCTTTGCAGTAGCTAAAGCATAAAGGCAAACAAAATATCACCAAAAGATGAATTGATAATTCGGAAATTGCACTTTACTTGATTTTTATCTTAGGTTAGGTTAAATAGGGGGTGGAAAAACTCCTTGGGTTAAAGCCCCTCAATGTTTAAGCCCATCTACTGGCTACAAATAAATGTGTTTGTCCACAATAAAAAAAAAATAGGCTTGGATGGGGGTTGTTATCAGTCCTTTTTGGTTGGTCGGTTAATTAAATCAATAATGTTTAGGAACTTTAATGTTTGGCTTATTGGTTCAAAATAATTTACAGATATAGTTATACGGCTGGTGTGTGTATTGGAGCCTTAATAGAACTCGCACAGATCTCTCATAATACAACATATCTAACTATGGCTCACAATGTTACAAGGTAAATTTTTCGGGGCAAGTGAGGTTCATGGTAAAATATTGCTGGTAACGAATCATCCCTGAGATCATTAAAACTTTCCTGGATCTAGCAGCACGAATATTTCTCTAAATTCTAGTTTCCTGGTATCTGGAAACCTACAAATTTTCCCTGTTACCAGAAGTAAATGAAAGTTATTTGTAGAGCTGTTATACACATCAAAGAACATAAAATTATGGGGAGTCTGTCGTTGACTTGATATTTTGGCTATTTTAAATATATTCCTGTTTTTATTTTCTTTGCGTGTTATGACCATCTTCGATCGTGGTTTTATCACGTATGTAGAAATTTGGGGATTTGCAGGGAATCTAAGAATTTGTTTTTGTCCTTTTAGGGTGAATATTTATTATGTAATTCAGATGGTATTCTATCAGATCCTTGTGACCAGGACTATTCTTGTAATTTAGGACAGCTATGACTACTATAGTAAATTCAGATGGTATTCTATCAGATCCTTGTGACCAGGATTATTCTTGTAATTTGGATGCGAATATTTTCAAAGGAATTGTGTTCATTACACTGTGACACTCGCAGCGGGCTAAATTAACGATTTCTCCCATCCACCCCTTAACTCCCTCCTACTGTATGAAGTTATGAACGAACTGACTGAATACATGAGTTCCATGTTAGCAACCCTAATTGACGAAAATTAATTCCCTGTCATATTATCCACGAATATTCTACATATATCCTTTGATGTAATGAACACAACTTATCGTCGTAGGAATCTTCATGAAAAATTTGAGATATTTGATGGACTACGATCCTAACTCAAAAAATATTGGAGACTACAGAAACTTTATAGAGAAAAATATTGCCAGCTTGAATAACAAGGACCACTGTGATCCAAAGGAAAGAAATAATGACCATATCTGTTTTAAATTTTTAGTTACTTCATATCCACTGGGAAAGGAATTTTATACTGTAAATTTTATAAAGTTTTATAAACACGATATCTTATTCGTTGATTAAAAAAAACAATGGAGACTTTTATTAGATCTTTATTGTTTGGTACAATCCATCAGTTTCCTAACCTCTCTACCAAAGATTTTAATCTAAAGAAGGATTAATTTTGTTTCATATAATTAAAGGCCTGCATACTAATTATAATCCATATTCTTATCCCTTAATATAAAATAACATAACCCATGTGGACCAGGGATCTCAATGGATAATACAATGATGACACACAAAATTACCCCTTCTGTATATTAAAATTAGTCACATTGTTTATCTAGATGTAGTTATGAGTCCTATGTCATTATTTATAAAAAGTATATGAGTGGTACTGATTCTAAGAACCCATGTCACATTGTTTATCTAGATGGACCCCCTTCTTATGACCAAGCAGGTACACAAGTCTAAAGTAGTGTTTAGTAAAAGAGTTTTTTTTTTTTAAATTTGAAAATAACTTGTTAAAGTTAAATTAGAAGCAAATTCATAAAAATGAAGCTAATATTAATTGATTATCTTAAATAAATGGCAATTTTGAAATGTCATTTCTTAACAAATCTAACTTTGTTGGATGGAATTACTTCTAAAAAAAACATTTATGTTGAAAAAATAGGTGATTTTTGTTTATTAGGCCCAGTATATGACTCAGTATGGTCAGGTCCATACAAGCAATCCAGACCTATCCAGCAGACCAGTGCACTCGACCTTCTACTGGCAGCTGTCCCACCTGGGGTTAGGTGCAACAAAAATCCACATTGCAGGTATGGACGAAAGGATTTTCTCGGTCGCTTTTGAAGATTGACGTTTCTTTTAGGATTCTTTCAGCCAATGAGTATCTATGATGCTTATGTTCGTTCATTCATCAAGGTATAAAGGAAATGTGATTTACTCTGCAAACCTTATACAAAAGACTTCTGAAGTTTCTTAAATAATTCTTCTGTCTGATAGACTGTACAACCTTTTTTATATCAGTCCGGCAATCCTATTATATCAAGTAGTAAGTTTCTTTTGTCTTTAGCTTAAGATTTCGATAATTACTGAAACGATTGAGTTCTCAATTTTATGGAAGCTTCTTATAGGCCCCTGGATGGTTTAAAACTAATAATTTTTTTATTTTTAAGTTGGTTTGAGGCTATTTTCCTTAATCCTTCGAATACAGAGCTCTTAGATGCTAGGGGCGCTGCCGCTAGTTCCTTATATTTGAGGTTTGCTTTGTACTATATTTTTGCTGTTGTTGCTTTTTTTTTACAAGAATAAACCTATCTATGATAGCCAATCTGTTTTAGTTACAATCCCAGGCCACCGCCACCTCATCAGCTGACATGCAAAGACGACCCTTGTCCAAGTGGGCAGGACTGTTGTGAATTCAGCGGTGAATATTCCTGCTGCAATCCTGACCAAGTCTGCCAAGACAACTATTGTGTTTGATATTGAATAAAACCAATGAAAATAAATATTTTTTTCTGGAAAGAAAAAGTTTAAACCTAACAGCAACTACAACCAACTTAAGCCATCCACCAATTTTTATACAATCTCTAGCTGAATTGCACTATTTATTGGGTAGTATTTAAGCGACTAGAAAAACCAACTGCACCTTTATGAAAGTAGTAAGGCTTTTTGTCTGAAGCTTAAGATCTTAATAACTATTGAACCAATAGGTTTCTCTACTTTAGATAACCTTCAAATAAGTCCTGTGATGGTTGTAGGCTTTTTTATTTTCAGATTGATTTCTTGGGTTGGTTTTAAGCTATTTTTCTCTCTGCCCCTAGATGCTAGGGACGTAGCTGCTAGTCAACTTACACTAAGAGTCAACAATTATCAGCAAAATACCCTGTTCCAAGATCAGACAGCTGCAAAGATCTGGCAAGAAATTTTAGCTGTTTATTTACCTGACAAGTTTTCTTGCAAATTTGCTGGTATAAACTTTAGGTGACCCCAATCCTTCACTCTCGGAACTATCATTCTAAAAGTAACATTTATCGCATCGTATTTTAGACAGCTTTCCCCTGATATTAAAATGAAAAATTTTAAGACTAAAACCAGTTTTGTTATCCACGAGAGGCCTGAGGCCTGGGATAACAAAACTTGTAATATTTTTATGATTTTTATTTTGATATTCGTGGAAAATTGGCTGTAATACAATACTATACATGATTTTTAAGTATGGCTAAGAACCAGTTCTAATTCAGCGGATTAATCGGTTTCGAAGCCATACTGGAAAAGGTTTCTGATATTTTTATCTTATAGTATATGATATCTAAAGTTAAGCTTGAACGAACAAAGGCGAACCAACTTCCAATGGTCAATGAAATTCCGTTCAATTTACGGTCCACCTGATATTCAACCTACAGGGGACTGCGTCTAATAATGTACCTGATCCCCTGGTCCCTGCAGTGAGCATAAACCTAACCAAACAAATTTATTACGAAAAGCGGGTGCATTTCTCATTTGCCTTAATTAACATATCGTATAAAGAAGAACTATAAAGTAATGTACAGAATTTTGATAATAAGAATATGCTTCAAATTAGAATTGCAGCTTTCCGTTCTAGCGTATAGACGTAAAAATTATTCCTTCTTGAAGAAAAGCATCGCTTTTAAATACAAATAATTTGGTTGTACCTTTTCAAGATGTAAATTATTTCTTCTCTTTTTATTGACCATTTCTGATCTTAAATCTGACAATTCGCGCTGTAGGCTCGCTATTAATCTAAATTAAATGAAAATGGTTGGTTATAAAGAATTAAATGTAACTCTCGAAATGATGGTTGAAAAATTAAGTACAGAATTTCCCATCCCCCCTCCCCTCCTATTTAACTCTTACTAATTGTACTAGTATTTTCTACTATTTTCTTTTCAATTGAAGTCTCTGTAAGCCCTTAGAGAGTGGGAGGGGGGGTTCAATAGTCCTAACCAACTTGCAAATTAAAAAATGAAGTAAACATCAAAGGAAAGCCTAAAAGCTGACAATGAACAAGAAGATTTTCTGAAAAAGTATAAAATAGACTTTTTACCTGTTTTTATTTGCAACTTCTCTGATAAGCAAATTACTCTTGTCCTGTTCAGTAACCTTTTCTTTCATACTTGTTAACTTCTAAACAGATATTTAATTAAAGAAGTTTTGTATAAATATACTAAGGCAAAATGTTTAATTACATAAATATATGAGAAATGATTCATTATAAGCCCCACCCCCACACCACTCTGAAACCCACAAACATAATTTTGGTTTCATCCCCTCAAAGATTTAGGTGGGTTAATAATTTCCCTCATGGAATTTATCCCCTCTTGTAAATTTTTATCCCCCATGGAAAATTTTTAGGGGGAGATTCCTGCTATTTTAAAAAGATTGGTTGTACTTTAACAATGAACAACATTTCTGTTTAACTTTTTAGGGCCCTAGGATTCTGGATTACGAGATCTCTACAACCATTCTGTCTTCTTTTCAAGTTTTTTTGTGTTGAAATAAATTTACCTGTTTAAGCTCATTCTTTTCATTTTGACTCTGTTTTGTTTTCAATACTGTTTCTTCTTTCATAGTTGGTTTATTAGGGTCACTGCAAAAAAAAACATTTTTACTTCAATCAAATTATGAAAGCAATCTTGTAATCAATTAAATTGTTTTACTAATAAACGAATCAAAGTTAGAAATAAAATTTACATTTAGAAATGCAATAAACTTTTAAACTTTTAACATCAAGATTCAAAATAAATTTAGTTTCCTATCTATTTAAAGAACATAAAAAAATAAATGCTAAAAACATATTTATAAGAAAACTTAATGATACATACAAACATCTAAAGTTAAGGGGGCTGAGCTTTTTAGAATTATATAAATATATTTCCAGTATGGCTTCGAAATCGATTAATGTCCGCTGGATTAGAACAGGTTCTCAGCCATACTGCAAAATCATATATAGCATTGCATTACAGACAATTTTCTACGAATAATACAAGAAAATCATAAAATTAATATCAGTTTTGTTATCCCGGCCTTAGGCGCCTCGTGGCTAACAAATCGAGTTTTAATCTCATTATTTTTTATTTTGATATCCGCGAAAGCTTACGATGCAATAATTAACTATTCTTATACATATACCATTGTATATTAAGACCGTCAGACATGGATTTGAATCTTCTTAATCCTCTATCTGCATTTCTGTCTCTTTCCTTGATTTTTACAGTTTTTAGTTGGGTATAGGTATAAAATTCAGGGATCTTATGGACTGGAATAGTAGATTAAATAACTTTCAAAATATGAATAAATTGATGTATAGTTTGAACAGTCCAATTAAATTTCAATTTTACCCACCAATTTTTTTAGCTGACTTATGCAGAATTCCTTTAGAGAAGGTGTATCATCTTTTTTTTTTATGGCTAGCCGGTTCTTTTAGTAAGTAGTAGATGTAAAATTTTTCATAGAATTCAGATATGCAATCGGTTTTTTTTGTAGACCTCTTATTTTTTAAGTAATTTAAGTTTTTTAAAAAAATAATTAAGTCGGTTTTAAGGTACTAAAACGCAACAAAATAAAAGAAGAAAATGGCCAGTAAGAACAAAAATAGTAAGATCTTTAATTTGACACCTTACTTTTAAAATTCTGTTGAGTAATTATTGAAAAAATCTATTTTTTTAACCTCGGTTTAATAAAAACTTTAGACCTAAATATTTTCTCAAACAGACATAAAAAACATGGGTTCATATATACCTTTAGAATCAGAAAAATATTACGAATCCATTGTAAGAAAAATTGAAAAAAAGTAAAAAAATAAAAAAATATAAAAATGGCCAATTGTATTTTTTGTTCTGGCAACACTATCGTCTTCCCTTTTTTACCCCCTCTTTACCCCCTCTATACCCCCTTCCCATTTTTATACCCAATTCAAAAGTTAAGACGTTGCCTGTACAATATAATATGATATTTTCATATAATTCCTTTTATTGTAGTTTATATACTATATTGTAAACTTTTTTTTTCAATTTTGCTTACAATGGATTCGTAATATTTTTCTGATTCTAAAGGTATATATGAACCCATATTTTTTTACTTGTGAAATGATAAAATTGAGTTCAAAGTTTTTATTCTCGTGGGTTTAAAAAAATCGATTTTTTCAATAATTACCTGACAGAATTGAAAAAGTAAGGTGTCAAATTAAAGATCTTACTATTTTTGTTCATAATGGCCATTTTCTTTCTTTTTTTTGTTGCATTTTAGTACCTTAAAATCGACTTAATTTTTTTTTTTTAAACTTAAATTACTTAAAAAATAAGAGGTCTACAAAAAAACCGATTGCATATCTGAATTCTATGAAAAATTTTACATCTACTACTTACTAAAAGGACCGGCTAGCTATAAAAAAAAAAGTTGATACAACTTCTTTAAATGTAGATAAAAAAACAGTTGGTAGAAAAGTTAGGACATTGTCACTTAAAACAACCCAATCAATATTCCAAAGTTTATTGAGCAAACAAATGGCAGAACGGCAGTAAAATGGCCCTTTAGTCCCCTAAATTTTAATTTATGTTTTTGGTTACCTGACTTTTTCTGCTTCTTTCTTTGCCAAATATCTTAAAATAAAACAATCCTTATGATAAAGTAACAGGATCTGTGTGTGTATTTTTGTACATAAGTATCTTGCTAACAGCTAAACCATATGGTTCTTTTTTACAATACAGCTTCTCATAGTTCCTAGGAAGGTTTATAACTATTCTGGAGGAAGGTACAACCACCCTTCCAAGAGAAATCGTCCCTAGAAAAAAATAACCTCCCTCCCCCCCTCCAAAAAAAAAAATTTAACTTTTCTTTACAAAACATATTTGTGTATTAATATTTAGTGATCTTAGGTATTAGACAATGGAATATAAATTAATGTTTATAAACCTTTCTTTTTTTTTTGGGGGGGGGGGGGTCAGAAAAATTTCCCTTCTCTGAATCTCTTACAATATTTATCCTTTTTAGAGCTATAAGGTTGTAGTACATTTTGTTTGTTAAACTTTTACCTATGGTCTAAAATTTTCTTTTAATTATTAAAGCATTCTTACCTGTTCATAGGAAACAACACAGAAATTCAGATCAAAAGGATGCCAAATCCCTAGAAAGATCTTGTTTTTTTTTATAAAAGGACACTTAATGAAAGGGATGGGGAGTCATACACCCACTTTACATTATTTTGGGTAGAGGGGTGATACTTTAGAAGTTTAGGTGCAATTTCTGTTTGAAGGGTGGAGGTTCCCTCCCCCAACATATTTCTGAGCCTTTCCTGGACTTATTGTAAGCTTTATTGTAAAGGAGATCCTTAGCGAGAGTTAAGCAACTGACAAGCACAGAGACATCTAGTTACTTTTATAGAATTTTGCTTTCCATTTTTGTTTTAAAATTTTTGGATTGTGGTCGATCTCACCCGCACTTCTCTCTATTCAAATTACCACTAGAGGCCTCAAATACAAAGGAAAACCTTACCTTTGTCTCTTGCTGTTTGAGAAATCTTGAGTAAACATTCAATATCATTCTCCAGATTCTCGGAGTTTTCTTTTAGTATTTCATTTTCGGCCTCTAAATTAGTTTTTCATTAAGTCGAAGCTTTTCTATAATTAGGGTCGGTCTGTCCCTACGTCAGTCTTTACGTTCGTGTTTTTGTCAAGGATAGCTCTTATCGTCAATTTATTATACATGTTAGAATTGTCTTATAGAATTCAAACTTGGCATGATGATTTAGAAGCGAAGTAACTTTTTGATCTTTACTAGTAGATCCCTTTAAAAAATGTGTATTTTAGGCTATTTTATATATGACATGATTAATTTTTTTGATTTATGGACTAATAATGCCTGGGACAACAAGGTACAATGTAAAATCAAAGAAACTCAACAATCAAATTCTAAAAATGTATCTTGTATTTATACAATTTTGCCAAAAAATTCCTATTCACAAGAACACTATGATCAACACATAAACAACAATTTATTAAAATTCTAACCTAAATCTTGAATTCTTTTTCTTAAAATATTGTTTTCACTTTTTAAATGTTGAAGCTCTGTTGTTTTCAACTTTACCTAAATATAATAATAAATGGTCTAATGTTCATTTTGATTTTAAGTGTGCTATTGATGGGAAGCTCTATGATAGGGTTTAGCCAGGGATCTTAAAGGGCAATTATATTGATGCTTTGATGAACAAAATTACCCTTTTTTAAGATAAAAATTATTGTTGGAAAAGTTTGGATATTGTTAATACATTGTACAACTCAATCAAGATTATGTTAGTCCTCAAACAAATAACAATGAATAAGAGAATGTGTTTATAAAACTTTGGGACCACTATTAATTACAGCCTAATGTCGAATTATCTTCAGGTGGTCTATCAGTATTAATATGCTCATAGAGAATCTTTACTAAAAATTTTTAAAAAGCTTTTCTCGTATTCATTCGAATCCGGTGGATAGGAACCGGTTCTCATCCATACGAAAAAACTATGTCTAGCATCGTATTATATCCAGATTTCTACGAATATAGAAATGTACAATCATAAGATTAAAGCCAGTTTTTTTAGCTGGTGCCTTCGGCACCTCGGGGCTAAAAAACTAGTTTTTATCTTATAATTGTACATTCTATATCCGCGGAAAGCCGTTTATAATACGATGCGAGAAATAATTAGTAAAGTAAAAAAACATTTGAGAGTACAGAGTTTTTATAGAGAGTTTCTAAAGGAGGTTTGACATTCCCTGCTACACGCCTATGGTTCAAACCTTGTTTTCACAGTGAAGATTCTAGCATCTAGGAGCTCTGTATTCAAGAGGATGTAAGTGGCAGAAAATATAACCCTAAGACTAAAAAACTAAAATGGCTTAAAATCATCAGGGGACCTATGTGAAGCTGCTCTAAAATCGAGAACTGAGGTGAATTCTTTAAAAAAACTTTTGCCCCACTAAAATCAGTTTGCCCCACTAAAATTTTAGTGAGGTAAAATTATCCCCTCTAAATTTTTAGTTTGCCTCACTGATTTTAGTGGGGCAAAAGTTTTTTAAGAATTCACTTCTGAATCGGCTTTGTGGATAAAAAGATCTTAACGGACAAACAAAGAAACTTTAAATAAAAGTATGATATTGAACTTACATTAGAATTGACACTCTGTTCCAAAGTTTTTCTATCCCCTGGACAAGATTTTCTCCGTCTTTTTCTTGTTAAATTATCTTTTTGGCAGTTGGCTAAAATTATGCATTCAAATTGTGGCATATCAACAAATAAAAGTAACAGGATCTCTGTCTTTCTGTTTGTTGCAAAGGATCTTGAAAACCGCTGAACAAATATGGTTCTCAAAGTAGCTTCTCATAAGTCCTAAAAGGTTTTATAACTTTTTTAGAGGAGGGTACCACCAGTCTGCCTAGAGAAACAGCCCTTAGAAAAAAATTTCCCCCCACCCAATTTTTCTCCCCCCCACCCCCCCCTCCTTTAAATTCCCTTAGAGGCCTCTAGTGGGCGTAGTCGCTAGTAAATATATAAAGTAAAACATATTCTAAGATATGGTAATTATAACTGTAAAGATATCTCAAAAAAGATCACTGGGGCACTTATTAGCGCCCAAAAAACCACCGAAATCTCTATATTTAAATAAATAGGTAAGACTTGGGATACTCTAACTCCTATGCTAGCCTAAGATTTTTTACAGGATTTGCCTTTCTATAAAATGCCACAATTCCTTTTTGTCTTGGAAGATCGACCACTAAAAGTGAGTCGAGAATTTTTCTTTTTGAGAGACCAGAATCATAAAAGGTGTATGGCTCCATTTCATGATTTTAATAGCGCGCAGCTACTCTATAACTTGTTATCAAATAACAAATAACATCATTTTAATCTGAAAAACAAATATCTTTTTTATAAATGAAACAGTGTCTGGGAAGGATGCTGTATCCCCCAAGATGAATAGGACTTACAGATTGGCTAGTTATAGAGCAGCTTTAGCTAATATAAACTACCTGTGTCTGTAACGCAGGGAAGATCAATGTTACCACAGAATCTCCAGAGGTTATCCAAAGGGTGCAGGGGGGCCAGGACGGGAGTACGGTTAGGGTAGGCGGGGCCTCAGGGCATTAATGGATTCTGGAAAATGTGAGAAATCTTGATGTTGTTTCCTAAACAAAACATATAGATTTATCCAGGTGGTTGAAGCCTAAGCTACACCCGGCTTACACTAACATCCTATTCTCCCCCCATACGTGATTACAATATTGGTTAGTATAGAAAGGGGAAAAGGGTTAATGATATTCAGAGAATTAAGCTGTACCTGGATGATAAATCTGGACAGCTTAGTTCTCCAAAGAGCCGGCAGACATTATAATTAAGCGGTCTGAAAAATGAAAATCTTTAAATTGCTGTTTGCAACCGCGAAATTAGAATGTCTGCCGCAGTGAGCCGCAGGCAACCCATTGTTCTTCTCCAGTGGACTGGTGGCCTGAAAGTGTACATACATTAGTGTACATGACAAACAGGATGGCCCGATAAGGCTCTCCATTTTAGTAAAGCTAAATCCAGATTCAGAAAATTAAAACAAATCTTACTAGGGGAGAGTTTCGCGATCCTTCCAAAAGAAACCAGGCCAAAAAAGAATAACCGGCTCCATATTTTTTCTTCACTGTTTTTCCTTGAGTTCTAAGTAATCCCCCACCGACTAACCTCACTATAAGAAGAATTATAGTAATCTATGGGCGTAGCCGCTAGTATATTAATTTTTCTCTTCGTACACAATAATAAGAGTAAAAAAAGACATTAATTACTTATAAACATAAAAGGTTAGGTTACACAAGTTTTATATCCTTGTAAAAAAATATTTGAAAAATTTGTTTGAACCATTACTCATGAACTTTAGTTCAATACTGGTCTGTAAATTTGGCACTATAAAGCATACAGGTTGTTTAGCGTTGGCATGCAATACTTTCAATTGTAGAGAAGGCAAATCAAAAAAATATTTTGTAAAACCAAAAACAGATATTTTATATTTTTTAATGGCTAGATAAATTTCTGTCCGTCTGAAATGCTTCGGTGTTAATTTTTTTAATACTGAATTTTTCGGCTATTATCATGGTTAATATTGTTGTGAAGACACTCTGATCAATACATATCTACTCTGTAGCTTACTTTTTCCATCCGTGTATTTCTGTGCTAAGCATATTATGTATATTGCCATCCTTGTTTCATTCTCTTATTACATATTACTTCATGTCTCTGTTATTCTATTCTACGTTGCTTCTATTTCTCTCTCTAGCTTTTTTTTTATGTCCTTTTATATCCTTTTTCTCTCTCTTTGTTGATACTTTCTACTTTTCTATGTTTAAAATTGATATTTAATTTGTTAAATGGAATTTCTATTATACAATATCTAGATAGGAGTGAAAATTTTTGTTAAAACTTAAACTGAAAGATTCTTTTTGGCAAATAAGCCGCCTACTTTAAAAAACAACTTCAACTTTTATATGATATCATATTGTAAAACATGTATAATGGTTTTAAATATTCATTAATGCTTTCTTGTCATTGGTATGGCCCTTGGAACCTCCAAAATAGTGGTCTCCAAAAAGTTGTGTGTACAATGTGTGAGTGTGTAATGTGTATGTACAAGAAAATAATTTTGCGTAAATTGGCTTTTTTTTTAGATTTTCAATCAATTTTGGACTAAGCATATTCAAAAAGATTCTGTTGAACTTTGCAGTAAATTGAAGACTGTCTGCTAAAGAAGTAGGGTGTATGTGTAAATTTTGTGTAAATTCTAAGGTAGAAAAGGTATTGGATACTCATGAATATATTTTATTTGATATGTCTGTCATGGTCTAATAAATATTTCATCATACGGATGTATAAAAGGTATCTGATACTCATGAATATATTTTATTTTGATATGTCTGGCATCGTCTAATATATATTTTATTTTGATATGTCTGGCATATCTAATAAATGATCCATCTTGTGGATACAGAAAAGATATCTGATACTCATGAAAATATTTTATTTTGATATGTCTGGCATATCTAATAAATATTCCATCTTGTGGATACAGAAAAGATATCTGATACTCATGAAAATATTTTATTTTGATATGTCTGGCATATCTAATAAATATTCCATCTTGTGGATACAGAAAAGATATCTGATACTCATGAAAATATTTTATTTTGATATGTCTGGCATATCTAATAAATATTCCATCTTGTGGATACAGAAAAGATATCTGATACTCATGAAAATTTTTTATTTTGATATGTCTGGCATATCTAATAAATATTCCATCTTGTGGATACAGAAAAGATATCTGATACTCATGAAAATATTTTATTTTGATATGTCTGGCATATCTAATAAATATTCCATCTTGTGGATACAGAAAAGATATCTGATACTCATGAAAATTTTTTATTTTGATATGTCTGGCATATCTAATAAATATTCCATCTTGTGGATACAGAAAAGATATCTGATACTCATGAAAATATTTTATTTTGATATGTCTGGCATATCTAATAAATATTCCATCTTGTGGATACAGAAAAGATATCTGATACTCATGAAAATATTTTATTTTGATATGTCTGGCATATCTAATAAATATTCCATCTTGTGGATGCAGAAAAGATATCTGGTACTTATGAATATATTTTATTTTGATATGTCTGGCATATCTAATAAATATTCCATCTTGTGGATGCAGAAAAGGTATCTGATACTCATGAAAATATTTTATTTTGATATGTCTGGCATATCTAATAAATATTCCATCTTGTGGATGCAGAAAAGGTATCTGATACTTATGAATATATTTTATTTTGATATGTCTGGCATACACAGTGCAAATGAAGGTGCTTTGACTTTTGTGTCAGAACCTAAATTGGGACATAGTGCATTTCATTACCCTAGGTTAGGTAACTTCATTTCACTTTTCAATAAAATCTAAAATGCAGCGGTTTTTCGGAAAATTAAATTTGAAAATTTCAAGTTCAATTTTCACCCACTAGGAATTACTGCATAATCATGACAAGAAAAGCAAAGATTATTTATTTAAAATTTTGAACAACTTTGCTTTTATAAAGTTCTTCATAAAACCACTCCTGAAGTGAGTTAATTAATGGCCATTTTTATCAATTGCTTTACTAAAGTCATGGAAATTCAGCCTTGAATAAATCATATATAGAGGGGTTTTATGACTGACTTTATAAAAGCAAAGTTGTTCGAAATTTTAAATAAATAATCTTTACTTTTCTTATCATGATTATGCGGTAAATCCTAGTGGGCGAAAATTGAACTTGAAATTTTTAAATCTAATTTTCTCAAAAACCGCTGCATTTTAGATTTTATTGAAAAGTGAAATGAAGTTACCTAACCTAGGGTAATGAAATGCACTATGTCCCAATTTAGGTTCTGACACTAAAGTCAAAGCGCCTTCGAAAGCATTGTGCATAGTCTAATAAATGATCCATCTTGTGGATGCAGAAAAGGTATCTGATACTCATGAATATATTTTATTTTGATGTGTCTGGCATAGTCTAATAAATGATCCAACTTGTGGATGCAGAAAAGGTATCTGATACCCATAAATTTATTTAATTTTTATTTGTCTAGCATGGTCTAATAAACATAACAAATTCTATCACATGCAATAATAATACATATGAAATTACATTCCATAAAATAGAATACTAAATTTTCTAAAAGTTTTTTGTGTGATTGCTGCAATTGGTCTACAATTTTTAATTAACTCTTTTATTGGATGGTCAGGCTTTATTGGTTAACAAGTTGCTTCACCCCTAGCCTTTAGGGAAAGTCAGGAAATATTTTTAAAGCCACCCGAAGATATTTGTAAAGATGATCTTAAAATTCCACAAATTCGGACCAGATATTTTTTGAGAGCTTATTCTTCAAACAAAACAAAAAAAATACTCCTTTATATTATAGGATGACTATTCATTTATTCAATAAATTACTTTGTCCGTTTGTCTATCAATTACTTTGTTGTATTGGTAAATTTGTTTAAATGAATGTGCTTCGCTACTTATCGTTCATGTATCATCCTTGTTTTATTACACAACATGTTGATTGTAACTAATGATCTATTAAATTTTAATACATTGAAATATAACCAATTACAGTAGCATCTCTAGCCAAAACAAAAACCATTATCAATTTAAAAGCAATTTGGTAAAATTTTTGTGCAATAAAATTTTTTATATTTTGCAAATTATGTTGTTATTGTTTACTTCCTTTAAATTAAACAGAAATGAATTAAACGTTCAGTCAGACAGCCTAAGTGAGTTACAGAAAAGATGCTAAGAGAATATTATAAACACAAGCCTAACCTACATATAAGCTGAGAAAATGATATTTTATCTTTGAATTTTGACGGATAAAATTAGACAATAATAGAGTTGATATTAATCTACAAGAAGCACATAAAAATATGGGTACATGGCAGATTTACCACTAGCAAAAATACAGTGTTAATACTGTCATAAACACAGTGATTTGATGTCATAAACACAGTTTTACTGTCAAATTCACACCGGCATTTTTAGGATGTATGACAAAAATACTGTTATTGCACTGTCATAATCACAGTTTTGCTGTCAATTATACATAAAGAGTGCAATAATAATAAATTACCAAGGATGACAACATTATGCCAAGTTTGAAATCGATAGGACAACATGCCTAATATAACAATAAGAAAGATATTGCCCCTTAATAAACCCTCCCGAAAAAATATTTAGTTTAGTTTCTTCTCTTTAAAACTAAAATTGAAAATGGAGGGGTGGGTGTGTTCGACATTACTCTCACCTCAAGTGCCTCTAGGGGCATCCATGGGCGTAGCCGCTAGACCTATTAAATAAAGTAGTTAGGTGTTATGTATAAAGCTTAAGATTTATACTGAACTAATTAAGTTCTCCTTTTAAGGGAAGTTTCAAACAGGTCCAAGGTTGGTTTTAGGAAAATTACTTTTCGATTTCAGCCTTTAAATGTTTTTGTTTTATTGATTATTTTTCTTGCTCTTTATTCCCTTTTTTACTATTCCCCTAGTAGAGGCTAGGGGCACAGCCGTTAATATTATACAAAAATGTTAAAGCATTGAAGTATTTCACACCGCTTTTAGCCACAAAAATTAGTTAAACAATCCAAATAATTTGTTATTTTTTTCACATCTTTACACACTGAACTTTAAATGTCAACTGAACCGAACTCTTATCAAAAACAAAACTTTACCACAATAAAGGTCTATACGGGATAGCCGTGATCGTGAATTTATAAAAGGTTGGATCGTTTTCATGATTTCATGTATGGTGATTCTAGTATGAATAAGGTACAATATAGAAAGCCCAGCATCTCTGTAATAATTTTCAAAAAAAATCCATACGTTACGTTAATTGTATGGTACATATACCCTAACATATGAGTTTTAGACTATTGCTTCCTTGAATGACTAGGTACAATGTTTTAAGCAAATCATCGTTAAACTTACGTCTTAAAAATGTTATTACATACTTATTTAGTATTTTGTATTCAAGCAAATTTTTTGGACAAAATAAGATTCATTTTTTAAAAATTGCAGTCACGCTATAATTGTTGCTGCTCGTTTCTCTTTTTTTTTATTAAACTTTACTTCCATTGATATTGTCACCCTTGTTTTAATCATGGTTTTGAAATAAAGTGTATTTAAATACGTAGAACAATTAAATCCACTGAATTATTTACTATGCATTTTCTATGCAAGGACTAGGTTTCGAGCTCTAGTGCTCTGGAAGGGTGAGTAGATTCAAAATTCAAAATTGTTTTCTTATTGTCATTGCTTGGTAATGAATTGTATTATTTTTTATTAGTTTTGGACCAAAACTGTAAGGTTTATATTGAAAAAGTGAAGCGATTGTTTTTTTTTTAACACCCTTTATTAGGAGGGTAATTTATACCGTAATATTTCAGCGCTCTACGTATATTATTTGTGTGTAGCTTCCTTTGGTTGGTCAGTAATTTAGCTTAATTTTGTGTATGGGAATGTAAGAGAAAAAAGAAGAAAAAATGAGATAGATAATTAAGATACTGGCTTTGTAAAGAATGAAAGAAAAAAGTATGAACAATCTTTAGATATAGGGAAAATAGTTCAAGTAATTTAAAAATGCTGTTAGCTCTAAAACTGTTATAAATCTCTTCGGGCCTTAAAAATTATCTTGGGGTGGGAGGCATAGTTTGCACCCCCCCCCCCCCCATTCCTAAAAATGGTCAAAAAGAAGTAAAAACCCCCTCCCCCGTTTGTACACTCGAATATGAGTGATCAGTATAATATATGGAATTTGCAGACTTTGTAAAAAATATTTGCAATGAAAACAATTTGTTCCTTGGTAGGTCTTATTCTACAAATATAAAAATTTTCACGTTGACAATAATGCTATCATCAATTTACACCTATTAGATTGAAAACATTACAAGAGGATTCCTGTAACAATGTGCTACAATATTTAGAGCATAGCAGCTCTATGAATAATCATAATAATGAGTATAAATTTTTTATTTTCGTTTAATTGACCATTTTTTTGAGTTGTGCTATTTATTGATGTCGTTATCCTTTTCTTAATTTCTATCACTTTCGATATATATACTAATAGCTAACTCCTACGGAGGGGATTTCTCTTGGGAGGGTGGAGGTGCCCTCCCCAAAATAGTTATGACCATAAGAAACCTCGCTGGTAAGGCGAACCATATAGGCACACAGTCAGACAAACTACCTGTTACTTTTATATAAGGATGGCTAAATATATTTTTTCTAATATCCATCCTTGCCACTGGAACAGAAGTTTAACGAATCTGGCCTCTACATGAGACCATTAGGACGAGTGTAATCACATTCCAAGAACAATTCACTAACTGAAGATAATATACTCTTCCCAGATAGATAGATACAAAAGAATAGATATAAATATTCTCAAAAATAAAAGCGTCATTTAATTTACAATAATTTATCCAGTTTTAAAGTAATTAATGGCAACTACATCTTTTTTTCTTCTCTTATAGTAATAACTTTCTGGCGTTTTGCATAGAGATTTTTATTTGAATGATAACTTGGGTTATTGCAACTTGTTTTAAAAGCTCAGTTTTTCTACAATTAGTAACGTCCGTAACGGTTAGCTCTGTTCGTTAATTTAGACATGTTACTATTGTTCTATATATATTTAAAACTTTGCATTCCTACGACAGTTAGACCAAAAAGTCCGTGCGTCCATTTCAAACATGCTGATTTTAAAATTTTTTGGCAACAACTTTTTGTATGATATAATTATCCTATTGATCTGATTTTTGGAATACTGATTCCTAGTACAACAAAGTACAATTTGAAAGCTATGCATCTCTTTAATCAAGTCCTAAAAATGTCCTTAAATAGTATCATGTTTCAAGCTGTTTTGCAGCAAATTCACTTACACTTTTGCGTACATTAATCTTACAAGTTTAAACGTAAGTTTGTGCTACCGTTTCAGAGCTTGGCTTTTATGGATGTTGTCATCCATGATTATTAGAAATGTCATAAGAGCAATTTTTTACTAACCTTAAATTATTTCTGGACAATAATAAAATTTACTGATACCTAACCCTTTCCCAAACTTATTCTTATTTTTTCAAATAACATATCACTGTCCTTGTAATTTGTTAACTGATATTATACTCTTGGTGTGGCTGGCTTCGTTATACTTCAATGCACATACACCGTGCTAGATAGACAGATAGCTAGAAAGATAGATAGACAGATATATAAACAGATAGATATGCAGATAGATAGACAACTAGAAAGAGAGATATATAGACAACTTGATATACAGATAAATAGACAGATAGAAAGAGAGATATACAGACAACTTGATATGCAGATAGATAGACCACTAGAAAGAGAGATATACAGACAACTTAATATACAGATAAATAGACAGATAGAAAGGCAGATAGATAGACAACTGGAACGACAGGTATATAGATTTCTAGAAAGACAGATATATAGACAACTAGATAGATAGTCAGATAGAAAGGTAGATAGATAGACAACTGGAAAGACAGGTATATAGATTTCTAGAAAGACAGATATATAGACAACTAGATAGATAGTCAGATAGAAAGGAAGATAGATAAACAACTGGAAAGACAAATATTTAGATTTCTAGAAAGACAGATATATAGACAACTAGATAGATAGTCAGATAGAAAGGAAGATAGATAGACAACTGGAAAGACAGGTATATAGATTTCTAGAAAGACAGATATATAGACAACTAGGTAGATAGTCAGATAGAAAGGCCGATTGATTGACAGATAGATAGGCAGACAGATAGTTAGATACCTAGAAAGATAGATACTTATATAAGTAAATTAAGTTTGTATCAAAAGGGTTAAAATTATATACATTAATATGAGTAATGAGCCAGATTCTTTCGGGTCAAAACTTAAATTCAAAAGCAGCATATATTAAAATCCATTCCGTTTGGAAGCAAAACTACTTTTTGATACATTTTTAAAAGCAAAGCTTTTCTTTAGTTAGGGTCGGTCCGTCGATTCTAAACAGTTAGATATGATTTGAAAAGCGTAGCAACTCTATAATGGTTACCAAAATGTCCTTACGTATTTTAGAATACTGATTCTTGGGACAACATATTACTATATTATAAGCGAAGCAACATTATAGTCAAGTCCTAAAAATGTAAGTTTGTCCTTTAAACAGTACAATGTGTTGAACAGTTTTGCAACAAATTGTATGTACAATTTTGTCAAAACTTATACATTTATATGTTGCTTATTCAGTTCTGACACAGTGCAAGAGTTAATGTTCGTTTGTCCTACCGTTTCAGAGCTTTGCTTTTATGGACGTTGTCATCCTTGTCAATGTTTAGTTTACCTTATGACCAATATGAAAATTAAATATGGTTAAAACTATACCTACATTAGTACATAATTTTGATGCATGTAGGGTTTTAGATTTGAATTTCAATGAAGGATATTTTTAAAAACCCAAATTTTAATTGAGTTAATTCATCAAATAAGGTAAAAATTACATTAAATTCTTTTAATGATTTATACTTTAAAAATCGAGAATTTTGAAAATGGAAGAACTATGTATTAAATAATAAAATAACAAATACAAACACAAATATGATAATAGAAAAATAATCCAAAATATAAGAAAAGTTTTGTGTAGGTTTGAGTTACAATTTGTCAAGATAATTTACTAGGTCAGGGTTGCCGGGTTTCAGTCCCTTCCTCTTTTTAGTGTCCTCGACGATGGTGTTGGTCTTGGAACCCACCTGAAACGAGAACATAGATTAGTTTTTTATTGACATTAATATCAAACAAGGATGACAACATCCATAAGTAGCGAAGCTCAAAAATTATTAATTGATATCAGGAAAAAATTAACTATAGAAGTGTAATAAATAAAAATCTAGGAATTTATCTGGCACCGCAATTATTGGACACTTGATGGAATATGACAAATATGACCCTAAAAATTTCAGCCATTTATCTTGAATAGAAGCAGAGAAAATCACGTTTCCCCCATAATATTACGGACGGACTAAGCGAATTATAGAGTAGCTTCGGTTATAAAAAATTAAAATTGATTAGTTTAAAATACTGTTGGGGGATTTTTCGGCACATGAAATAAAATAAATATGTAATGATGCTTCCTAATTCCCATTTTATCTACCTCTATTTAATTTAAACTGGAACTCTTAATATCATTAAGGATAAGAGAGCGTGGCTGATTTAGAGAAATAAAAAACTAAATAACTTCCATTAACCTTTCCCTAATTCCAAAGAAAACAGTTTGTTATGCATTATAAAACATGTCTTACACCTTAGCTCACCCCCTTGCAATAATAAAAAATCCTTGAAGGGGGGAGAGTTTAAAATAATATCTGGTTGAAAGTGCGTACATACCTCAAGTGGGTCTCCGGGCATAATCTGCCAGTGATCGAAGACGCACTGTGGGAAAGCTTGTCCACCGGTATTAGATCTCAAATCAGCTGTGAAACCTACACAAAAACAAATACATCAAAAATTAGGTTAACTTATTGTTATCAAAATATTTATTTTAAATCAGTGAAGTAAATGTTAATTATCATTATTTATCCCACTTAGATAGATTCCTACTTCAATAACATCATATTTAGTTACCCAGGCCGAAAGTTAAAAATATTTAGGACAACCACGAAAAATTTAAATCTTATAAACTATCAAAATCGCCACCCTTGATAAACTAGTTGCATTAGTAAAAAATAACTCACCGAATGATTCATTGACGGGCAGGTAGGCTTTGACAACAAACATGGGGGTACCAGGGGTCTGAGCCTCCTCAATAACATGACCTCTACGTCTGTTCAACACACCATAAATACCACCCAAAGCGTTTTCAGGACACTAAATTAAGATATTAAAATTATAATTTTGTCAGAAAAGTGCACACTAAGTGTTACAAATTTTTTAAAGAAAATTAATGAATTGGACAGTTAAAAATAATACTTTATTAATAAAGATCAAAGCAATATGGAATACTTTAAAAGTTCCCAAACTTTCTAGTCGAACATAACAGTTAGGTTTAGTTTTTCGAAAAGTTTATAATAATGAGGGGGGGGGGGAGAGGCTTGTGAATTATTTAAATTAAAACTTCTGTCTAGTGAAAATAGTAAGCTCTAAAAAATGGTTTGTTTTCACGATATTGGGCTGAAATGCATTAAAATAAGACACTTATCTTTGGTATTACAATTGTTTCTCAAATAACTATATAACTAGTTGGTGTTAAGAAAAACTTTCACACAAAATATAAATGTTAGTGATCAAATTTTCTTAAAGCTAGAACTAGATTGTAAAGGAATTTACTAAACATATAAAAAGGTATACAAGATTGCTAAGATAAAAGCAGTCAATTTTGTTACTAGCGATTTGTGCTAAAGATTTGACTGCCATGGGAAACAAAATATATGACAATTCTATTGTAGCAAAACACAACACAGTTGCACTATGCCTGAATTTCACAAAGGTAAACAGGCTCCATAAGCCTGGGCTCAGCGGTCAGCATGCAAGCAAACAAGACACGCCTGGCTGTGGGAATAATTTGACCACCATCGCGGTGAATAGCGTCAGCGTGAAGGGCCACGTCGTAGAAGTTAAACCTAATGGCTCTCATGTTCTCATCACAGAGACAACCGTACCTCAATAGATATTGTAATTAGATTGAATATTAAATTTTTTATACCTGGATTTCGACAAGGTATACGGGTTCCATAAGCCTGGGTTCAGCGGTCAACATGCAAGCGTACAGGACACGTCTAGCTGTGGGAATGATCTGACCACCACGGCGGTGAACAGCGTCAGGGTGAAGGTCAACATCATAAAGGTTAAATCTAACTGCACGCAAGTTCTCGCCACAAAGCACACCCTTTACAAAGTAAATGTATTAGATTAGGAATATATTAATAGATACTTAAATGTTTCAGGCCTTTTTAGGGAAGTAAATGTTAACTTTCATTATTTTTCATAAAGATTCCCACTTCAATAACATCATTAGATTAACAAATTAAAAGGCTATTAACCAAAAGCAAAAAATAAGATAAAGAAATATCTATAATACTAAGTAGATGTTTGTCCGTACGTCTTAAGCTTAAAATCTTGGTAACCACTGAACTGATTGAATTCTACTCTTTAGGGAATATACCTACTAGTCCTGTGGTGGTTTTAGGCTATTTTCTTCCCAACCCCACCAAAAAAAAATAAACCTTCCAATTATTTTAGGTAGGTACTAGTTTTAATATAAGGTGTTAAAAATTTTATTCGCATTTTTAAAAGTTAAAAAAAACTTGGTTTACCTCCTTGGTGGCCCACTGGAAGCCAGCGACAACAGAGTCCTTGATTTCATTCAAGTACTGGACTCCCTTGGTGCAGTCAACCATGATGTTAGGACCATGGGTGTCGGGGCCGAAGCACCAGATCTTTCTGAATATTATTTTAATTTGAACAAATGTTTAAATACTTTAAAAGGTAAGTAAGAACATTAATGAAGTAAAAGGTACAAGGTAATAAATGCCAAAATAAAGTTTTAGGGTAAAACTATAGGAATGCAGGTTAAAGAATTTAGTAATATAAATTTGTTGGCTTAAAAGCACCACATGACCTTTCGTAGAATGGATATATTATTACATGGATCCTACACCAGATTTTCATTTTCTATAATAAGGTTAACTCCAGCTGGCTAAATCAGCAATCTCCACCATCTCATACTAGATAAACGGATCGACCAAAAATAGCTATAAAAAAATTACAATCTAAGTTGATGACAATTTTTATCCCATCATGATATCAACGTATAATATAAATCCATTCCTAGTTGTAACAAAAAAAAATGTATCCAACACTACTAATGAGCTAGAAACCAAAATCCTAACTCAAACTCTCGGCTGGTGATTGAACCTGTGCCGTATTGCCCTGCAGACCAGAACAGCCCGCAAGGCTAGCCCTGGCGTGTCTCAACCATGTGGTCTACCATCAAATTGGATGGCTAAATAATGTAAATTTCAAGTGGGTACCAATCAATATTTATAACACAAAAATTACCCGCACTTCTTCCAACAAAATTCCATAAAAACAGTGAGAGGAGGGGTTCTGACTAAACTCTTGTAAGGAAACCGCGGACGGAGTAAGTTTGGATTAAGTCCTAACCTGGATTCTGTGGCGTCAAATTCGTATTTATCAACCAAGTATTTTCCTCTGACCTTCAGATCATCTCTGGGGTTGACATCTCCCTAAAATGATTTAAGTTATCAATCATCCATTAGAGCATCGCTAGTTTTCCTTTTTTATTAAGAAATAGATATTTATCGCAACGTATTATCAACAGCTTTCCGCGAATGGTTCACTAAATAATTTAATTTTATAAGATTTAAAAAAAAAAAAAAGTATGATTTTACAGAATGGCTCAAAACCTGTTATAATTTCACTAGTGGCTAGTTATGAAGGTAATTTAATAAGTGAGAAGTAGGTTGTTATAAAATTCCGTAAAGGTGTGAGTTTTAAGGCTTAAAAACAGGAGTAGAACGATAATATTCACTAAATGTGTGTATTACTTATTGAAAAGAACTATACCTATACACAATATTTTTTAAAAAGTTATCAATACCTGAAAATTGTTAAAAAAATCTGAAAATTTCACCGAAAGCTTTGCTAATGTCAATCTGACAAAAATTAATTTTTAACATATAATAGATAGAATTACCATGGACAATCAAATAATGTTTTAAAAAATTAATATCTTTGAAATAATTGGCATTATTTGTAATTTTTGAAACTCTTTCCAATAATTGAACTGCCATAAAATTGAAACAATAACTGAAAGTCAATGGAACTCAACTAAATAAAAAGTTAAAGATTTGGCATGGCAGTTGTTTTAAAGAGGTACAAAATATAACTGAAGAAACGGCGGCGGAACTGCCGCTTTTGCCAAAACCCGTCAATATTTTTTTGCATTTTCTCGCCTAACTAGACAATTTTCAATCATCTGAGAGAAACTTTTTTTTCATAAAAATATCCCTATATTTTCACATTAACCTTCAACATTTAAACTATGTCAATATTGAAAAAAAGTTTCAAGTGAAAATATGAGGGAAATTTTTAAGAAAAAAAAAGTCTCAGAAGATTAAATTTGGCGAAAAAAGACAAAACAGGTCTCTGGACAGGTAAAAATGAAAACGAAATTTTTGTTTAAGAGTTAAATTAAATTACAAAATATGCATCTTTTTAAATGTTATTTACATATTTGAAGATAAAAGATGCATAAGTATTTTGTGTTATAAGGGATCTTGGACAAAGTAGCTTCGGACAAAGTAGCTTCGGACAAAGTAGCTTCAGGACAAAGTAGCTTCCGGACAAAGTAGCTTCCGGACATTTACTTAAGAAAAGTAGCTTCTAATAGTAATAAAGGTTATGGCCGCAGCGCTCGGCCCCCTGGCCTGCCTAGCCGCGGGCGCTCGGCCCCCTTGCCTATAACCTAACCTAACCTAACCTATGTAAGAATGTTTAATGTACATTAACTTCTAATTTTATTGAAAGACAAAACTTTAACAATTTTAACAAAAAGTGGATCGTGGATTTTACTAAAAAGGGTTCGGCGATTTTTTTTATAATTTTTAATTCGTTTTAACATTTTTTAAAATTTTTACAATTTCTGTCCGCCTTTCTGTCTGTCTGTCTGTCATTTTGTCTGTCTATTTGTCTGTCTTTATGTCTGTCTTTATGTCTGTCTTTATGCCTTTTTCTATGTCTCTCTTTCTGTGTAGACATTTCTTAAGTAAAACGTCCTAAAATTTTTCAAAAGTTATTAAATAAAAAAATCTTCCAAATTTAAGGAAAAAATCCACCACTGCTGTTAAAAAAGTTGAACAATAAAATCCAATATGGCGATAAAACACACAGGGACGAAATTCAAAACCGAAATTTCTTTCTTGAATAACTTTGTCTACAGGGTGAAATTTAAAAATCCGTCCGACAGTTGTCCCAAAGTCTGTAATGGCTACCCAACGGCATGGTTTCGAACCCGATACAACCTTGCATTAAAAATATCGACCCTTACCTCACACTTAATAAATGTGATATCACTTGAAAAGTTTTTAGGGGGTTTTACTTAAAAGATGTCGCATTAGGAGGTTTGTCGTTTAGGAGGTTTTTTCTATTTTTCTAAGGAAGCTACTTTTCTTAAGTAAATGTCCGGAAGCTACTTTGTCCGGAAGCTACTTTGTCCTGAAGCTACTTTGTCCGAAGCTACTTTGTCCGAAGCTACTTTGTCCAAGATCCGTTATAAGTTGTTTTATAATTATTTTTTTTCATTTTTACCTATCCAGAGACAACCTGGAGGCCTGCAGCACCTGAACCTGAAGGCCAAATCCAAATTAAAAAAAAAAAAAATTGGAAAACTACATCCCAAATGGAAACTTTTTTGTGAAATAATCTATCCTCTCACTATCAGGGAGTAAGGGAGGGGACAATGGATCGAATATTCAATTTTTAGGAGTCTCAGACTTTGGGGACTGGCTTAAAGGGAACATGCAAGAATTTAGCAGTTTCTAACCAATCTTGGGGACCAATTATGAATGACGTCACGCAAAATCATGCAAAATCTCGCGGCAAACTAGCGCGTCAACAAAAAGATAAACAATAACAAGCAGACAGAATATTTTGATTTTGAAAATTATTTTATAAATTGAATCATTACATTTTTTATATCTAATTCTTGTTTAATGTTAATTCATTCCGATTAGTGCGTTGTAGAAAGAAATTATATTAAGATTATTAGTTATTATGAGCAAAGCCTTCCTATAATTAGGTCCCGCACATTTGTACGTCCGTAACGGTTAGCTCTTTTCGTTACTTTAGACATGTTAGATGTTTCTTATTGTTTTAATGTAAAGGCAAAAGTTTTTTGTCTTTAGCTTAATATTTCTGTAATTAATGATCCGATTAATTTCAAAATTTTAGGGAAAATTCACGAAGTCCTGAGTTGTTCAAGGTTTGTTTATCATTAAAATCTCAATATGGTGTTATTTTATTTTTCTGTCCTGGATGCTAGGAGCGCAGCTACCAGTTATCCTAAGATATGATACTTAAACCTTAAGATCTTTAAAATTAAGATGTACTTATGTTCTCAACTATTTTATTTATGTAGTATCAAATTTTGACGCAAGGTATCTCATTTTTATTTCGTTAAATGAAATAACTTGAGTTAAAAGTTCTGTAGGAAGGTAATTGTTTTAGTAAGTTTTGTAATATAATTATTTAAAGGCTTTTTCATGTCTAAGCTTTTTAATAAATACAATAAAAAAATTTGGGTAAAAGATTTTTAAAAGTAAAATGGTATGTTTCCTTAATTTTCCGAAGTTTAAATAATAACAATTATGGAAATGAATTGTAAACAAGGGTCTTGATCTCTAGAATCAAAGGCTTGTAGTAAAGCATCAGTTTAAGGATGGTGCATTTCGAATTAAAAACAATTAAAAAAGTCAAAAATTTCCACTAAAGGTTGCTATATTGCAAATACTTGTTTTATCTGGAAATATCTGGGTTTTCAACCTTAAAGGGTCACAACTATAAAATTGAATTAACTGCCCATTGTCCCCTCCCTTACTCCCTGTCTCACTATAATGACAAAGCCTATAATCACTGATTACGCAAAAGTGTCAGAACCGATGCCCCCCATGTCTCTATGTAACTTGTTGCGTTGGTTTCACTAAGTTATTGTATAAATGATTTGTTTCAGTTTCATTTTTTTGTTCTCTGCTTGTACAACCTGTAAAGAATGTTCTTTTTTCAGTGTTCAAGGAGATTGATTGTTCTCAACCTTTATCTTGAACCTATAGATTGAATTATTTATAATTGTATATTTTTTATTGTTGTCAGTTTGACATTAGCAAAGCATTCGATGAATTTTTCGGTTTTTTTTAACAATTTTTTTAATTTAATTTTTTTGTCCCTAGTTCTTTTTAATAAGGAATACATATAGTTAGTGAATATTATCGTTCTACTCCTGTTTTTAGGCCTTAAAACTCACACTTTTACGGAATTTTAGCACAACCCTCCCTTTGTAGTGCAAACTACTGGCTAAATACTTTATATTATAAATTAATCTTATTTTCAGGTCTACATACAGAAAATAAGAATTTTTTAGTCGACACTAAAGCAACAAATACAAATATGCAATAGTATCACATACTAGAGATACCTTAAAGGACGCCTGCAAGAAATACAACGCTTAAACTGCTGAAAGACTGCCACAAGTAGACCCAATACCCCAAATTTAAAGCCTTCAGCTTCAATAACAAAAAAGTTCTAGGTATTTCAAAAAAGCATTTTATATACAATGGAAATTTTGAAAGATTTCTGATGCTCATTAAAGAAAAAACAATATTAAATTACGTCGCCTAGACACAAAATTATAACCTTATCTTTGTCAGAAATTTAGATTGCCTGTAACTGATTACATTTTTACAATAAGAACACCACATTTCATAGTCAAAATCTATGAAAAAAAATCAATTTAAATTGCATTTTTAAACAAAAATCATAGCGGAAACAAAGGGGGAAACTTCTGCAAGCTCAGCTGTGATTGGTTTCTTAGCTGATTCAGCCTTCTGATTGGCTACAGTACATTCGGTACAACGCAAGTTAAACTTATTTTTTTTTAATGATTTTGACTATAAAATGGGTATTTTTATTCTAAATACATAATTAGTTACTGGCAATCTAAATTTATGACAAAAATAAGCTTATAATTTTGTTTCTAGGCCACGTAGTTTAATTTCAAAATTTCTAACATTAGCATTCAAATTCTTTCAAAATTTTTATTGTACATAAAATGTCATTTTAAAAGGCCTAGAACTTTTTTGTTATAGAAGCTGAAGGCTTCAAATTTAGGGTATTGGGTCTACTTGTGGCAGTCTTTCAGCAGTTAATGCGTGGTATTCCTTGCAGGCTTCCTTTAATACATACTTTGAAGCTTTAGCCTAATTCGCTAATATTAAGTAAACTTAAAGGTTTTGTTACTTGAATCTTATAACAGATCACCAAGAACTCTTAAAGTAAACCTTGTAGCGGGCTAAAACAACGATCTCCATACCCTCCTAGGCTCCTACAATTATTCCCATGTCATAATATCCACATATATTCTACATCCATTGTAAACATTTATTTGTTCCAGGTATTTTTCAAGTATCTTTTCCATAGAAAGGGAAAAGAAATAACAATGAAGCCTGTAAAATTAAATGTATCACATACTGGAGATATCTAAGTGCATAGTGCATGGGTGTATATTCTGCATGGTTGACCCTGCTAAAGGGGGGGGGGATAACAAATGTGGTTGAGGGGAGATAAAAATTGGGATAACAGAAATTTATTTTCCATTTTCTCCCCTTTGGGGGGGGGGGGGGGGAAGAATATGTGGGAGGGAGGATAATATGAACAAAGAGTTCTTAAGTATTTTTCTATTTTATCCCTTTCCTTGCTGGAAAAAAAACTATGAGGGGAAAAATAAGAACATTTGCAGCAAGGAAAACTTTTGCAGAATATACAACCACTCGTATACTGTAATCAGACAGGGAGTAAGGGAGGGGACAATGGGCAATTAATTCAATATAAGAGTTATCAAAGAAAGGGCATGAAATCCAGTTTAATCCAATAAATTTGTAGGAAATTATAAAGGGATTGTAAATTGAATAATAGATTTCCATAGCGTCATGTAAAGTGAAATCACAACTTGTTTTTGATGAAATATATTGAGGTTTTTTGGTGTGATTTTTATATTAAAAGATTATTGGACCCGGCCAGCTGCTAGCAAGAATATGACTGCCCCTTTTTATTCTGTTTTTTTTCCCCACCTCCCTTCTCCCTTCTCCCCGTCTGCTACATTCCAAACTAACACAACGAGTGTTTATTTCCCTTGCCCCCACTTCCCTTATCCCTTCTCCCCGTCTGCAATATTCAAAACATACATAACGAGTAGCGGCATTTCATGCGCAGGTCCCCAAACTCAGTCAGAAACTGCTAAATTTTTGCACATTCCCTTTAAGCCAGTACCCAAAGTCTGAGACTCCTAAAAATTGAATATTCGATCCATTGTCCCCTCCCTTACTCCCTGGTAATCAGATGCTTATAAAATCTTCTTTATCAGTACTATATGGCTAATTCTCATCCCTTTAAGAACCTAAAATTACCTTGTCAATGTCCTCAGCGAGACCATCAGGCATGGGAACGGCTCTCATGAAGAGTCTGTTGAGCTTGTTGGGGGACTTGGACAGACATATTTGGTTAGACTCCTCTTGAACAGTCTCTCTAAATTGAAAATAAATATTAGCTATCTTTCTTACAAGACTCAAATATTATCAAAATAGTCAAGGGACATGCAAGTAAAATACTTAAAATTTGTGTAAACTTTTTTAAAATTTTAATTTATTGGATTAATATGATTGTTAGTTTCTCTCTGAAAGTTGTCCTATTATAAAGTTGATATATACTATTTACTCAAAAATGGAATTATCGCAAGTATTAAATGATAAATTGTTAACACGTCGCTAACTTTTCAACAAACCGCTAGTAGCATATATTATGTATTTTTATTTACCTGTAGGATACAACAGGGTCGGACTTCTTGAGTGGAATCTGAGCGTGGTCCTCCTCCAGATCCTTGAGGCAAATCTCAAGATGTAGCTCACCAGCGCCAGCAATAATATGCTCTCCAGACTCTTCAATAACACACTGCACCATAGGATCAGACTTGGCCAATCTCTTCAGACCCTCGACCAGCTTGGGCAGATCGGCGGGGTTCTTGGGCTCGACAGCGACACGCACAACAGGGGACACGGAGAACTTCATGACCTTCATGTTGTGGGCCTCCTTGCAGGTGGTGATGGTTCCGGTCTTGACAAGGAACTGATCTACTCCGACCAGACCGCAAATATTACCTGCGGGGACATCCTCAATAGCCTCGACCTTACCTCCCATCATCAGAATGGTTCTCTAAATTAATAGAAAATTAAACGATCTAAATTTTATCTTAAAACTTTACAAAAAAAGATATTTCAGATCTTCTTGGAAGGTAGTTAAAGATCATTGAGTCAAAACTGAGTGTATCATCATATTATTGACTAGCTTTAAGCATTTCAGTAGTTCCCTCATTAGATTTGCATTTCAAATAATTTAATTCTTTTGATGAATGGGTGAAGTCTGAACTTTGCATCATATGTTAGATAAATGATGCACTAAAATATTGGCAAGTAATAATATAAATAGGTACACCAAGTCTATTTTTTCCATAATCCCCCATATACACCCCTGTTTTAATATTTTAAAAAGTATAAACTTAAGCAACTTATCAGAAAGGTAAAACTGACAAACCTGGATGCTCTTCTCATAGAGATCGTCCTTTTTGCCAGGAACATAGTTGGGGCCCATAATTCTGCACTTCAAGCCGGTTGCGATCTTACCGGAGAAGACACGACCGAAAGCGTAGAATCTACCCTTGTCGGATGTGGGGACCATCTTGGAGATGTACATCATCAAGGGAGCGCTGGCGTCGCAGTTCTTGATACCGGTGCAGGCAACATCGTCGGGGGGTCCCTCGTACAAGAGCTGAGCTCTAAACAAATAAACAGGGTTTAGATTTAATTTTTAAAATCAAAACTGAATCTACAACAATACAAATGTAGTTCAGATCTTATTGGAAGGTTTGTTACATGTCAAGTAATCACAACAAAGATTCTCATTCTCATCATATATAATTTAACTTACAGAAATGAGTTAAATTGAGTTAATTTATAATACTAAATTATGTCTTCAAATATCCTCAAAAGTATAGGGAAAATATGTATGTAATTCGGGAATATAAGGATAGTTAATAAAAGAATTATATCAAAATAAAAATTTTTAAACATAACCCAACATCAAAACAGAATGATTTACCTGTATTTCTGAGCAGTGACAGGTGATGGCAGATGGATGACAATCATCTGGAACATAGCGTCACCAGCAGGCAGCCAGTTTCTCATAACAGTCTTCATCAAGGGCTTGCCTTCCAGCTCAAGCTCATCAGGCTTCAAGATTTCCTTGACAGACTTGCCAGAAGAGGTTGTCAGCTTGCCGAGCAGCTTAGCGGTCTCTTCCTTCTTGAAGTTCATGATAGCATCAAACACCATGTAGATGGGGTCCAACACGTACATGACAAAGGACCTCTTGTTGTCCTCATCCTTGGACTTGGACCACTTCTTGGTCTTTGCGTTAAAGAAGTTCTCACCCCACAGCTTCTTCATCATTTTGTCGACATCAACGCCAAACTTTGTGGCGTACATCTCAGCAAACTGCTTGAGAGTGAAGGCCCAGCCGTGAAGACCAGAACCAAAACCAACGGAGCCGTTGTTGACGTCCACACGAACAATACCCATGGGTCCGTCGTCATCAGCATAGGTGGCGACAATAACGTTGAAGTTCTCGACAATTCTCTGGAAAGTCTGGTACAGTTCCTCCTGCTCCAGCTGCAACTCAAGCAGAGCACGATCCATCTTGTTCATGAATAGGACGGGACGAATACGCTCGGCAATGGCCTGTCTAAGTACAGTCTCGGTCTGGACACACACACCTGAATAAGTCATTTAATCATAAAATTGAAAACCTACAATTTCATAGACAAGTCTTTAAGTTCTAAAAACAATGAAAAATTTCGCTTTTATTCTTTAATAGGGTAAAGCGGGGCGAACTCTGTCTTTTTTTCGGTTTTTGAACCTGCAAATCGTAAAAATTATTTTTTTTAAATGGGACCAAAAACCAGTAGAAAGATCTCGGAAAAGTCGATCAGGTCCTAAAAGGACGTAAACCTAGGACTTTGTCAAAATTGATCTCTAAAACGGCACCGACTTCGCCCCGCCTTGAGGCGAAGTCGGTAGGGCATTTTCAAGCTTCGAAAAATCGATGACGTATTGATTTTATTACAGCATGCCCAAAAGGTAAAAGTTGCTAAATGTAATAAAGAGTATGCACAATAAATTTTATTAAGATAGGTCAATTTTTTCTACCAAAAAAAATAATTTTTCCGAAGTACGCGAAATTTGACTTTTCTTTCGAAAATTTTTTTGATAAAAAACATAAAAATACTACTAGAAAAAATAATTTTTTATGACTTTAAAGGCCTGATCCTTAAAATTCAGGCAATTTTGAATAGATTTGGCTAAAAAAAAATTAGTTCTATTAGCAAAATTTTCTAAAAAAATCAAGTTGAAAAAAAGAGAAAAGTTTGGCAAAATCTGTGGTCGATTTTCCAGCTTCAAAAAACCTATGACATATTGATTTAATTACAGCATGCCCTAAAGGTTAAAGTTGCTAAATGTAATAAAGAGCATTCACAAAAAAATCCCTTTAAATACAAACCCCCTAGAGGCTAAGAAGGACGCCTCCGCTAGTTTACTAGTTCAATAATAAAGAGTTAGATATTGAATAATTCTATGACCATTATACAGAAACTAAATAATTATAAAGTATGTACATGTAATTCTTGAGAAAATTTAATTTTTACCGGAAACACAGTCTACAACGACAAGGGCACCATCGGTGACACGAAGAGCAGCTGTGACCTCGCTGGAGAAGTCAACGTGACCGGGAGAGTCAATTAAGTTAATCAAGAAACCGGGGGTATCTTCCTTCTCCTGCTTGACGAGAGCAAGATCCTTCTGGTCCATCTCGAAGTACATGGAAATGGCGGTGGACTTGATGGTGATACCTCTCTCTATCTCGTCCTTTCTGGTGTCGGTGGCACGAGTCTCGCCAGCCTTGGAGGCAGCAATGATACCGGCCTTGGACACAAGAGAGTCTGTCAAAGTCGACTTGCCGTGGTCGACGTGGGCAATGACAGAGATATTTCTGATGTTCTTCTTCTTGTCCATACATCCTCGGACCTCTTCGATTGTAAAGTTCACCTACACATCAAGAAAATATTATTTTTCACAAATAAATTTTAAACAGTATTGACTAAAGTAGGCAATAAAATATTTTGATATAAAATAATTTAAAGATTAATTTTAAAAGTAAATCTGACCATTATTCGTTCTTTTCGGTAGTATAAGTTAAACTAATCATAAAGTTTGATCTAATATAAGACTTTATAATATAAGAATTTAAGGTTGTGCAATAATTTGTTATTGCACAACAGTTACAACGTCAAACGATGTACCCCACTCCTCTTTAACTAAAACTCCCTAGTAATCCCTCTGCTACCTTGATGTACTATATAATACTAGCGGCTATGCCCATAGAGGCCTCTAGGGGCACTTGAGGAGGGGGGAGTTGAATCCCAAAACCTATTTATTTAATTTACATTTTTTTCAAAAGATAAAAAAATATTTGGGGGCTGTGAGGGAGGGGGGATGTAATTTTATATAGGGGCGATTTCTCTTGGGAGGGTGTTGGTACCCTACCCAAAAATAGTTATAAACCTTCCCAGGACCCATGAGAAGCTACCCTGTAAAGGAAAACCCGATCGCTTCAGCGGTTAGCAAGATCCTTCGGTACAGACAAACAGATACAGACAAACATCCTTTTACTTTATTATAAGGACTAGCGGCTTCGCCCCTAGCTTCTAGGGGCTTTGCCCCAAGAGGTATAATTACATCTTTTATTACCTGGAGATGCCCCCACTCCACCACTATTTACCTAAAATATTTTTTTAAAAATGGTGGGGGATTTTTTGTTTTTTGGGGGGTTGGGGGACGGGGGTGTCCCATCTCCTAAGAAAATAGCCTAAAACCACCACCAGAACCAGTAGTATATTCCCTGAAGAGTAGAATCCGATGGGTTCAGTGGTTACCGAGATCTTAAGGGACAGACGGACAGACAGACATAATTCTACTTATTATAGATGGTGCAATACACGTCAAATAAAGTCACTACCTGATCGTGTTGCAATGACAGGTATAGGTCAACACTAGGTGATGACCTGGCCTTCTGCCAGGATGGTAAATGCAGAAGGTACAACAGTCAGATCGCGGACAGGATTCAAGTAATGATTCTTGTGATGATCATTATATCACTCTATTGTCAAGTCGGTTCTTTTGGTATGCTTAGCAAGTCTGAGCGACCAGCCGTTTGGCCCCTAACTCATCCTAAAGTTAACAAAGCAAATATTTTCTTCTAGGTTAGTCTAAATTCAATAAAATCAACCTCTAATGTACTACCTCGTAGTTTTTTTCCTGTATATTTTAAGAATTTTTCATCATTATTCCATAAAATAGTCAGTAGTAGGCTGCCAAAAACTTTTTATTTTACTAAGATAGCTCAAGTATTAAGGGAGTAATAAGCGTTAAAAAAAGAAAGAAAAAAACAGTTTCCAGGGTGTATTACAGACCAAAGAAAATATCAAATAAATTAATACAGAAACAAAGCCATTAAAAAATTAGACATATTTTTTAGAAACCATTCCTACATGAAATTATTTATCTTAAATATCTTAGTGCGGGTAAAATGCGAGGACACTTCTACGATAATAGCTCAACCATAGTCAAAATTAAGACATTCTCATGTTCAGCAAGGAACAAAGCATTCACAAGAATGTGTGACCTAAAAACTAAAAAGCTACACAAAGATTCACAAAAAGCCATTTGCATATAAATTTTGTGACAAGTGTTTTCCAGTTAAATATGATCTGTAAAGAACACTCACATTCATGGAAGTCTAAGAGGGGGGGGGGGTAAAGGGATGATTACCACCCCCTTCCCCACCCAAGTGAAAAAGCTTGGACGTCCTTGCTCACATTCGTGTAGTACATACTAGTGAGAATCCTATTAGATGTGAGCTGTATGATATTATTTGCCCACTGCAGTACCCTGAAAAATCACATGCAATTTCACAATAGAGAAAAAATGGTCACATGTCCTTTGCGTTTTTGCGGCTCTTCTCAGCAGCACAGTTACTGGCCCGTCACTGGTGGAATCCCCGCCCCCCCCCCTTCCAAAATAGTTATAAACCTTCCCAGGACCTATGAGAGGCTACCCTGTAAAGGAGAAACATCATATATGTTAAAGGAATCATCGTGCAAAGTTTGAAATCGATAGGACAATTCTATAACATGCTAAAATTAAGTAAAAAGCTATACCGTTACGGACGGACGTACGGAGCGACCATTAAAGAAAAACTTGCTCTTTTTAAAAAGTTTTTATTAGTGTGTAAAAAGTTACAGTTTCCGTAGAAATATTCTATAATTTACATTTTAATATTTTGGTGAAAGGAAAATCATTATATAACAGTTTGAATTTCGTAATTGTTTTTTGTCTTTTCAATATGGTTCAAGTTGCATGGCAACTTCAAGCTCTGGTGTGTGTGGTTTATTTGTGTGTGTTAGCTGCCTAGTAGGATATACATAAATATATACAATTCTAAGAATTGCGATTGAAAATAAGGTTGGCTATAATTTTTTTGTTGAATTTTAATATATAGCTTTATATATACTATTCCATATTCGAAAAAAATAGTCAATGAAAACTTTGCTCCAAAGTAATGAAAAAATATTTTTTTTCTGATGGCCTATTTAGGTATATTTTTAATATTTATAAATTATATATTTTGCATATAATTCAAAATAAAAGCATGATGAAATTCCGTCAAATAAACATGAAATCAGCGCGGACCAATAGGAACAAATGACGTCATAAATAGTTGTCTCTCATTGGTCAGATTACTATCAAGGCAGACAGACAGTTTAGGCACTTACAGCCCTTTTATTCCCCCTCTCTTTTTGATTCCCAATCTTTTATTAAAGCTGTACAAGTTTCAAATTCATTTAATTTAAGAAATTAAATTTTGAATTACTTTTTCCTTATTAGTTTAAAATTTTCATTCTTTATAATTATAAAAGTTTAAAAAATAACAAGTTTGTAAGTTCTATTGTTGGTCATCTTTCGGAAATTCCAGCATTGGCCCATGCCGTTCCTGCCCTGGCAACCCACGTACTGTTTGCACTGACAGTGTTTTCGCATTTTAACTTGATATTTTTACTTTTATATATGGATTAAGAATAGGGGAAAAAACCTAACCTGGCCACAGAAAATTGTCGTATAAGTCATATTAGATATTAAAGATTAAGATGAATAAATAACTATATAGACCTTTTTGTTGAAATGTAAGCACACCATGCTTGCTTACGCATTTGCGTACTGACACGACCATGGTCAGTTTAGCTTGTGTACCGTTCCGTTCGCCCTGGCAGCTCTACAGGCAAGTCAGGCCTGGCCAGCAAGTTAGTTTATCAAAAACTATAGCAAAGGAAGGAGCATCACATTGTAGCGCTCTCTGGAGTTAGTGTTTATTTACAGGTGTTTTTTTACACCTGTCAGTGCTGTTAAAAACTGTCAAAACAAGAGAAAAAGAGTTATTCAACAAAGTTATCGATCAAAAACTAAAAGTTTTAAGTAATTTGGTTAGATTTTATATCTAACCTACACGTGAGAGTTATAGAAACCGGTTTTATTTACACACTAAAACTGCCTGATTGTTGTAAATCGGGATATAAAGAAAAAACAAAAAGATAAGAAGCAAATTCCAACCCAGTTAAGCTTTGTGGGTTGGAATAACAGTGGACAATACTCTAGCTTGATCTTAGCCTGGCTATACTAGACCAGGCTATAGCTTTAGATCTGTCTGATTGCATTAGCACAGGCGGGGAACAAGCACTAGCAGTGTGTACACCTAGAGGCCCAGCAACAGTTAATACGGAAGTCTTTTCAAGCGGAAGGATTTCATCAAGAGAGATTTCAGGTATGTTGGTATTTCAAGTATATTGAAATGAATGGAAATTTTCTCTAATGTTTTGCAATGAACGTGATTATTTGTAACTTATAATTTTTATATTTTTACCTTGTTTTTATCTAAAATTCACCTTTTTATCAATTTTAATCTTATTATATTTTCAGATTTTTAAATTTTATTTAAAAGTTTTTCAACAGAGAGGCGGCAGCTACTTAAAACTTTTTCTGTTTTTTAGTTTTACGTACATAGCCTTAGAATTATCAAATTTACGTCAAATTGAAGTAAAACTAACATCATCAATGTATGAATTTTTTCTTAAGTTCTAATCATTTTCAATTTAAATCACTCTTAATTTTGAGAATTAAACCATCCCCCTTAGTTATTTTTTTGTTTTTTTTAACCAATTTACATATCAAAGTTTTCTTCCTTGCTAAAACTGTGCACGTGTCTGCGTAGCTTCTGTTTAAGCAAAATAGCCTAATACCGTCAGAAAGTAACATAAGATTTTTCTTTAAAATTATAATCTAAATGGAACAGTCATTTTTGGGATATTATTTGCTAGTCTCAAAAGTAAAAACCTTAACACGTTACATTATAGATACATATAGATAAGGTTGCGTGGTAATAAAAAAATCGAGCATTAATTTTCATTTCAAAGGGTACCCCTTTTTAAAAATAAATATTCACTTTTTTATTAGTTACATAACCCCCCCCCCCAGGTAATTTTTTAAAAAAATTTTATTTATCCCATTGAAAAGAGGAAAATTAAGACATCTTTGAAAGAAAAAAGTTTAATTCAGTAATAAATCAAGTAAATCTTAAAACTCTACTTCTTTTATTCATAAATTTAACTTACCTAAAACTTGTTAAAATCGAATTAATTTTGAAAAAATTGCAATAGTCTTAAATCAGTTAAACTCTGAGTGAAAAGTTGAGTAGGTAAAAAATGAAATAAAACGTTTTGTCTGTCTGTAGGTTTCGTGAATATGTCTGATGTGGATATTCGCAATTTCATCTCTTATTTTGTTATTTGTGAATTTTTCCTTCACAGAAATACTTTATTTGCGTCTTTTAATCTCTATTTTTGCAGAATTTAATAGGCATATGATGTTAAGGGCCATTTTATGACAAAAGTTGGTTTGTTTGTGAAAATTTAGATATTAATAGTATAATATGTTAGGTTTCAAGATTTCTCACTTCGATCAACCAAGCACCTACAGTATTACTCAAAGATGCTTAGAAGATTCGGATGCGACGATGCTGCCTATGCCACTAGGAGCGCAGCCCCCGCCAAGGGAAGGAGCGGGGGCGGGGTCAGCCCCCAGCCTGCTGAACCTCCTGCTGGAGCCGGAGCCCGACGCCGGCAGCAACGACTGGCAGCAGGACGTGGCCGAGGTAGGTTATTGTGCAGCATAGCAATCTTAGAATATTACTTATGATAACGACATTTTCTGTTTTTGTGCACATTCATGTTATCCTGTTCGGTCCTGTGGCTATACTCCCTTAAAAAAAACCCACGGGTTCAGTTTTTGTAACTGTTACACGAATTAAAGAATAGAATATTGACTAATTTCATTAAAACTATTTTCTTTTTCAAAAGATAAATGTGTTACTTGTATGGGCAAGTAGAATTTTCATCAAAGGTTTTTTAAATGTTCTTTTTTTACCTAACATATCAAATTTTAAGTTCTTGCCTTAAAAAGTAATTCAACATTCCTATGTTTAACTTTATTTATTCATTTTCAATTTTAGGTGATGAACCTGGTTCCGTCCCGCAGCTACAGCTCAGCTGAAGCCGCCAGCATGAATGACACAATGATGACGACCACTGCTAATGACCTAAACACCCCAGTACTTGAGATGGTGAGGCCGCTGTGGCCTACAGCATCTATTTCAAATCAACAACCAACATCATCATATGCCGCCGCCGAGGTGGCAACCACAAACTTTGATTCCATGAATCTGGGGGAGGGCGCTGTGTTTAGCTACACCGCCGATTCGCCGTCCACATTTGAGACCGTTGATCCTAACGCTGTGTCGAATTACACGGCTGCTGCTGAGGAACCGGCTGATTCAATGTTTGATGAATTATTGAATGCTAATTTTGGGATTGATACCAGCGAAGACACGATGCAAAACTTGATCAACAATCTTGAAGTGGACAAGTTGCTGGACATGTATGAATTAAATGAGTTTGAGGTAATTAAATTATGTACCTAGTCACTAAAAATATCAATCAGCTCCAGTAAAAAACGAATTAATATAAGGCTCATTTATTGCAAGAAATCTATTTGTATAAATAAAGGGGGGGGGGGGGGAAATGTGGTGACTCGTGCCACGACATACCAGCAATTTTATTTTGGGTGCTACTCCCTTAGTTTTAGAGATAATTGGGTGAAATCTTTTGGGCTGGGTCACTAATTACCCCAACTAGTGGTATCTTTCAAAAAAAACGGCGGCGGGTCCGCCGCTCCCGCCGTTCGCCGCCATTTTCCGCCGCCGCCAAAAAAAAATTTTTTATTGCATTTCTCGCCGAATTAGGCAATTTGGAATCATTTGAGACCATGTTATTTTTTTCAAAAATTTTTCCCCTTATAACCAACCCTGCGGGGGGGGGGGGACTTGGTCATTTTTTTCAAATTCTCGTTTATTAAGGTATATCTTAAATTCAGTGCCTCTCCTAAGCTTTTAAAGATATTGAGACAAAACCTTTTGAGGTAGATCAGTAAAAAATATTTGAATAAAAAATGGCGGCGGTACCGCCGCTCCCGCCGTCCGCCGCCGCCGCCAAAAATTTTTTTATTGCATTTCTCGCCGAATTAGGCAATTTGGAATCATTTGAGACCATGTTATTTTTTTCAAAAATTTTTCCCCTTATAACCAACCCTGCGGGGGGGAGGACTTGGTCATTTTTTTCAAATTTTCGTTTATTAAGGTATATCTTAAATTCAGTGCTTCTCCTGTGCTTTTAAAGATATTGAAACAAAATCTTTTGAGGTAGATCAGCAAAAAAATATTTGAATAAAAAATGGCGGCGGTACCACCGCTCCCGCCATCCACCGCCATTTTCCGCCGCCCACAGGACGGCTTGTAAGGGGAAAAATTTTTGAAAAAAATAATATGGTCTCAAATGATCCAAATTGCCTAATTCGGCGAGAAATGCAATAAAAAATTTTTGGCGGCGACGGCGGAAAATGGCGGTGGACGGCGGGAGCGGCGGTACCGCCGCCATTTTTTATTCAAATATTTTTTACTGACCTACCTCAAAAGATTTTGTTTCAATATCTTTAAAGTCCGCAGGGTTGGTTATAAGGGGAAAAATTTTTGAAAAAAATAACATGGTCTCAAATGATTCCAAATTGCCTAATTCGGCGAGAAATGCAATAAAAAAAAAATAATTTGCGGCGGCGGAAAATGGCGGCGAACGGCGGGAGCGGCGGACCCGCCGCCGTTTTTTTTGAAAGATACCACTAGTTGGGGTAATTAGTGACCCAACCCAAAAGATTTCACCCAATTATCTCTAAAACTAAGGGAGTAGCACCCAAAATAAAATTGCTGGTATGTCGTGGCACGGGTCACCACATTTCCCCCCCCCCCCCTTTTATTAGTTAGGTAATTCCATAATCTTCACGAAAGAAATTTTATTTTCCTAAGTATATATTTAATTACGAAATTCTAGCATAGATTATTTCATTTTTTATACCTTTATTCCTTTATTTTTTTTCTCAATAAACATGTTAGAAATAATGCTAACTACAAGTAACAGTTTAGTAGGTAGAGAATATTTTTCTTTAAACATAACATATCATTTGTATAAGATGACATAGAAACCTAATAATATGAAAAATACTCTAATCTTTATGAAAATTTTCTGTTTCAGGAGAAGCCCAACACTGACGACGTCACGGAGATGATTTTGCCTGTCGTCAACGGATCATTTGTGTCTAACCCTGGCAAGATACTCGCCACTAGTGGTGCAGAAAGTCAGCCTGGTATGATCCACCAGCCTGCTCCAATTACAGTCCAGATTAAACCCGACTCCGAGGATTTGGCCATGCCTGGGGTTGTGTCAGAGCCCGTGTTTACATTCCCAGATGTTTTTCTGCTGCCCAATAAGATCGAGGACAGCCATGTTGAGCCCCAACAAATTCTTATGCCTACGACTGTCGAGGAAAGTAACAACATCATCCTGGCAGAACCAACGGTTGTCCCTAATTTTAACAGGTGCGTTTCTTTTATAGGTCATACGGATATTCGGGGTCTTGTTAGGTTTTATCTCTATTATGTAGCCGTCTGTATAATATTTATTTTATTTACTCAATTTTCAAGCCTTTTTGACAATTTTAAATGTTACTCCTAAGAATTTATATGAAAGGACTTATTTAGCGTCTATAATATTCTTTAAAGAAAGGTCAAAAAGTTGAACAGGTGGAAAGATAAAAAAATGAAAATCTATTTCGCAGTCTTTTTAATATATATTCATGGTATTTTAATTTCTAGGCCGGCTAGGAAAGAGCGTTACTTAAGCGGGGCGTCGTCGACCAGTGGCATTGGGGCTAGCACAAGCATGGACATCGACGCCGATGAGATCGTCTCCGACACGCAGCTGGCACCCACCATCCTTATGGTTGTTGAGGGCAGAAATAAGAAAACTCGCGGCAGACCTCCCGTTGGCACAAGGAAGATCACAAAGCGTGTAAATGCGAAGGAATTGAGAGCCGCCAGGCCTATTACGGATGATGAGTCTGCAACGGAGAGTAATATGTCGGATGCAGAGTATATTGCACAAATGAAATACAGGTTAGAATTTTTGTTATAATTACCCAAAGACTTTCACTAAATCTTTTCTTTTACCCTACTTATTCATTCTTTACTCTTACTGTATAACATTATATATTTCTTTACGTATGAAAGATGTTGGTTAGATTGTTATTGCTGCGCTGTTTTTAAAAGAGAATATAGTAATAAGTGAAGGGGACAGTAAAGTAGGAGATTGTAGAATGAATTTATTATAAAATCTCTTCTCGTTGGATTAGGCTTGGTTTTATTTCTACTGTTCAATTGAAATTACTCAAATTTACCTATATTAATCATTATATTAAATGATAAAATTATTCTAATAAACCATTTTAATTTAGGCGAAGTCGTGACCTGAATAATGAAGCCTCGAAGCGCTGCAGAGAGAAGCGAAAACTCAAATTCTTCGAGCTGTGTCAGGAGCGTGACGTGCTGGCGGACAGGAACGTGGAGTTGCGCGCCAAACTTGCCAACATGGAGAAGCTGGTGGGCGAGTTGAAGAAGTACTTCAACGAGAACTGTGTCGCGAATAACCCTCTGCCCGCCAACACCGAATGGAGCAGATTTGGAGTCGCGGCTAAAGACTTCTCAGCCACATTCTTCAAGCAGTAATCAAACCTCAATGGCGGCTGGTTGAGAAACAAAAAACGTGCATATTAAAACATGCATTACATGCTTACAGACAAATAATGATGATGAACTTTGGCAACGATTATAAACACTCAGATGAAATGAAAATTCGAACTTGAATGAACTGTAAAGATATAGTTAATAAGCTGAATGACGCACGTCCCGGTGTTATCTATCGACGACAAGTACACAGCATTATGTAGAAATGCTTGGCGTTATAGATTAAGCATATAATTGGGGCGCTTCGCGCCTGTACTTTTAGTTTTTTTATTATTATTATGTTCTAGTTGTAAGTATCATAGCATCTTAAATCTTGATTCTTTTATCATATAAGATTATTAATTAACATCTTAAGGATATTATACTCCATGTAAAACCTAAAAAAAAGTACAAAAGAGAAAATATACAAAAACATTTATTGTATATTATTATCTTTATTTGTTTTGTGTTGTATTATATTTTATCTATCTATGCAAATTAAAAAAAATTGCATCAAAATTAAAATAGAAAATTTACTTTTATGAAAATGATATAAATTTTGTGATTTGATTATAATATAATAGTTCTCTATATTTTGTTATTTCAAATTAAATATACTTTCGGCCTTGCAAAAATTCTTTTTCTTCAGTGTTACATATTCAGACGTAAAGCTTCTCTATAACTCAATTTTTCCACCGTCCTAAAGTACGCATCTAAAGTTATTAGAATCCTAATCTGTAAAGCTAAATTATTCAAATTAAACTTTAAGCTACACGTATGAACGATTTCATAATTAGGATGTACATCAACTTATCATTCGTTGTCTCATCTCTACAAAAAATTAGATAGTTTAAAATTCACAATTACCTACCAATTTTGGTGGTAATAGTAAAAAAACTGGCGTAACTATGCATGGATTATGGAGTATGCTATGGGCTAAAATATCACAAGAGCCGGATATTTAAATATTTAGTGGAGAGCCGAACCGATCTGGCTCACTTCTAAAATGAATTAAAGATCCAGCTCTGTAATGTTAATTTGATATATCAGATTTAAGGTGTGCAGCTTTTTGCAGGGATCGGAAGCCTCACGTAAGCCGCGCATAAGCCTCAGTTTTAAACCTGCTTGTGAGCACAAAAAAAAAATTCAGAAAGAAGGATTGTATGCTAAAGAGCCGTTTTATACATCCAGCTGAATTTTATAGTGATAAAATCACGATTTCACTGAGGCTTACACGCGGCTTACGTGAGGCTTCCGATCCCTGGCTTTTTGTCTGCTCTAATTATTTCGCTTGTTGGCTATACCTCATTCGTGACAACAGTAATGGTACAGAGTATGGAAGTATATTTTGCCTTATTCTAATTTAACGGATGCAGCCTAACAGCGAAGGAGAAAATAAAATTATTACGCATCTTCATATCATTTATTGTTTTTATTCCAATGATACTTTTGGCAATGTACTTCAATTTTCCTTGTACACAATTATAAGTCTGATCGAAGCAATTTATGTAAAAATTTGGACATAAAAGCCAAAAGGAACATTGGACAGTGAATTACACTGGTGCTCACAGTTTTATAAACAAGTACTCAAATTGTTTGACTTAAATAATTAAACTTTTTTGTTGGAACTTGAGGTACAACCTATTTATTTAAACTATTCTACCAATATATCTAGTTTATGAAAGGGGTAATTTTGTTTAACTGTATGTTTATTTGGTCTTTTATCACATACCTCTTTCAGTAATACCATAAATTGTCATTGTCGTCTATGTTAGAAATCATTTCCTATCTATGCCGTATAAGTAATCTATGGCGAAAAATGCGCAGATTGCCGCGTAGTATTATGAACAGAGATAATAATAATAAACATAAACATTTTCCTCCAAAAAAAAGAAAGTTGGAGAAATTGATGTATAAAAATGATTACGTAACGCCTCTCTCTACATGCATGTGATGATAAAATTTATTATGATATAAGTGGTTCATAATGATTAATTTGAAAAATTACAGAAATAAAAGTGTTTTTTATAAAGATTTAATAATATTTTTGCAGTTCTTTAGATATATATTATTTTACATATCAAACTAATGGTAAAACTTACAAGGATATGTCTTTGGAGGATATTTTACGAGCTTAGCTTTATAGCAGAGTTGTCTATTTTTGTTGTTTAAATCCAATTTTCTTTGCCACTACTTACCTGATAACCTCGGGTGAGGTGGTGATCTTCCTGGGCTGCACAGCCAACTTGATGATCACCAAGGCCAGACTCTAGGTCCGTCACCTCATACCTCATCTTCTCCACCTTCCCCGCTCTCTCTCTCTCTCTCTCTCCTCCTCTCTCAATAGAGCTTACAGTATATACAGTATTTACCTAAAAATAAGTGTGTATATATATTTACATTATGGTTGCTAATACTTATTCAAAGTAGCTAAATCTTTTGGTTTTCTTGAAGAATTTTACTAAATCCCTCAGATTGAGTTCCCAAAAGTGTTTAGCTAAAATAATGTTATTACCGAAGATGTTTGCCCTTATTTGATTGTATTTGGGACAATCTCCTAAGATGTGTTCAATAGATTCAATGGGGTCATTGCAATGTTCACATGCTTTTGTGTCAGCAAACCCCATTTCTTTAAGGTGTTTGTTAACACATGCATGTCCTGTTAGAATTTGAGTTATGTACATGACATCTCTTCTTGTCCAATTTTGGATAAAATTCCAGGCTTTATTACGTATGCTGGGTAGCATCATTTTTGTCTGCCTGCAGTCTGATTTTTTCTTCCTGGTTCGCCATTTTTTCTGATGTTCTCTTAGTCCCCATTCCTTAATAGTAGAATTAATGTACGTTAGCGACACAGGTAAGTATGGTTCTGGCCTGGTCCTATGGCTGTCGCCTCCATAGGAACCTAGCTTGGCAAGTCTGTCCGCCACCTCGTTGCCAAGGTGGCCGACATGACTTGGTATCCAGTTTACATTAACAACATTATCTCTGCTAAGAATATTAAGAGCTTTCTTTGCATTAAGAACACTCTTGTTGACCACTGTGAAGTTACTTACTGCCATAATGGCGGCCTGACTGTCAACAAAAAAGTTGATAGTGTTGTCCGAAATATTGAGTTGAATAAGTTTTGCCGCGGCTTGTTCCAGTGCTGATAATTCAGCTTGGAAAACAGTGGCGAGCTTACCTAGATGATCAAAGTTTTGTGCCTTGATATCTGTTGTACCTTTACAAATGTAACCATAACCGCTACCTGCTCCTGTTTTGGAACCATCGGTGAATACATTTATTGTATTTGGGGTTCTGGGTTTCATATGAACTTTAATACTTTCCATTTCTGTCCTGGATTTAATGATGGTGTTAAAATCACAGGTCTCCCTCTCTTTAAGAAGAAGTTTGTCCGTTGGCATTGAAATATCTTGTATTTCTTTGCTTAATTCAGTTACAATAACTGAATGATTATACTTACTATGGGTTTCTCCAGGTTTATGTTTCCAGTTTCCATTCCTTACTAACCTGATGTAGCTTTTTAGGGCCACTTCCTTGAGATGAATCTCAATGGGTCTGATGTCTAGGATGGTCTCCATTGATTCTGACCCTGTGGTGCACATTGCACTAAGGGTGAGGCGGCAACCTTGTCTTTGAACTTTTTCAAGTTTACAAAACTTACTTTTTTCTATGGCAACCTATAGCCATACAACACTTGCATAGGATAATATAGGCCTAATAAGGCTGATATAAATCCAGCGACATACCTTAGGTTTAAGTCCCCAGTTTCTGCCAATGGTTGACCTGCACATGGCCAGAGTCTTGGTGGCCTTGTTTGTGATGTTCTCAATGTGTTTACACCAGGTCAGTTTACTGTCTAGGGTGACACCTAAATACTTAAAATGTTGTACCACCTCTATTTGTTCACCTTGTAAGAACAATATGGGGTTTCTGTACTTTCTTTTCAGTGTGAAAACCATTACCTTGGTTTTTTGGCCACTGAAACTGAGGCCGCTGTCTGTGGCCCATTTTTCTAAAATTTTTATGTCTTGCCTGAGTCTGCACTCTATGGTGCTCATGTCAATACCTGATATGATATCTACAATATCACTGCAAAACAGTTTATAAGACTGGGATGTACCTGTGGGAACCTGTCCAGAAGGTCATCTGGCTCCAGGTTCCAGAAAATGATACTTAAAATACCTCCTTGGGGAGTGCCTCTAGTTGGTACCTTCATAACTGTGTCTCCATTTAAGGTTGCAAAACATTCTCTGTGTACTAACATGTATTCAGACCAGCGTACTATACCTGGATCAATACCTTTTCTTTCCATGTTTTTGAGAATACTCTCAATACTTGCCTTTGAAAAAGCAGCGTCTATGTCTAGAAATAGAGCAACTGCAAATTCTTTTTTCTCCAAGGCTTTTTCAACCTTGTGAACTAGAGAGTGCAAAGCATCCTCTGTACCTTTACCTTCCTGGTATGAGAAGAGATTCTGGTGAAGTTTGTTGTACTTGAAGGTTGTCTTGTTAAGGTGCCAGAAAATGATACGTTCTAGTCCCTTTAACAAGAAGGATGTAAGACTGATGGGTCTGACCGACTTGGGGTCACTAAGATCTACTTTACCTGGTTTACTGATGAAGACAATTTTTACCTTTAGCCATGCCTTTGGGATAATTCCCGTTTGGAGGCTTTTTCTGTAGATACTAACTACCTTTTGTACTATAATGTCTATACCTTGCTGTAGCATGGCTGGGTAAATCCCATCTGGCCCACAACTTTTATATGGTTTAAAAGATTTAAAAGCTGCTTTAACCGATTGGGTATTTATTACCTTGTTGACATCTAGATTACTTGGTTCATATGTTCTTGGAATATGATCTATATTTACCTCACTGTCTGGAAAGTGTGTGTCCAATAACAGTTTTAGAGTTTCCTCAGGTGTCTCTGTATATGATCCATCTGGTTTTTTATATGTACCAAACATTTGTTTTTTACCTTGTTTTAATGTTTTCTGTAATCTGGCTGCAGAGGTCAGATCTTCTAATTCTGAGCAAAATTTTTGCCAACCTTCCTCCTTTGCCTTCCTAATTTTGTACTTATAATCCCTTTTAAAGGAATTATGCTCCTCCTGGTTTTCCGGTGTTTTATACCTGTTACACTTTATCCTAGTGGAATGGACCCTTTTTTGGAGTATGGTAAGGTCTTTGTTCCACCAGGGTGGCTTTTTATTTTTTTTGAATTTAAGTACCTTGCTGCTACTTAAATAAGACTTAATTATAGCTTCTTCAAGCTCTGTGGCCATTGTATCAATGTCCTCGTTACCTGTGTCCTGAAAATTTTCCTTTAAATCCTTTTTAAAAGTTGACCAATTAGTTTTTTTAATATTCCTGTAGGTATCATTAGGGTTATCTGCATGTTCAAGAATGAGGTCAAACTCTATTCTGTTGTGATCAGAGAGAGTGACATCATTGCTGACATGCCAATTTTCAATGTTGTCCACAATGTTATTACTACATAAGGTTATATCTATAACTTGTTCCCTCTTAATATCATTAAAAGTTGGTTTATTACCTTTATTTACAATATGTAGTTGTGTCCCCAGGATCCAGTCCAAAAGTGCTGTCCCCCGGGGGTTGTTGTCTGAGGAGCCCCAGACTTGGTTCCAGCTGTTGGCATCAGATCCTATAATGATACCCCAACCCTTTACCCTACAATGATCCACCAACTTAATTAGTAAATCACTGGGGGGCGGGGATGGACTATCATATGGTAAATAGACGGAACAATAGATGTTAATATTATTGTTTTGTTTGACCCCAACTGCTACCATGTCCTCATTTGAGAATTGGTTTATAAGCCACGCATCAATTTCTTTACTTACAACGATACACACACGGAGTTTGCTGTTGTTAGTACCAACAAAGAGTTTTAAATCCTTTGAAAAACCTTGTACTTTAAAGTTTCTTGCATTAAAATAAGGCTCCTGAATGAGAGAAATGGAGCCAGAGTATTTAATATGCGATTTACTAGTGTTATGATTTCTATGTAAAAATTGATCATGTGTAGTCATAGCCGTCACACAGTGATGGAGATTTAACTGTGAGATTTTTATGGCTACACTTGACCTATCCCTACGCCGATTATTGAAAATTAAATTTTTACCTATTCACCATTTTCCATGGCAGATTCTTCCTGGGTTCCTGCCTGATTCTGGCCGTTGGTATCCTGTTCTATGTCCATGTCCCTTATGTCATCCTGCAGCTTGGTATCAGCCAGGAGATCCTCGAGGCTGGTGGCGCCCTCCATTTCCTTAACTCCCCTGAGTTTCATGGCCTTTTCGATGCCTCCACCAACAGCCTTTACCTGGGAGAACATTGCCACTGACACTAGGTTATCCTCCCTGATTAAGTCCTTGATTAAGAACTCATCCATTTCTAGAATAATGGAGAAATGTCCCTTATTTGTGACCTCTTTCTTCTTGTTTAGGAGTCCACTGCAGACTCTGATATGTGTTGGCCTTTTAGAGCCATCCTCAAAGTCATCTACCATGTAGTCCAGGTGAGGGTTTAGAGCTCTGATAAGAGCTACAAATTTCTCCCTGGATCTCCAGATGTTCTCTTTGATACCCTTGATCAAGAAGTACCTGTAGGGCCTGCAACCAGGTCCGAAGACCTTGTATCCATAATCGGATCTGCCCTCAGGTATGCCAGCCCTTGGAATACAGTCTAGAATCCAATTCATGTATTCTTCATTCTTGAGGACGTACCATACGCCTCCCATGCTCCTTCCTTTTTCTACCATATCCCTTACTATATTGAAGGATGGTTTAACCACAGCATCAATATATGTGTTAGTCATGTATAGCTCCAGGTGATTGAAGTCTATCTGGTCTAGATCTGAATTTGATCTAGTGGATCTTACTTCAATTTTAAGACCCTTTTTAAGGGCCGTTGCAAAGGAGGAGGAGTTGTCAAGTTTAGCCTTCTTAGGCTTCGCCCCTTGACCATAACCTTCCTCTCCTTCCTTTCTGTTCAAATGTTTTCTCCTTTCCTGAATAGTAACAGAATTAGATGTTTGCATATTGACACTAACAGAGTCTGGCTTAGCTGGAGGATTTTGTCCGCTGCCTTCACCCTTTCCCTTTTCTCCCTTGCTTCCCTTTTTTGGGGCGGATTTCCATTCTCCAACGTAGTCATTCTCATTGGTGTCATTTACATCATGAAGAGTGGCTTTAGTGGACTCAATAGTGTCACTCCCGAAGCTTGTGTTCAATTCTACTCTAGTTTTTTGAGCAGCATTGAGCTCTTCCTGAGTGAAACCATTGAAGCCACTGCCGTCACCTTCATCTATGCTTTCCATATAGTTATCAAGAAACTTAGTGTGACTATCCACTGAAGAGTCTGAGCCAGAACTTGATTCTGGATCAGACTCCACAGCTACAGTTTTGTCCTGCAAATTAGCTTTAGATTTCTTCAATGTTTCTAGGGTTTTGCCTTTAAAACCTTTAGTTTTCTTACTAGCCAGGGGCAAGGGAGAAAACTCTTCCCCCTGGATAGATAGATTGCTCGAGGTGGGGGATTTTTCAATACACCCCTCCTCTATTTTCTCGGCATTGGCTTGCGCCTCCGCTTGGGGTGTGCTGCTGGACAGGGGGGATACACCCTTTACCTTGCTCTCCTTTACAGGGGTAGCTCCGGTTCCGGTTTTATCATCCCTGGCCAGAGGCACAAAGGTTCTTTTTGTACCTTGAAGCCTTGGAGAAGATCTTAAGCTTTCTTGCACAACCTTAAAATTTTTCAATTTAGAAGGACTTTCATTTTGATTTTTGTACTCTGATAACAATGCACTTTTGCTACTATTAAAAGTTCCTACCTTTCTTGGTGTGTTTTCCCTCTTTTTTTTCACTGTGGAGGACTTCGTCGCTTGCTGGGTGGGGGCTGCCAAAGTCACAACAGACCCCCCTGCCCCGTCAGTAGCTGGTAGAACGACAACATTATCGCCGTCCTGCAGATTGGCTGCGCTGCCGGCACCACTGTCAATCTGGGTCCCAGTGTTTCGATCACTGGTAGGTGTATCATTGTTAGAGCTTGACATATCTGAAATGGATGGGGTTAGGTGCCTGTTAAACCTAAAAGATGTGATTTCGACACCTAAAAAAAATCACATGTTGTTTGCGGGAAAATTTTAATTATTTTGGGTGGTTTGGTTAAGTGTGGAGGTAATATATCTTTAGTTTTTTATTTTATTTTATTTCACTGAAAGTATAAAAGAAAAGAAAATAAGGGAAAAGTTAGTAGCAGCAGTTCTCCATGCGGGAAAAATTAAAGTGTAAAAAGGTAAACAAGAAACAGCTGTTTATATTTTACTTTCAGTGAAAAAACGACATTTGTTTCAGGGGGAAGGGAGTCAAAACCTAAGATTTTCAGTGCTAAAAATTTTGCCGTATCTTATAGCTAAAGGATACAAAGGAATCAAATACTTAAAAGTGAGTCAATTATATTCTTATCCTTGCATTGTAGATCCGTTGTCCAGGAAAGACCACTAGGAGGTAAAATAGCACCTAGTGGATAAAAAAGATATGTGAAAAGGATAAGATATATTTTCTACACACCACCTTTCCCTTTGCCACTACTTAATATATAGACAATTTTCGTTGGGTTGTGGAATAATTTGTATCAACTCGATCTTGTGGTCACGTATTTCATAACTTTTGTTGAAATCCACTACTTTGGCCTGCTTGGTACCAGGAATAAGGTATAACCAACAAGCTAAATAAATCTAAAATAATATTTGGGGGGCAAATGGAGAGGTCGTCAATTTTACGATGTGTTGTCCCCTAACGACAGCTGAAAAACACGTATAGGTTTCGTGATTTTCTTCCGAATTAATTTCGTTATTGGTATGAGCTGGCTTGGGACCATTTTTCAAGAAGTTTTATGGTTTTCTTGAATAATTGATGATCATCAAACTCATTACCTTACCATAGGTTAAAAGGTATATTTATAGGAAGAAAAATGATTTTATATATATGCATAAATCACTAGAACACCTACTGTTTTCATTAGTATTTTATATGGAAGTAAATAATAATCAACAAGGCACCACTAAAAGTTTTGCTCATCTTTAAAATATAATGAAAAACTGAAATTATTTCATTTACATGCTTTATAAATTCATACAATATATATCAAAGAATAGGAAAAACTACCTTCAGTTTTTTCACGGTTTTAATTTAAAATATAATTTTAGACTCTAGTTAGATGATCACTAGTAAAATCCTGGTAGTCCCCCTTTGGATTGACACTACCGCAGGGGTAGTCCAAAACCAGCCATTTTTTACATCTCAAAATCTGCCCCGTTTCACTTTGATGCTGCGTTTCGGAGCCGTATAATTTTGATGCGGCGGAGCCGTATCTGGAAATACGGCTCCGGCTCCTACCTTAAAATTAATATATCAATTTTTGTTCATTATTGAATTTGATAATAGTTATTTCTATTAGCACCACGGGGCTGAAACAAACTAGTTTTAATCTTATAATTGTACATTCTATATCCGCGGAAAGCCGTTTATAATACGATGCTAGACATAGTTTTTTCGTATTCATGAGAACCGGTTCCTGTCCACCGGATTCAAATGAATACGAGAAAATAAAATAAATAATATAATATTTTGCTTTTATTTGATTAAAGCTATATAAAAGTAGAAGGATGTGTGTCTATTTGTTAATTAACAATAGTTTTTCAGTTTATTATATGGAAATAGACCGTTGCCAAATTATAGTATTACTTTAAAAAATCATTTTTGGTGGAGCCGGAGCCGTATTTTTCGTTAGAAACGGCTCCGGCTCCAACAAAAATGTTGCTGCTCCCGGCTCCGAAACGCTGCTTTGCTGGAGTAATGCGGCCAAGCCATTTCAGATAGAGAGCTCTAGTCTTTTTTAGTGTCTTACTTATGTATCTAACACTATCCCCAGGAAGTTGCATAACTCTACCTCACCTACAGATGGGCTGAGGTCAGATTTAGTGGGCCCTAGACAAAAATCCAGATTAAACCACCGGCGCATTTGGAATCTGCCTTGTTGTACATATGTGCGGCCAGCTCGTTGTACCCGTCCATCTTCGTCCAAAGATTTTTTTGTGCTATAATGTCCGGATTTATGTGCCGCACCCTGTACATAAATCTAACTGCTGAAAGACTGCCACAAGTAGACCCAATACCACAAATTTGAAGCCTTCAGCTTTAAATAACAAAAAAGTTATAGGCATTTTAAAATGAGATTTTATGTACAATGAAAATTTTGAAAGATTTTCATTGCTCATTTTTGAAATTAAACTACGTAGCCTAGAAACAAAATTATAAGCTCATTTGGCATAAATTTAGGTTTGCCAGTAACTAATTATATTTTTATATATGAGCTTGTATTAGTTTCATTTGTTTCGGCTATGATTTTTCGTTTACAAACGCAATTTAAACCGAGATTTTGACAATGGAATGTGGTGTTTATTGTGAAAAAGGAATCACTATCAGTTACCTGCAACCTAAGTTTCTGACAAAGATAAGGTTATAATTTTGTGCCTAGGCGACGTAATTTAATATTGATTTTTCTATTATGAGTAATTGAAATCTTTCAAAATTTTCATTGTACATAAACTGTCATTTTGAAATGCCTACACCTTTTTTGTTATTGAAGCTGAAGGCTATAAATTTGAGGTATTGGGTCTACTTGTGGCAGTCTTTCAGCAGTTAAAGTTTGATATTTCTTGCAGGCTTCCTTTAAATGTCCTTTTCCGTATTCTTATCCTTGATTTTTATGTGCTTCGCTTCTTTTGAATGGAGTCATTCTTGTTTATAAATATTAGACAAAGTATTTTTTATCTCAACCATTTTTCTCTGACCTATTATAAACAAAGTGTTACGATTTTCGTCTTTCTATCTAAAGCAAAAGATCGGAGCATATGCTCAATTGCGGTGTACAACTTTTTACTGTTTTTTTTATATAAATTTTTACTTTTAACAAGGATGACAACATCCATAAGTAGCGAAGCACAAAAAAAAAGAATTTAAAGATTAGTTGTCAAAAACATGTATATTAGGAAAAAAATCACAAAACCTTTTCGACATTTGTTTTTAATTTCTTAATATTTATACTTCAAAACTATGACTAACAGACTGACGGTCAAAGTAAATTACATACTGGATGCTTATAACAACGGGAAATTTAATTTGATATTTTTAACTACAAAAAATTTAAAAATCGGACCATAAACACCAAAGTTATGGAGAAAATATGAAAAATACAAAAATAGCCTAAAACCTGATTAAAGGCAGTCTGACCGTCATTGTTGTTTTCTTGAAACGACAAGAAATTTAATTTTGATAGGTACTATAATTGAAAAAAATTTGAAAATCGGACCATAAACACCAAAGATATGAAGAAAAATGTGAAAAATATAAAAATAGCATAAAACCTGCTAAAAAGGGGTCCTATCGCCATTGATGTGTTATAGTTAATTGTGCTCCTTTATAATGGGAATGTTGTCAAAAAATTTCAGCCTTTTATCTTGTATAAGAGCCGAGAAAATCACGTTTCCCCCAAATTAAGACAGACGGACATTTCAAATTATAGAGTAGCTTCGCTACTAAAAAACGATACCTACCTACGTTTTATATCTTTATATAAAAATTAATTTAATGAGTCACGTAGAGTCCATGTACGAAAACAATAGTTAATGAATAAAGTCATTAAAATGTAATATGATTAGTAAACATATTATCTTTGTAATTTATTACCTACCGATATCAGCTAATTATGTGCAAAATAAACAAATTTCGTTATCATTTATAAATGAAATTGCAATGTTATAATTAGTTACTCTGTACACTTTAACACTATAACTTTACATATTTGTTGATACTGATGCGTCGGGTTCGAGTCCGTTTAGCATCCCACCAACAAAGTTAAAATAATATCTTCTAAATAATCGGCTTCAGGGAAATGCCCTAGCAAATCAACTGGTGTAATTGTAAAAAATTATTTGAATTAAAGGTTTTAGTAGTTTTTGTAACGTAACATGAATATATTATTGAAATACCCAATCAATTTATATTTTCTTTTATGATAGATTAACAATTGATAAATTGTCTATTTCAGATACCTAAATGTAAAGATAATCGTTGTAGGAGTGCTACCATAACCCTATTGCAAGGGTTACCCTGTGCACCCCCTTTACACACACTCACCTAACCTCAAAATCATTTTCTCTTCATATCAGGTATCTTCTTATTGGGGCATTATATTAAATTCCTCCCTCCCCAACCCTAACTTCACAATCTAGTTTCTGTATTTTGTAGCTCATAATTTTTGTTGTATGTGTGTAGCCACAGTTTCTTATTGTTTGGACCAATGATTTTTATTGAAATACGGTTATGAATTAAATGAAATTAATATAATGTGGATGTTTAATCACCATAATTGAAGGGAGGATCAATTCATTTTCCATTGGCCTCCTGTCTAATGTTAAGATTATTTTTAAAAGCGAAGCTTTTCTATAATTAGGGTCCGTCCGTCCGTCCGTCCGAGATAGATAGCTTTTATTCGTTAATTTAGGCATGTTAGAATTGTCCTATCGATTTCAAACTTTGCATGGTCATTCCTGTAGTAATTAGGTACGATTTAGAAAGCGTAGCAACTCTATAATCATTACCAGAAAGTCCGTACGTCCATTTTAAACATGTCGATTTTTTTCCTTTTTTAACAACAAATTTTCATGTGATCCAATCATCCGATTGATCTGATTTTTGGTACATTAATTCCTGGGACAATAAAGTATAATGTTATAAGCGAAGCAACTCTATAATCAAGTCCTAAAAATGTAAGTATGTCCATAAACATTATCCTGTATCAAGCAGTTTTTCAACAAATTTACTTACTATTTTGTTTCAAATCTTATACATTTATATTCTGATTATTTAGTTCTGTCACTATACAAATTTTAATGTCCGTTTGTCCTACTGTTTCAGTGCTTCGCTTTTATGGATGTTGTCATCCTTGTTTTAGATACTGCCAGACATTTTGTTTAATTAAACATTGTCACCAAAAACTCACTTTTAGTATATTTTAGTTGTTGCTACGCAAAAGAGTTATATCATAGTTATAGTTTTAGTATAAAGAATTAAGAAATAAATAAGATTTATAGAAATTATTATTTTATTAATTAATATTTAACCTTTGTTTGACTATGCTGGTGAATTTGATAATTCTCAGGGAAGGAGGGGACATAGAGCAGTATATTACATTAGTCCCCAAAGTTTTATTATAACATTTTCTTAGTTGTTCACTTAACAACTTTTGGAACTTTTATTGAATTTTGATTGGACGGTACATTATGTTGAGTGTCCAAACGTTTTAACTACTCATTGTAATCTACAGATGGGGTAATTTTGTTTATATCATTGGGAATATGAAGTAATTTTGTGGCAATTGTCTTATCCTTTACATCCCTGGATAAGTGGATAATCCTACTGTTTTCTAGCATAATTAATCCTAACAATAAGGACCTTAGGGGTAGGGTGACTTAAAATCATCACAGCTTTGTATTACCATGGGTCAAACTATATATCCTCAGCATTGCAAACGAGCACCATAAGCACTCATACAATGACCCTCTTTATTTTTTTAGTTAAAGAAACCTGTGGTGTAAGAGTTGACAATGGAAGCAGAAAGAAGTAAAGAAGAAATTCAGGCTGAAACCACCAAACGCAAAACTGCAGAGGTATATAGAAATTGGAGCTAAAATATATTTTGTAGTATTGTTTGTCTAGAACTTTAATATTTGTCCATCTTGACATATAAATGTTTTGAGGCTGCTATAGATCTTGATGGAAGGCTTAAATCTTTTTATTGTACTTTGATCATTTTTAAAAAGATTGTCAGGGGCGTCGTAGCTCAGTGGTAACGCACTGAGTTACGGTGATGAGAGTTTGAGTTCTAGTCCCCATGTGGCAACTCGAATTTCTCAGTTGAATACATTCACGCAACTTCCCCTGGTTGTGTAAGAAGGGGATTATTGAGTAAGTTTGGATACTTAATAGTCACGTACATAATATCAGTACTTCCCTTATCCCAAGCTCCTCTGCGGAGAGCGTCATTCATTACGGTGACTTAATTTGGGACACCTGCCATACTCGGCGAGGGTAAGGTAATAATGAGTAGCTATCATGAGATAGCGGGTCAAGTCATAATGTGCTTGAACGTGGAGCTTGATAGCCCTAGTGGCTATACAAAAGTGTTTCAGCCTACTCCATGACTACTTAGGTCCAAACCCTAAGAGACTATGGCTAATCAATCAATCAAAAAAGATTGTCAATGTTTTTAAATTACCTTGTTAATTAGGAGGGAATAGAAAAGGATGATAAGTCTACTGAGGAGATAAAGGAGAGTTCTACTGATAATCTCGAGGAGACAGAGAGTGATCAAGATGAAGATAGTCAGGTTAGAAAAATAGCCCCAAACCTGCCTAATTTATAAGATGAATTATAGACAGCTAAGGTCAAATTTCAAGGTATACAAAACAATTTTTGGAGAGATGGTAACATTAATTGTCTGCTGGTTCTTTACATTTACCATTTTGAATATCATTGTTTTATGTCGTGTTGACTTTCAAACTTCTGTAAGTTTTGAAAATGGATCGTTCTACTTATATTTTAATAAACCTGCAATTAACCTAAAAAAGACTAAAACTTTTTATGCTTCCAGTTTATTGATTTGTTTTATCTCGTCCAATTTTTATATTTTTTTAATCCTTACTATTCTTTTGCTTCTTTTTTCAAATAGATCATTTTTTTCTAGGTGTATGGGCCCCCAGAGTTGCCCCCAATGCCGTGGTTTGGAATGGATATTGGCGGGACCCTGTCGAAGCTGGTCTATTTTGAGCCAACAGACACTTCGGAAACCGAACAGGAAACAGTTACAAACATCAGGTAGGTACAGAGAAGATTATTTTTTTTGTATAAATGAACCAATCTGAGCCCTTTTTGGTAGGTATAATTTACGTTTTCTGCAGACTTAAATTAAACGGCATTGCTACACTTCTTTTGGACATGATTTTTTCCTTGTTTTAGGAGATATTTGACCAACAACCTGGCGTACGGTGAGCATGGACACAGAGACGGGGACAAGATGTTGGAGAATGTGACCATCAAGCAGCGCTCCGGCAGGATACACTTTATCAGGGACAGATTCTTCAATAGTATATCACATCTGTAATGTTTTGCTATGTTTTCTACCATACAAAGTTGGGACTTCCAGACAAAGGTCATAGGGTTGATCGCCTGAAATAGTTGTTATGCTATTGCTTTGGGACCTCATTTAACCAAGTTCTGGCTTTATGTTGTTAACAAGCATCTCCATAGATACTTATTCAGAAATTTATTCAATAAGTTAAAGTTTTTTCATGTTAAATCCTTATAAAGGGATAGCTAATAGGCGGTAGATCAATCTTTTCCCCCCATTTTTTTGAGAGGGGGGGGGGGAGGGGTAAAAGTCAATTTAAATAAAAATACTATTCAAGATTTGGTTTTAGGTTTCCAACGAGTCAAATGCATGCCTTTATTGATCTTTCTAAGGTGAGATTTTTTATACAATCAAAATTCAGTTTAAAATAACGAAACAGAATCTTTAGATAAACTTTTATCAAAGTGTTGAAGTGTTTCTGAAGATTAAGATTTCAACAACTATCAACTTTTTGGGAAGCTTCACATAGGTCCTGTGATAGTTTTGGGCAATTTTATTTTTAGATGTAAGTCTTGGGATGGTTTTAGGCCATTTTTCTGACCTTTCCCTCTCCTTTGAGTACAGAGCCCCTAAATGCTTTGTGCGCAGCAGCTAATAACAGATAAATCAAACAAACACTCATTTTGTATATTCTTATTTTGAGCTGTGGCAAAAATCATGTATTTTATTCAGGAGAAAGGAATGGCTCACACCGTGTCTACAGTGTGCGCAACTGGGGGCGGAGCATACAAGTTTGAGAAGGACATCTACAGAGAGCTCAACATGAAGCTCTACAAGTTTGACGAACTGGATAGCTTGATAAGTGGTCTTAGGAACGAGAAAATTTAAAGCAATTTACATACATTCAATTCTAAGTTATTTAAGAATAATCCAAATATTGTTAATTAAAAAACAATTTTTTACATCCTTAATATTTGCCAGCTTCTTATGTATAGTATGAGATGAAATACTTCATATTAAAAAGACAAAAGTAAAACTAAAAATCTTGATTTGTGTATTTTTTTTTTTAAATTCAATTGTTAAGATTTCCTTGAAAATTAGATTCATAGCGGAAAATAATCGAGAAGAAATCTACTATTGGCAAGATCCTCTAAACGAAGAAAAGGTTTGAATTTTTAATTATTTAATTGTTGCATTTATTGATTAAAAATAGACAAGAATGACATTGTACATAAGAATAGAATCACAGAAAAATTTAAAAAGACAATTAAAAAAAATATAGAATAACCAAACAAACGGGCATGCAAAGTTAATTTTTAAGTAGATTATTGCTTAAACCAGGAGAATCTTCTGGAGGAATTTCAATAGTCAATTTCCTTCACTGGAATTACCTCCTATCTCTTATTGGACAGAATAAGGACAAAGTGAGTTACTTATACTTAATTGAAGCAGGAATGTTTACAGGAAAAATTCAGCCTAATCTCCCATATACAAATCTAAAGTCTCTATAACATAACCGACGTACAAAAAAAATGTATAATATTGCTTAATTAAAATACCTAGGTAGGTACCTATTCTAAAATTGATTTCTACATGATGAACTTTAAAAGAAATTGACCAAAATATTTTTTAGGCACATAAAGAAATCTACGACTTTAAAGATCCGTATCCATACATGCTAGTGAATATTGGCTCAGGTATATGTTTTTCATTTTAGTACAACAGTAAACAGTAATACAGTAAAGACATGGAAAGAGAGGGAAATATACTCTGTAAAATGTGCCGAGAGGAACTGCGTGTGCCGTGTATGTACTGGAGTTTCAAGAATAACATCCCTCAAAAATTTACTACCCATGGAGTAAATATGTTTTGCGGAATATTTTGCCCACTTTACCCCTAGGACTTCTTTGTACTGTAGACTGTAGAATTTTATCTATATAAGATATATTATATAAGTTAGAGTTGTACCTTCAGACATACATACAGACTTACTCTAATTAAAAACTAGCTGCGATTTGATTAGATTATTCTTTTGTTTTTAAATAAAAGAATTTAAGAAAGTTATAACTAGAAAAAATATATCTATGTGGAAAAAACAAAAACTTTATATCTAACGGAAATATTAGGAAACTTGTGGTTATTATAAAAATATCAAAACTATAAATGATGTTTTATTTATTATTCTGTACAAATGTTTTAATTTATCTATTAGTGTTTTAGACTAAAAAATTACAATTTAATGTAATTTAATATACTTTACATACATATAATACTTGAGGTACACTCTCTCTCCCAGAGAATTGTGTTTAGACAAACAAAAAAAAACCTTAGCACTTTACATAATGAGATTGCTAAAAAAATCTTAATTGATATTTTGTTAGGAGTATCTATTTTGGCTGTGAAGAGTCCAACAGAGCATGTTAGAGTATCCGGAACCTCTCTGGGAGGTGGCACCTTCCTAGGACTATCTAGGTACATTCTTATGTTCATTTTATTCTTCTCAATTGTAAGAGATGGGGTACAACCACCGAGAATAAATTACTATTTGTGATACGAGCTCAACGTTCCGAATCCAGATGGATAATTTAAGAATGAGATATCATATCCTTTCTATCTATAGAGCCGGACTTAATCCATGCTAATTCCCCTGATGGATAGAACCAATTCTGAGGTGAATTCTTAAAAAACTTTTTTGGCTAACTGCCTCACTAGAATCTACCTCAGATTAATATTTAGATTATTAACTGGATGCACAACTTTTGAAGAAGCACTTACCTTGGCTGCACATGGGGATAACAAGAATGTTGATAAACTTGTAAAGGTAATTTTTTTTCTGTAAAAGGGGAAAAAAGTCAAAGACGATTAAATCATAAAGAAGTAAAACTATTTTGATTAACCACCGCGTCTGAAAAAACTTTTCTGATTGTCTTATGTATTTTTGTTAGCCTACTCCGTCTCCAAAATCATTTTCTCATTGTATCCCATTCATAAATCTTTTCTTCCCTTATTTTGTTCTGAACAATTTTACTTTAATTTAGAGACTATTGAGCACGAAAAATTAATCTACACACACAACGCTATACTTCACTGCTTAAAAATTTAAATCTTGATTAAACATTAGAATATAGAAATGATGTAGGGGGAGGGAGGTGCCTGAAGACTTACATTACATGATTTTGATTGAAATAGCTAAATAACTCTTTCTTTTAGTATTGTAATTGAATTTTATTTAGGATATTTACGGTGGAGACTATGAGAGGTTTTGTTTACCTGGCGATATTGTAGCTAGCAGCTTTGGACAGGAATACATGCTTAATTTTTTTTTTAAATCATGATAAAAATAACGGAATACTAATTGGAAATGATTCAAAATTGTCCAATTCGACGAGAAATGATATAAACAAATTTGGTGACAATCGGAAACACCGCTCTTTATGAAAGATAGGTCTAGTTGGTGGATGTATTTTACCCCCCCCCCCCCCTTTTTTTCCGATGTACATTTGAAGGAAGAAGAAGATATGGCATTTAGAACTTTAACATAAAACTATTTAATGTCAGAAATATACCACTGCGGAAAGTACATTTAAGTTTAGTACAGTCGTTTTTCAATATCGTGCTTAAGTCAAAAAGTTTTGTGTAATAATGTTAAGTACTGTGTGTCCAGATGAGTTTCAACGAGAAGCTAGCCTCAGTAAAGAAAGAGGACCTGGCGAGAGCCACATTAATGATGATCACCAATAATATTGGCTCCATTGCCAGGCTCTGCTGTAGGTAGGACTATTAATAGTCGATAGCCACTTGATGTTCACCATAACTTCCATTGGTTCCATTGTTAGGCTGCGCAATATTTAAAAATTTAATAAAACCCAAGAGATGGTAGAATGGACGATAAAGGGGTAGTTTCACGAAATGCATTTTAACTTAATTTAGTGAACCGTATATTGTATCCTGGTTAAATGGTTAAACTACATTTATATGGTATATATTTATAAAGAATTTCAATTTTCTACCAAGTAGTTTTTAAAATATTAGATTTGAAAATCGTCTTTTTAAATTCCATATATCACAAAAAGACAATTTTCAAGTCTTGATATTTTGAAAACTACGTGGTAGAAAATGAATTTATTTCAAATATATGCTATATAAATGTAGTTTAACCCTTAAACCAGGAAAAATTATGCGGTTCACTAAATTAAGTTCAAATGCATTTCGTGAAACTACCCCTTTAGGTACCCTTAAATTATAATAAAATATTTTCTCTTTAATTTAGCAAATGTCAGTCGCAGAAGTGTTTATAAACTTTTGGGGAGAAGTGTTTTTACATTTAATTGTCACCTTCATCCCTGAGTATATAGATTTGTTGATAAATTATAATATAAGGATTTTCTTTTATAAGGGGTGAAGGGATTGACCGAGTGATATTTGTTGGCAACTTTCTGAGAATAAACACAATAGCCATGAAGAGTTTGGCCAACGCCATGGAGTTTTGGTCAGGCGGCGCTATGAAGGTATTTAGTTTTTAAAAGCAATGCCTTCCGTCCGTAATAGATAGGTCAAATTGTTGTTTGTGAAATGATAGAAAACTGTAAGGAAAACAGGAGTAAGGCATAGAACAATTGACTATGGCTGTTATAAATATGTTAAGTATCATTATTATGATTAATGCTGATTATACTTTTTCTGGCTTGGTAATTTTAACAATCCATAGTTGCACAATTTTTGTGTTCTTATTTGATCCTCAATACCTAACTAATCTTATTCTTAAAAGTATCTGACACCACTGCAAATACCTTGTAAAAAGACTTTGTGGAACTATCCCTTTTCAAATAGGTTATAAAACTAGCGAATTTCTAAATATTTTACTATATTACTGATTTGTACACTTTTTCAGGCCTTGTTTTGTGAACACGAAGGATATTTTGGGGCCGTTGGATGCTTGTTAGAACTCATGAAAACTCACTAGTAATCTATTATAAGATTTATATAATTTACTAATTTAAATATTATGTGGGTAATTGAAGGTGAAGGGACATATTATGCTTGGGGCCAATTAAAAAGAAATAATTCAGAAAATCGACGATGTTTAGAAGAATCTTTGATTGATTTTCGAAAAAGTTAGGGAAAAAGGAGGATGTGCAGTGCATAAGAAAGTCCCCCACGCAGTGTTAGATTTGAAGGGAAATTAAAAAAAAAATTGTCTCAAATGATTTCAAATCGCCTAATTCAACGATAATCTTAAAATTATCTCTGGCCCTTCAGAAGCTGAAATCCGAAATTAGCTCAATTTATCTCTAAGGGTTCTCGAGTAACCACCCTTCCCCCCCCCCCCCCTGCCAAGCCTACTATCACGCACATCCTCCTTATACTCAATAGGTACTATTAACAACGTTACAAATTATAAATATTTCAAATTTTTGGTTACAACTGTTATCTTGGTGATTCTAATTTTTCTTTTGGAATTGGCCTTTGAACTCTTGAACTTTTCTGTCTACTCTTAGTAATTCTGTGTTTTGAAGAAAAGAATAGATAATAAATAGAAACAATGCAACTAATTTGATATTTGCAAAAGAATTCTACACTTTAGCAAAACAATCAGAATAACATAAAAAAGATATTAGAAAATTAGAAAAGCACAAATTTAAAATTTATACCTACAAATGTATATTATGATCTTGTAAATTTAGAATTATACACCTAACTATAAGCAACGAAAAATACATTTAAATAAGAGCACAAGAAAATAAATTTGCAAAGGTGTTAAGTTAAAATTGATAATATATTTAATTCAGCTTTATACACTCTAGCTTTATATGTACTATGTGATCAATATCAACGTGTATACTGTAGTTTATTTACTCATTATTTGGTGCATTTTAGTTGTAGATTTTTGTTAAACCTTCTATTCTTTTTTATAATTTTAAATTCAAACTTTACTCATTTTAAAGTTTTAAAAAATGATTCTTTTGGTGTAATCCTAAAAATCTCTTCATTTATAAAACTGAAGTTTGCTTAAAATATAAACACTATAGTTATAGATATTTTTGATTTATAAAAGCACAAATGCTTAGTGATTATGTACCAGTTTGAATATTATTATTGTAGTCCAAATTGTAGTCTTTTTAGATATTAATTTATTTCATATGTTATTGCTCATATTTTTGGTTTATTTTGAATGATAACGTTTTATGTAAGTCAGAATTATGCTAATCAACAATCTTAATTTTCTTGTCCAAAGTATTTAGAACAAAATGGATTATCTCTTTTTTTGCATATCAAAACTAAAGTTGTCAGATTGTAAAATTATTGATAAATGATAATTAGAAGTATGAATGTCTTTGGTTAGTGATTCGTAAATTGAAATTTACAGGTTTAAGTCCATTATTTGTATTGATGTTTTGGTGGACACTTTCTTTAAACCAGGGTAAAACATAGTTATAGTCTTAAACCGGTTTGATTATAGTGAAAATAAAGCGGATTCTAGGCCGGGAAAGAAAAAGTTTATTTGTAAAATGTTAGATGTATTATTTATATGTTAATTCTAAAAACAGTTAATCGTCCTTAAAAGAGCTTGATACAAATTCTCAATTTCAATTTTTTAAAATATTTAATTTGTTTTAAAATTATTTCGTAAGTCCGAAGGTGCAAGCTTTTCCGCAGTGGACCTATCCGGGGAGGAAAGGAAGAAGATGTACACCCCCGGGCAAACCTGCACCAAACCACCTGTTCTGACAGCCATGTCTCCTCTCTCTCTCTAAAATTATTTCGTCCATAAAGGTTTTTTTAATGCAACTATCTCTTAATCAGTGAGCAAATGGCACTTAGAATTCGAATTTCGATCTGAAATTTTGCATGAGTAATCCTTTGTGGGTTTATTTTCCCTAAAACGAACAAAAAGTTGAAAAAGTAAAGACTAATGGCACAGCCGTTTTTTGGCTATTTTTAGGGCAAATCTGCCATAAATTATGTAGGAATCAACTTTTTAAAACATATTTTGCTTAAAATCATGTGAAATGATACAAAAAAAAACATTTTTATATTTCTAGTACCAGCAACTAGCGGCTAGAACCGTTTGAAAACGTTTTGGAGCAGCAAAGAGTATTATGTGGAGATAGGTTTCGTTATGATTTGTCTTGAAAATAGTTTAAAAATGGCTAAACGGCTGAGCCGCCAGCCGTTACTTTTCCGACTTTTTGTTCAATTTAGGGAAAATAGACCTACCAAGGATTACTCATGCAAAATTTCAGATCAAAATTCGAATTCTAAGTGCCATTTGCTCACTGATTACGAGATGGTTGCATTAAATTCCCCTCGCTTTTTAATTCATTATTATTTTGAACCCTATAAGCTCGCATAATGTTGATTTTTCTAACTAGTAGAGTTGTATTGGTTAAAAACAAAAAGAAAATCTTTTTTTTCTAAATAATAAATATTGACGTCTAAATCTTTATTTTCAAGCTCTAAATTGCGTTTTCTAATAATATACATGAATTTTCTTTATCTGTAAAAAAAATTTCTTAAATATGTTGTATAGTTTATTTTAATTGTTAATTGCATTTCATATTTTTCTACTTGTTATTAGTTTAATTGTTGCGGATATTTTTGATTTTTAGTCTAAAATAGATATTATTATTATTATTATATAAATATTTATGCATAAAACTGATTAAAGTTACAGATAAAAAATGGTTCAGAGTATATAGTTTAGATTAAAATGTCGGTGAGTTTGTATTAGCTATTTTTTTATCTAGAAATATTTCTTTACCATTAATCTAGGCTTCAAGTTTCTCCTAAAAAATGTAACAGCCGTAAAACGCATATTTTCTTCCCTAGGGCCGTGTAAATCCTCCCCCTAAAAGTTATTTTTTTACTACACACCCCCATGTAATGCTATAGACTCAATACAATACCAGCCCCCCCCCCCTATGTTTTTTGAACTAGTTTCTAACAAAAATATTTGAAAAAAATTACAGGACTTTTTTTTTGCTTTTTTTATTTAATTATTATAAACATTGAATAGATGGCGTGCTTCTAGGTTTTAAATAACACCTGTTAAAGCTAATGTGTAGTTCTAAGGGCAATTTGTTATTAGCAAATTACAGTAGAGTTTAATCCCTCTACTGAGCTGTGATTATGGTCCAAATTACAAACCTAAGTCACCAGGGATGCTGGAATAGGACACTTTTTTTGAATTATTCCTATCTACCCCTTCCCCCCTTAAATTATATTTGTTTCTAAACCTTTACTATGTCGTAAATGTCATGGATGTAGATTAGATTATGTAAATTAGTCCTCTACTTCCCTGTAAGTCACCAACTGTTTTGACAGACATGATATACATAGTAAAACTCTACTTGTATGTGTTAAGTGAAATCAATATTTTAAGAAAAATAAAAGTTATTCTAATAATGGAAAGTAAGGATGAAGATATTGATGTAAGATTTTAAATAGTTTAAAATACCATGACATTTTTTTTGTAGTTAATCTTTTTTATGTCTAGATGATATGTCCTAAATATTGATTAGTTTTGATTGGTCTTTCTTGAACTTCGAAGGATTTTATAAATACATAATGATAAAGAGAGGGGTAGGTTTCTGGTAAAATCCGTAAAGGTTATGTGTTATAAGTAAAAAACAATAGTAGAACGATAAAAATTTATGTTAACTTAAAAAAATTTTTTTTGTCTAGGTATAGTTCTTAATAAGAAATACACATATTTAGTGAATATTATCGTTCTACTACTATTTTTAAAACACACACCTTTACGGATTCTACCAGAAACCTTCCCTTTTCTTTAAATTTAAATTACTTACTGAAAGAAATTTACTGTTTTTCTTTTTTATATAATGACTAATAATTTTGTTAGAATTCTGGAGAGGGGCGTAAACCAGCCCCACTAGACTCCCTTTCCAAGGACGAGCTTGTGTCCAAGTGTCGCAGCCTTCTTCAACTTGCACAGAGAGCAAAACAGGCCAAAGATGGTAAGTTAACATTTTACTTCTTTTGAAATAATGTCAATCACACTTAGAAAATGGGAAATGCTCCTTCTTAACTAGAAGGGTGATTTAAAAAATAAGATTGATACTGTAAAAGATTTAGTTGACGAACAAAATGTTAACCCCCTCCCCTTTCTAAAGATATTATGAACGAGCACTTATACTTTATTAGCTTTACTTTTTGTTTTCTGTTTCGATATTCCTTTCTATTTTTTACTTTTTGTTGCGTGATTTGGAAATTTCACAGGAGGCAAAATTTTTAATGATGATGTTTGAATTTATGTTTGTTTGTACAATTCACTTTTTATTTTTGTAAAAAGTCAGTTTCTATCATTCTGTTAAAATTGTTTTTTTTTCTGTGCGCGATTTAGTATTGCTTTTAATATTAGTTACATTTTTTTTTCAATCCTTACTAGAAATCTGCATGAATCCATATTTTTCTTTAATAAAAATTTTAGTTCTTTCTATTTGTGTGCATCGCATGCTCAAACAAATGTAATATTTAAATTGGTTATATGTATTTTAGAATGGTTACCTAGCTATTCTCAAAGTTTAAGTGCAGATTTCTAGAAGATCTCTTACTAGGATGTTCACAATAGCATTTTTATTTTTAAGTGAGTTTTTATGTTTTTTTTTGTTAAACTTATTGATCTTTTTTATTGTAAATTATTTTGATTTTAAAATCATGTTGATTAGAAATATTCCAACAATGGTTTTTTTTTAATTAGCGGATATGTTTTAAGATTGAATTGTATATTAAAACTAAACAAAGTTTATAACAAAATGTTTTTGGTATTTAATTTAACACTGTTAATGTCTAGATATTTTATATCTCGTAACATCTTAATTTTTTTTCAATGGGTTACAAAACTATCTTAAAAAGTAGTATAATGTTCATTTCAATATTGCATTTTAGTTTTGTACTTGTTAAGTATTTATCTTGTGTATATAGACAGATGAGATGCAACAATTAAAATGCTAGCAAAAAATATTTAATATCATTTATCTTTTCCTGACTAGGGCAAGTTTCTAGCCAAATGAATAATTGCCATATCTTACTAAAACTAACATGAATTACTTTTTACTTGTGTTCATAGACTTAGATGGAGAAAATGATCAATACAACCATTTTAGATTTGGCCAAAAAGTTTGAGGAGCGAGAAAAAGAGTTCCAAAAAGAATTGTCTGAAGCCAAATCTGCTCCTAATGGGGATAATGACAAGATTGGACTACTAGAATCCCAAATTGAGGATTTGGAAGATCTTGTTAAATCTAAACAAAGGTTTGATTATTTTGTAGTTGGTCTCAAACATTAAGCAGATGAAGTTTCATAAAAAGAATTATCAGGGAAAGTTTTATTTTATCTGTTTTGAGTTATCAATGGATAAGTTAGATATAAATTACCTAATCATTTTATTATTATCAAAGAAGTAAAAAATTTTTTCTATTTGTATAACTTCAAAATATTGGAAAAATTATGGAATTGGAAGTTAGTGCTTAATAATAACTTAAATTATTTGTTTAGAAAAGTTGAACGTCTGAATGATGAAAATGATTCCTTGGTACAACAAGTCCAGGCATTCCAAGTTGACAATAAAATTGCTAAAGAAGAACTTGCTAACAAAGATGTCAAAATCAAAGAGATGGAGTCTAAATTGTCTAAGCTTGAAGCAAAAGCCAAAAAGTGCATGGAACTTGAAGCAAGCATTATCTGTCTGAAAGAAAGTGAAAAGGCATTTAAAGAGAGGAATCTAAAATTAGATTCTGCACTAAAAGCTGAAACTGAAAAACTAACTTCAGTTGAAGAGTCACTTCAGATGAAAAAGAAACTTGCAGGGGATAAAAACAATCAAATCAAAATGTTGAGTGAACAACTAGCTGCAGCCCAAGCAAACCAGACTGATGATTCACTTCCTGATAAAATATCTGTATTGGAACAAACAATAGATACACTTAGGCATGACAATAATAAGAATAAAGAGACACTTGAACAGCTTAATATTGAAATTGGCCATAAGGATAGAACAATTAGAGAGCACCAAACAACAAATGAAGAATTAATTTCAGAGCTAAATGAACTAAATACAGAGTTGAAAAAGAGAGGTGAGAAAATTGCTAACATGGAGGAGGATTACAACAAAACTAAGGAATCATTAAAAAATCTTCAAGCTAAAACTGAAGAGGTACAAAAGCTTCAAGCAGAACAGTTGGAGTTTGAGATAAAGATGAGCATTAATGAAACTGAAATGGCAAGTCTCAAGAAGGTTGCTGATTCCAAGCAAGAGGTTTATGTTGAACTTGCTGATAAAGAAAAAGAACTTAATGATACACTGGAAAGACTTGAGACAGTTGAAACTGGCCTTCAAACTACTAAAGTTTCCCTTCAACTTAAAGATCAGGAAATTGAACGATTAAGAAAACTTGTAGAATCTTCAGTTGAATTAACAGAAGCTCTTGAAAAGATTGATAAATATACAGCTGACATTGAACATTCAGAAAAAATTATAAAAGACCATGAGTCAAGAATCAATGAACTAGAAATATTAAATCATGAATCAGATCAGATGATAGCAACTCAAACTAAAGAAATTTCAAGTCTAGATGATGAACTAGCAAATGTTAGAAAGAATAATGAGGAATTAAAGCAAAAAATTAAAACTTTAGATCAACTTTTTAAAGAGGCAAATAATGAATACACGACCATGTTAAAAACAGCTGAGGAAAAGAATGAAACAATGCAAAGTGAGTTACAATTAAAGGAAGAAGAAACCAAGAGCCTAAATGTTAAAATATTAGAAATTGAAAATGAAACAAAAGAAATGACATCACAATTTGAAAACAGTAAAGAAGAAAATAAAACTTTACAAAAAGAAATAGCAGAGCTAAGGGCGCAGCTTGAAAATGATAACAGTGAAGCTAGTGTAATTAATAGTGAGGGTTCTGACCTTAAAACGCAGTTGGAGGGTCTCAGGAATGGGTACTTTAATGTTTTCCTATTTAATAAAAGATGTAACTTTTGATAGATATATAAATATTAAATTATGTTTCTATATGATAAAAATTTTGTTATGATTCCAAAACCCATGAATTTCCAAGCAAGGTAGGTACCTACTCATCTAACTTATTTCTCTTTAATAATAACCATCTATTATTTTACTCACTTTTGCATTCGGGTTTGCTATATGTCTTTGAAATATTGTTATTTTTTTTTGAAAATGTGCATTAAAGTATTCAACTCAGGTCAGATAATGAGAAGAGGGACCAACAACTAAAAGAGTGCCATGATATGATTGAAAACTTAAAGTTAGAATCTGAAAAACTGGATCAAATCTGGAACAAAAAGCTTGAATCAAGAGACCAACAGTTGACTGCTACAAAAGAAGAATTTAATGACAAGGAAAAGGAAAAAATACAGAAAATTCAAGAACTAACTGAAAAAGTCGACAATTTAGAAACAGTTCTAAAAGAAAAAAGTGATGAAAATGATAATCTGAAAAAAATCCTAGCTGTAAAAGAAGAAGAAATTAAGGCAAAATCTGGAGAAATTAATGAATCATTAAAATTAACAAAAGAACAAAGTGAAGAAATCAGTAAGAAAAACAAAGATATTGAATCTTGCAAGGCCAAGATTAGTAATCTTACTAAAGAAATTGATGAACTAAAAGGAATAATATTTGAAGCTGAACATATGGCAAATAAATTAAGATCAGAACTTATGAAAGAAATAGAAAATAAATCTAAAGATTTAAATGCAAGCAAACAAAAAATGTCTGAGCAAGAGGAATCTTTGAGATTAGCAGGGGAAGAATTGTCAAAGGTTAAAAATGACCTTAGCAAAGAAATTAAAAGTAAAGAAAAGGAGATAGAAGTATTTACAAATAAAGTTGCTGATTTAACAAAGGAAAAATCTAGTTACATGATAAATAGATGGGGACATAAATGTTTACATACAATAGCAATCAAGCTTTTTCGCTTATTATATTTACTTTCTCGTTGATAATTACAACTTTCATTAACGTTCTCAATACCCTTTTCTTTTTTTGAAACTTAGTTTTTTCTTATTGGACAACCCACACCCCATTTCTTCCAGAATTTCTTTACCAGATTTTTAACTTACAAGTTAAAAAACTACTCAGAGAGAAATTACATGGAGACATAGCTGCTTGAACCAGAGATCTAAAGGGATACGATAATAGCGATAATAGCTGATAAATTAATTATGTACATTAACCCTTCTGTAGATTACAATTAGTGGTTAAAACGTTTGGACACTCAACTTGTTAAACCAACCAATCAAAATTCAATAGAAGTCCCTAAGGTTGTAACGCCAATGAATAAGAAAACGTTATTAAAAGACCTTGGGGACTAGTGTAATAAACAGTCCAATGTCCCCTCCACTCTCTGTGCGTAAGAGTACTGTATTTCTTACTACAATTAGTTACAAGTTGTCATGGTTAAAGCTCTAATAATTTTCGACTAGATTTAATGTTTTTGAAACAGGAGATAGATGAGCTGCGGCAACAGGCCAGTAATGCCTCAATTGCAAGTAATGTTGGCAATACCTCTGTAGCAAGCAATATTGGCAATACTAGTATCTTGTCTGAACATGATGATAGCAGGCACAATTATTAAGCTATAGACCAATCCTTAAAATTTGTTGCAATGACAAATATTTATTTTTTAACGAATTCAAAGATTTTGTTAATGTTGTAAATTGGTAAATTATGTTCAGGTTATTGGTTTGTCACATTTTATTTGAATAGCTCATTCTTCGAACGTAGGAATATGAATACTACCTTACTTACTAGCTAAATCTTTACTTGTCTTTACCAGCACGTCTTGTATTTCTTTTTAAGGATTGGACTGGAAGCTTAATAATTGTTGGCCGTAGGAGTGAAGTAATGAGCACTAGCACGTATGTGAGCAGGGCAGAGGAGATGTCCAGGATGAGAGACCTGGAGGACTCATTTGAAGATAGGTAATATTTCATCCAGTAGTTTATCTACAAAAGGGGGGGGGGGGGGGCGAAAGTGACACTTTTTGAAACCAAAACTAAAAGTCAAAGGAACTCAACTAAAAAAAGAGTTACAGGTCTGACATTTTGCATGGCAGTTGCTTTATAGGGGTACAATATGGAACTGTGAAGAAACGGCGGCGCAACCGCCGAAAACCGCCGAGAAAAGGCAACAAAAATTACGGCGGGAAACGGCGGTTTTCGGCGGTTGCGCCGCCGTTTCTTCACAGTTCCATATTGTACCCCTATAAAGCAACTGCCATGCAAAATCTCAGACCTGTAACCCTTTTTTTAGTTGAGTTCCTTTGTTGACTCTTAGTTTTGGTTTCAAAAAGTGTCACTTTCGCCCCCCCCCTTTGTTACCACTCAAATTGCTATGAATGTTAATTCTCTAAGACTTGATCTGTTCCTATTTTTGATATTATTCCAGTCAGTACAATGGAAATTATTCTACAAATAAAATCATTTAAATCTAGGTAAGTACTCTGATTATACTTTTTATTGTATTGAAGTTAAATTTTTCAAAAGTTAAGTGCCGCCAAGTTATATAGGTAATTAGAAATTAAGAATTGGAATTAGGAGAATTAATTAACTATCAAAACTTAAAATCTTACTTAACTCTTGAATAGATAATTTAAAAGAAATACATAACGTTGTATTTATTTCAGGTATGGCAAGCTAAAATTGATTGCCCTCAAGTATAAGAAGAAGTTAGCTGAACAGAACAAGACTATCGAGGAATTACAGAAGAGTTTGGCATCAGCCGCCAAAGCTAGGAGTACCTTTGTCACTGAAGAGGCGCAGCCGGCTAATGATAGTCTTAGGTAAGACTGATATCTTTTTTGTCTATAATCTAAAAAATATCCATGTCCCCTCCCCTCAAAAAAACAAGTATGTAAAAAAAACATCACTGCAGCCTTAATATTTGATAAATATCCACCTGGTTTTGTTGTTTTTGCTGTCATGGAAAGCAGCTTATCGTCCTTTTTTAACAATCTGAACCTTCCATATTACCCTGTGTACTGGCAACCAAATATAGAGGGTATAGGTGGGCCAGTATTGTGGTCAAAAATAGTCCAAGGTGGATGATAGCAAGATCGGACAGCACCCATTTTGTGATATCACTCTACAATTTACTCGTTTCATGGTGAAAAGGTAAAAAGATTTACCTAAAGAAGATATATCTAATTAATAAATATTAAATAACTATTTAGCCTTATTTACAACAACATAACTAAACTTATTTAAAGAACATTATGATTGAATTATAAGTTACAATTGACTAGATAATTTAAAGTAAACTATTACAAAAATTTAAGTTAAAATAGACCAAGCTACATTCACTAAGTTCAATAGTTCAAATTTGGTTGATATTAAATCTTACTTCAGATATCAGGGTTTGTAAGCTTTCTTCTAATTGCATAACTAGGCTCATAGAGGGATGACCAGCATCAGAAGGACAAAGAGAGGGGAGCTTCATGCAGACAAGTGGATGACTAAGACTGTCAAAGAATTAAAATGTCTGCAGTCAGGGGTCTCTCAACGGATCATCAGAAAATCTTCAGCCTGGTAAAATGTTGATTTAAGAATCAGGTTCATAGGATGATGGTGATTTAAAAGAAAAGCTTTTAGAACAATTGGAAGCAATAAATGTACCTAATCTATCTCTTGACTTTAAAAAGAATCCTAGGTAATAATTAAAAGTATTACCTTGAGTTATCACAATATAACAAATATAGAGTAGCATTTGGTCTGGAAAATTATCACTTATAACATGGATAAGAAAATAAAAATATTTAAAAATTAAAAATAAAATTTTAAAAAATTTAAAAAAAACTAAATGATTTCATTAAATTTAATTTGCTTAATTGAAAGAAGCAAAAAGATTAAATTTAAACTTGAAACAAAATTCAATAGAATTATTTTAATTTAAATTAAAAGAAGAACTGAATTATTTTAACAATATTTCACAATTAGAACCTTTCAGCTCTAAGAACTAATTGATACTAAATTACAATAAGAAATTGAATGAATTACAATTAGTAAACAATGTACTGTCATTACACATGTATGACTAGCACATGGGAATGGTTTGATGCGGCAAAAAAGTATAAAATGTTATGTGGTATTTAGTCCCATCTGGGGTAAGGAATGGACTTAATTTCCCAGACATTTTTTCCGCGGAAATTTTGAGGAAATTTTGTCCGAAAATGAAAATGTTTTGATAAAATTTCTGAAAAGAATGGACAAATTTTAAGTACAAAAAGTCCCTTTTTAGGGAAAAAAAGATACAAAAACAATTTTTGACATTTTAGAGAATTAACAATTAACATAATACAATGGAGAGCATGAATTATACTAATTTTCTCAGGATCTAATATCCAATAGAGTCAAATGAGTAAACAGTGCAGCAAGATAACACATTCTGCTTAAATGGTCATTAAAAAGGGGATTGATACTTTCAGCGTCATTACGACTACAACACTCCCGACAAACAAAAAAGTATCAATACACTTTTTGTAGGTTAGAATTAATAGATGTTAAAGAGTCTAAATTAGTTCACTTTGCAAGAGATAGATCTAGGGAGATACATATATTAACAGTACCACTGTGTAGTTGCTTCAATAGCCTTACTGGTAATAAAAGTCCTAAATCTGTATTGCAACACTCTGTCATCAGAACAGGAACAAGAATTTATCCATAAAATGACAGTATTTTGCTCGGATCAATCCTGGAGAATTTGGATTGAAAGGAATAAAAGCAAAGATTGACACACTGTACATGACAAGGATTAAAATTATTCCAACATGATAATTAAGAAGAATAATCTTGATGAGTAGAATAACAAACCAAAGCTGTGACAACCTGATTTACTTCAAGAGGGTGGTGATAAAATGCTTCTTGATGGTTGGTGTTGAACAGAAGGTGGTTTAAGCTTACACTTCTTGGGGTTACTAAATCTTTTTACTGTACTGGCAACCAAATATAGAGGGTATAGGTGGGCCAGTATTGTGGTCAAAAATAGTCCAAGGTGGATGATAGCAAGATCGGACAGCACCCATTTTGTGATATCACTCTACAATTTACTCGTTTCATGGTGAAAAGGTAAAAAGATTTACCTAAAGAAGATATATCTAATTAATAAATATTAAATAACTATTTAGCCTTATTTACAACAACATAACTAAACTTATTTAAAGAACATTATGATTGAATTATAAGTTACAATTGACTAGATAATTTAAAGTAAACTATTACAAAAATTTAAGTTAAAATAGACCAAGCTACATTCACTAAGTTCAATAGTTGAAATTTGGTTGATATTAAATCTTACTTCAGATATCAGTGTTTGTAAGCTTTCTTCTAATTGCATAACTAGGCTCATAGAGGGATGACCAGCATCAGAAGGACAAAGAGAGGGGAGCTTCATGCAGACAAGTGGATGACTAAGACTGTCAAAGAATTAAAATGTCTGCAGTCAGGGGTCTCTCAACGGATCATCAGAAAATCTTCAGCCTGGTAAAATGTTGATTTAAGAATCAGGTTCATAGGATGATGGTGATTTAAAAGAAAAGCTTTTAGAACAATTGGAAGCAATAAATGTACCTAATCTATCTCTTGACTTTAAAAAGAATCCTAGGTAATAATTAAAAGTATTACCTTGAGTTATCACAATATAACAAATATAGAGTAGCATTTGGTCTGGAAAATTATCACTTATAACATGGATAAGAAAATAAAAATATTTAAAAATTAAAAATAAAATTTTAAAAAATTTAAAAAAAACTAAATGATTTCATTAAATTTAATTTGCTTAATTGAAAGAAGCAAAAAGATTAAATTTAAACTTGAAACAAAATTCAATAGAATTATTTTAATTTAAATTAAAAGAAGAACTGAATTATTTTAACAATATTTCACAATTAGAACCTTTCAGCTCTAAGAACTAATTGATACTAAATTATAATAAGAAATTGAATGAATTACAATTAGTAAACAATGTACTGTCATTACACATGTATGACTAGCACATGGGAATGGTTTGATGCGGCAAAAAAGTATAAAATGTTATGTGGTATTTAGTCCCATCTGGGGTAAGGAATGGACTTAATTTCCCAGACATTTTTTCCGCGGAAATTTTGAGGAAATTTTGTCCGAAAATGAAAATGTTTTGATAAAATTTCTGAAAAGAATGGACAAATTTTAAGTACAAAAAGTCCCTTTTTAGGGAAAAAAAGATACAAAAACAATTTTTGACATTTTAGAGAATTAACAATTAACATAATACAATGGAGAGCATGAATTATACTAATTTTCTCAGGATCTAATATCCAATAGAGTCAAATGAGTAAACAGTGCAGCAAGATAACACATTCTGCTTAAATGGTCATTAAAAAGGGGATTGATACTTTCAGCGTCATTACGACTACAACACCCTGTTTAAAAATCCGCAGTCGTTAGTCTGTCGCTTTTTTCAACAAAATGATTCCGAATCCACAAGCTGATTAGGTAATATCTGCTGGATTGGAAACGGTTCTCAGCCCTTCTGAAAAATCATGCTTAGCATCGTATTACACACAATTTTTTACGAATAATGAAATAAAAATCATAAACTCTTACTCAATACTAGTTTTATTAGCCTTAGGGTCTTACAAAACTGGTTTTATTCTCATAATTTTATTATACGTGGAAAGCTGTCTATAATACGATGCGATAAATAACAAACTATTATTTACGAACTATTAACCAAAATAAAAAAAATCATAGGGAAAAGTTATCTGCTATGACGAGAAACTTCAACAGTGTACAAGCCCAGTATGATCTGGCACAGGACAAGGTCGAGGAATTAGAGAAACAAGTCAAGGTATATATTTTTATTGTTTCATCTTTTGGTGTTTTCTCTTAAATTCCTTGTTGAACACTGAAACTCTCTAATTTTTAAATAAATTGTAAATAAGAAAGTGTGTGGTAGCTTTTCTTATACCTAACCCCTGTTGGGCTACCAAGTACCCGATATAACCCTTTTTAGGATAGCTTTATTCACCTAAGACATGTTTTAAGCTATTTGTATGATTACATTAAACCCTAAGTTTACGACATTTTTTTTCCCTGTCATAATATCTACATATATTCTATATACAATAATGAAGGCCTATTTATTGAAAGTTATTTGAAGGTGGCGAATAAGGACCTTGAAGCCATGGTATCGGAGAATGTGACCCTGAAAGAGGTCTCTGCAGAGGCAAACCAAAAACTGGCTGAGGTCAAGACTGAGCTAGAAGCTTTCCAGCTATCAATTAAGGTTTATTTCATTTAATTAAAGTACATTTTCTTTATTGGTTTAGTGTTTTTTTAATAAGATGTATTTTGTGGAGTGAAGAATGAGAGAAAATAGTTTTATTTGAGAGGAATTATCTCTTAACCTTTCTTTATAAATTTTAAATATAGTAATGGTTTAGAAAGTCGCTTTCGGTCTTTTGCCTAACTGTCTGACGGCTGAATGCCAAAACTCCAACGAAAGATTCTTAGTTTTAGTTTAGTCGTAGGCACCAATTAGGAAAGCAACAATTTGCAGCTTGTATCTCAGTATGTACATTTTGATATTTTAACACTTTTTTTTCAAGATGTTTACTTAAGGAACAAGAAAAAGAGTTTGAGTCGCAGAAAGTGATGCTCGAAGAAGAAACCAAAGAAAGAAAATCTTTGGCACTTCAAGTTCTCAATTATAAATCCATGGAAAATGATTTTAAGGTATATATACCTATAATTTGAATTCTTTTTTTTCATGTTTTATACCTAATTTTTACAAACATTGCATTTTTTGCAGTGCTACTTTAGTATTTACTAGTGACTTTGTCCCTCTCCTCTAGGGCCATTGCTCCATGAGAAGAGAAATCAAGAAAAGTTCCACCACATTATATATCATAATTTCTTTTACAAAAAAAGGGGGTTGGGTGGTGTAGTGTCTCACACCCCAACAAAATAGCTTAAAACAAACACAAAACCTGCATTCATTATATTCCCTAAAGAGGAGAGCCAAATCGGTTCAGCAGTTACCAAGATCTTAAGCTTCAGCCAGACGGATGAACAGACATCGTTCTACTTTATACATATGGAGGGAAAATTGGATTTATTTGCATCGTTCCACTTCCTATTATAGATAGGAAAATTTGACTCAATGACTCAAAGCCATTTAAAACTTTTTTTCCCGCTGATTTATGAGAGAGGATTTAGTTATTTCTTCTAAAGATTTATTTTAACAAGGGCATCTAAACTACATCTCTTTTTTTTGTCATATTAATTTTAGTAAATTTCTGTACTGTTCTTCGCTATGTATGGAAATTTTCATTACATAACAAGTCTAATGTCTTACAATGCACATAGGGGCAACAAGGGGCAACAATTCACCACCCCCAAATCAAGTTTTAAACATTCTATAAGTATTATCATACCCAATGTACATCAGATTTCAAAGGAATCGTAAAAATACGCTTTTTAAGTAAGCATTCTAATGCATGGAAGTCAAGAAATGCAAAAATTTTCTTACAGAAAAAGGCATACTTTTTGTGTTTCACCAACAATTTTAAAAGTATTATAACATCTCTTAGAATTAACGTAATTAGACAAAATAACTTCTGATGAGTCATGCATTACATATATTTTGACGGTATATAAGAAAAAAACACAAATTGAAGAAATTAGTCCTAAATAATTCTAGTTGAAGTCAAGATTTTAGTTTTTATTTGTTTGTTTTTTAATCAACATTTAAGAAGACAGTAAGAGGAAACATGTTTTCGCCGGGTGTCGCCGGCTAAAAAAACGATATTTGATTACCCAAAGACATATTTTAATCGCCAGTACTGGTTTCATTTACCCCCCCGCGCCCCCGTAGGGGTTTTTAGCCCGTTTTCTGAACATGGGTGCACGAAAAGCTTGTAAGAAAAGGCGTTTAAATGCGCTTTTAAAGTCAAAACTTAAGATATAATTCAAATAAATAAAAGACACAGAAACATATACATATTGGGAAATATTGATTCTGACTTAGAATTAAAGTTAATAATAAATATTTTTAAGTTCTATTGCACTAAATGATGGAGAGGGGGGGGGGGGCTAAACCTAAATCTAAACCTCTTTATGTTTGATGTTTTAATGTAACTAAATAATCGTTTCTATAGATTATTACAAATATCAGGGATCTAAAGGGATAAGACAAAGGTCAATAAATTGTTGTACATCCCCAATGATAATACACAAAATTACCCCTTGTGTAGATTAAAGTTAGTAGTTAAAACGTTTGAACACACAACTGTAAAACTTTGTGGACTAGTGTTATAAACAGCCCAATGTCCCCTACCTCACTGCGGAAAGGTAAAGTTAATATGCAAATAACGTGAGGTTCTATTCTAAATTGGAATTAGCAAGTAGTCTATCTGTCTGTCTATTGGTAGTGCTTTGTTTTTAAATTATGTAGTTACAGGGTATTCATGTTTAAAGTCAGCAGTTTTATTAAGAAAGGTAGGGGACTGTTAATTACACTAGTCCCCAAACTTCAAAGTTTTATAATAACGTTTTTATATTCGTTAGCATAAGAACTTCAGGAAATTTCATTGATTTTTTATTGGTTGGTTCATTAAGATGAGTGTCAAAACTTTTCAACCACTAATTGTCATCTACAGACAAATAATTTTGTAATGTAATTTATTAAATATGTATTTATTAAATATGTATCAATATTAGGGGTGTACATATTAATCGGTTATTGTTTTGTTCCTTAGATCCTTAGGTGTTAATATATAATATAAAGTAGCTTGATGTATGTTTGTCTGTCCGCCCATCCCTTAAGATCTTGCTAACCACTAAACTGATTGAATTCTACTCTTCAGGGAATATATCTACTGGTCCTGTGGTTGTTTAAAGCTCTTTTTCAAAAATAAAAATCCCCCTCAATTTTTTCATATTTCTATAATTAGGGTCGGTCCGTCCGTACGTCTGGTACAGTTAGCTCTTTTACTTAACTTAAACAGGCTAGAATTGTCCTATCAATCTCAAACTTTTTCAAGCTGATTTCTACAACAGTTAGGTACGACTTAGAAAGCACAGCAACTCTATAATCGTTACCAGAAAGTCCGTACATCCATTTATAACAAGCTGATTTTTACTTTTTTGACAACAAATAATGGTTTTGAATGTTAAAAATATCCTATTCATCTGTTTTTTGAATACTGATTCCTATTTCAATAACGTCTATTGTTATAAGCGAAGCATCTCTATAACCAAGTCCTAAAAACGTCAGTATGTCCTTAAACAGTAACATGTATTTAATCAGTTTTAATTACTATTTTGTATAGACATGCATTAATATTCAGTTCTGACACTTCACAAGTGTTAATGTTCGTTTGTCCTTCCATTTCAGAGCTTCGCTTCTTTCATGGATGTTGTCATCCTTGTTTAATTACCTCTTGGGGCAAATCCACTAGAGGCTAGGGGCGAAGCCGCTAGTGTACATAAAAACAGTAAACAAGAATCATAATATCATTATAAATATAGATATTAGTTAATAAAAATTTATGTTAATCATGCCCACATTTATAATGGATTTATTAAACATAAAAATAAAGTGAAACTTGTAGCTTGCTAAAATAAGGATTCCCATCCACCCCCATTTACACCATCCCCTCCCCTCCTACTGAAATGAATTCCATGACCCCAAATTTGACACTTTGAACACTAAAATCGGACTACAATTAACCTAGTTACACTTTAAAGGGCCCAAAAAGCTAGTGATAGGGTAGCTGCGCTACTAAAAAATTCTCATATTGCTCTGATAACCAAAACCCCTAATTAGACATTTTAAACACGAAATTCAAGATAGTTGATGGATAGATAGATGGATAGATAGATGGATAGGTAGATGAATAGATATATGGATAGATAGATGGATAAGTAAATGGATAGACAGATGGATAGATGGATGGATAGATAGAGGGATAGATTGATGAATGGATAAATTGATAGTTGATGGATAAAGAGATGAATAGTTGATGGATAGATAGATGGATCGATAGATAGATGGATAGATAGATGGATAGATAGATGGATAGATAGATGGATATATAGATGGATAGATAGATGGATAGATAGATGGATAGATAGATGGATAGATAGATGGATATATAGATGGATAGATAGATGGATAGATAGATGGATAGATAGATGGATAGATAGATGGATAGATAGATGGATAGATAGATGGATAGATAGATGGATAGATAGATGGTTAGATAGATGGATAGATAGATGGATAGATAGATGGATAGATAGATGGATAGATAGATGGATAGATAGATGGATAGATAGATGGATAGATAGATGGATAGATAGATGGATAGATAGATGGATAGATAGACAGATAGATAGATGGATGGGTAGATAGAGGGATAGATTAATGGATGGATAAATTGATAGTTGATGGATAAAGAGATGAATAGTTGATGAATAGATAGATGGATCGATATATAGATGGATAGACAGATGGATAGATAGATGGATAGATAGATGGATAGATAGGTGGATAGATAGATGGATAGATAGATGGATAGATAGATGGATAGATAGATGGATAGATAGATGGATAGATAGATGGATAGATAGATGGATAGATAGATGGATAGATAGATGGATAGATAGATGGATAGATAGATGAATAGATAGATGGATAGATAGATGGATAGATAGATGGATAGATAGATGGATAGATAGATGGATAGATAGATGGATAGATAGATAGATGGATATACAGATGGATAGATATATGGATAGATTGATGGATAGATAGATGGATAGATAGATGGATAGATAGATGGATAGATAGATGGATAGATAGATGGATAGATAGATGGATAGATAGATGGATAGATAGATGGATAGATAGATGGATAGATAGATGGATAGATAGATGGATATATAGATGGATATATAGATGGATAGATAGATGGATAGATAGATGGATAGATAGATGGATAGATAGATGGATAGATAGATGGATAGATAGATGGATAGATAGATGGATAGATAGATGGATAGATAGATGGTTAGATAGATGGATAGATAGATGGATAGATAGATGGATAGATAGATGGATAGATAGATAGATGGATATACAGATGGATAGATATATGGATAGATTGATGGATAGATAGATGGATAGGGTAAGGGGGGGGCTATTTTCGGGAGGGGTTAACCTGGTAATTTTCTATCTACCTTCATAAAATGACCTTTATCTCTATGTTCCTTTCAAATGACAGAAAAAAACATAAAAGCAAATTTGTTTGTTGTTAAATTACCTACAGTATAAAATGAAATTTTTGTGAGAAAAATTTTAAGGGTACTAAATAATTAAATCCCCTTTTTGGTTGATTTGCCCCAATGTGCAATGTGGTAAAAAAGAATCCTTTAACTTTTTTACACTTACAGGGCAAGAGCACAGAATTGGAAATGGTTGGAACGACTGTGGAGAGTTTAAAGCTGGAGGTTGGTGAGTTGGAGACAGCCAGGACAAAGGAACAGGAGAGGGCGGATCATGCACAGCAACTCCTTACAAACGCTAGAAATCAACTCATTCAGGTTTTACTTTTTTTTATTGTTAGAGACTTTAACCCACGACTGAAGCGAAACACGTAGTGCTACCGCTCGCCTTTAAGGAGGACATGGGTGAATTCAAATCTCAATCTTGTAATGACTTTAGATAATATGAAAAAAATTTCACCTATTGCTGCTATGTCAGATGTGCGACATTATTAGTAAGAGTAAGTGTGAATACAATGGCCCAAAACAATCTCAACTCATTACCTTGCACAGTTAGGGTTTTCATAGAAAAATCGTGGAATCTTAGGGCTTGTTGTCTGAAATATTTATGTAGAGAGTGCCTAAAGACCTATTGCAAACACTTAATGACTAGGGTAGCTCAAATAATATGTCTTTTTTATGTAGAGTACATCATTTCCTATCCATAGCGCATTAGCAGCTGTGTATGAGTTTCTAAACCATAGAGGCCACCTTGCCCAAAATAATTCGGACCCAACATCTTTAATATTTTATTTCTTCTGTAGGCTGAAACTGAAATGATGAAGAAAAGTGAAGAATTAGAGGAAATAAAAAGAAAGTTTGAGAAAACCAATTATCTTCTAGAAGATTCTAAACAGGAACTGGCGCAGATACTTTCCAGGTATATATAATTTAGACCTTGATTATATAGTAGCCACACTACTAATATCTAAAAATAAAGGAAAATAAGAATTTAAAGGATATAAAACACGATCGAAGTGGAAGAAAAGGGGAATTTTTAAATTTACACTTATGAAGGATAGAGGGAAAGAAGGAAAAATAAGGTGAAAGGGTGCATTAATAAATGTTACACAAATATGTTCTTTTGTATAAATCATAACAGAGGGGCTAATAAACGGTGAGTGGCTAATTGGATGGACAATTGAAAGATAGTGAAAAAGAAAAGATTGATGGAAATATTAATATACCTATCTACTAAAATACTTATTATAGTCTTTTAAAAGGATTTATTTTTAAACTATTGTAAACATTTCGTCGTTCAAATAGACTAACAAAAATTTGTAAAGTTACTTAATTTAAAGAAATTAATTTATTTATTTTGTAGAACTGAGAACAATGCTAGTCAGGGAAGAACTAGAGCTAATCAAATATTTTTGTAGAACTGAGAACAATGCTAGTCAGGGAAGAACTAGAGCTAATCAAATATTTTTGTAGAACTGAGAACAATGCTAGTCAGGGAAGAACTAGAGCTAATCAAATATTTTTGTAGAACTGAGAACAATGCTAGTCAGGGAAGAACTAGAGCTAATCAAATATTTTTGTAGAACTGAGAACAATGCTAGTCAGGGAAGAACTAGAGCTAATCAAATATTTTTGTAGAACTGAGAACAATGCTAGTCAGGGAAGAACTAGAGCTAATCAGATGGAGAGACAAATATTTGCTCTGGAATCAAGTTTAAAGGTGAAAATATTTTTAATCAATTTCTATTGTTTTATACTGATAAGATATTATTTGAATTTTCATTGGAACGAAGTATTGGCTCTTTTTTTTTATTACACTCGTTTGTCTGGAATTCTTAACTGTTTGGGACATAGGGGACATATGAGTAAATATCACATTGTTTTATTAGCACGTCTTCTCATTCGTTGGCTTAAAAACTTTTTTATTAAATCATATTTGGTTGGTACAAACTAACAGTGTCCATACTTTTCCACCAAAAGTTTTATTGAGAAAATTTTTACTTTCTTAATTTTGGGTACACAAGACAGACACCCTATAATCGTCCAATGTCTTATACCTTGTCATGTCTGCTTAACTGTGTATTTTGAAATAAAATATCTAAAAAGGCGGCTGCAATAACAAAATATTGTTAAGAGCAACTCATTTTTTTTCTCAAATAAATCAATTAATTCCACGGAAAAAAAATATACTTTGAAGTTTTATTTTAACAAAATATTTTGTTTTTAGGCTAAAACTGAAGAATTGAAAGAAAAAGAAAATGAATTTGATCAAATTAAAAAAGAATTTGATAGCTATAAGGTATTAGTTACATTTAGTTAATCATCAATTTAGGCTTTCTAGAAAAGATATGAATTAACAAGGACATTTCATATAAGTAACACAGAAATAACATGTAAGCATTTGTTTAAATAAAAGATCAATAAAAACTATAATTGTGATGGTATATTCAACAAAATTATTGCTCAAGCGACAATTTGTCCAGCTTTTAGAACATGTAATTTCGTCTTATTTTGATTATAGCTGCTGCAAGCCTTTATGTGTAATAAGCGAAGGTGTGCCCTGATTGTATCTGTAAGTACCTTATGACTTTTAATGGACGCACTAACATACCATGTTTAACGTGTAGCTGTGTATCTATTAGTGGTATTTCAGCTTTTGCAACGGCCAACCTAGGTTATTAAAGTACCAAACCATGCATAAAATTATGTAAATATGTGGAATGTCTATTCTTTTTTTGTATGTTGAAATATATATCTATCTATTAAAATGTTATCAGGTTCGAGCCCAGAGTGTGTTAAAACAGGCCAAGGAAGCGAAGGATGAAGAGAACAACAGCAAAGCCCAGGCAAAGAATTAAAAAAATGACTTAAAATGTTTTGAGATTTTAATTGTTTAGAAAATCTTTCCAACTTTGAATAATCCATTTTATCACTCACCTGCAGATAGATATCGGGTTCGACTCTGGTAAAAACTTCGTCATATTAGACAGACTTATTTGAATTCTACTGTGGAAATGCGTTGGCTCGTAAACAGAAGTGACTTATCTGCTAGCACAGTAAATGGTCTAGACTTAGGTCTTACAATATAAGAGTTGATCTGTACCCAAATTTAAAATTGCTGAATTGCTTTATCACACAAAGACATATCGAAATACCTCTTAACTTTATAATTAACTCCATATTCTTTGGACATACAGGAGGAAGTGAAAGCTATGGAAAAGATGGTTGAGATGTGGAAAGATAAACTCAAGGCATCCATAGAAGAAAATAAGACTGTTAAGGTATTCAATGTTATGGATAGTGGATGTAGAATATACGTGGATGGATATGACAGGGGAAAAATTGTCGTAAATTTAGCTAGCTAACATTGAACTTTATTGGTCACTTCATTCATCCAGTAGGAGGGGAGGGGATATGGGGTAAAGAGGGTGGAAGAGGGGAATCGGTATTTCAGCCCGCTGCGTGTTTCACTTTATTAGAGAACATGAAAATCTGTTTCAAGTTCCAAGTTATAATATATCCATTATGATGATAAATAATCAGGATTCAGGGGAAATAGATAACAATACAAAATATTGCTTGTATAGCTTGATTCATGACAAAGCCATTAGAAATGTCAGTTAATATTTTAAACAAAGAGTGCCTTTGCCTTTCCAGGATTTCAGCTTATTTATACAATTTTTTGGGGTCTCTGGGGGGTTTAACTCAAATGAATTTTTCTAAGAATTTTGAAATATTTAGGTTGAAGGTAACAGATTGCAAGAGGAACATGACAGGCTTATGGAGAGGCATTCTTTACTTTTACAGGTTAATTTAGTAATGTAAATCCTATTATAATAAGTAGTAAGGTTTATTTTGTCCGTTAAGATCTCGGTAACCTTTCCAACGATTGAGTTGTTTATTTATATTAGGAAAGCTTGACGTAGGTTATAGGACGGTTTTATTTTATAATTTAGTGCTTGGGATGGAATATAAGTTCATTTTTCTGCCTCACGAATACAGATTTTTCTTATGATAACTGACCATTAGAGTAAAACAATAGAGGGGGAAAGGGGTTAAATAACTGTATGTCCACACCCTGTAAACCCTTTTCCGACTTTCAATTGGGAATATCAACCAATATTATCGTAAATATTATCACAGCCAAGTTGCTACAAAAGAGCAGAAAACAATTTTCTAGCAGACTTAAAAGGTCGCCTAGACCGTGGCCAGATAGTTGTCTGGGTTATACATCAATACTTATTACATTTATTAACTAACTTAACCTTGCTTTAACTTAACTTTACTTAAAGGAGATAGCAAGCAAGGAGAAAAGCTGGAGATTTAAGATAGAGACAGCTGAAGCCAAGATTAAGGAACAGGAGAAACTACTTGAGGATGAAGCTAACACTGTGCATAAAGAGATTGAGGATATTAAACAGAGACATGATCAAGCAATCCAGGTTCTAAGGTAAATTATATTTTTGAGAAAAAATACTAAATTTATTGTTGTCTAAATAACAGATGTAAACATTCCGGTCGACTGGTTAAATATATCTTAAACTATCACATAGACATCCCGATGTTAACCTATCAGAAACGGAATATGTTAGATGGATGCAAAATGGTGTTAAAATGCCACTTTATGATGATGATTTCTTATTTCAGAACTCAACACGCCACAGAAACAACCAAGTATAAAACTCAAATAGACATAGCTGAGAATGAAATAGTCCGCCTCGAGTTTGTCCTCCAGAAGGAACAGGAGGCCAGAAAACACGCGGAAGAATCGGCGGTCAACAACGGAGGCGGCAATTATGCTGTTGGCGGTGCTGGTGGGCATCAGGCGGGTATGGATCGGCTGGATATATCGCAGATTGAACGCGAGGCGGCGGAAGGTCAGGAAGTTGATCAGTCCCTGCTGGCGTCTTCCTTAGCTTCGCCACTTCTGATGCCCTTGGATCAGCTCCTGGCACAGCCTGGCAACTCTGGTAAGTCTATTTATAGCAAGGAAGGTAGGGGACATTGGGCTCTTATTCGTTGGTTTAACAACATTGGGGACTTTTACTGAATTTTGATTGGAAAGTTCATTAAGTAGAGCGTCCATAAGTTTAAAACACCAATTATAATCTACAGAAGGAGTAATTTTGTTTATCATCAATGGGGATGTAGATCAATTTATCAGCCATTGCCTTATCCCTTTAGTTCCCTGATTTGTAGCCAGTAATTGAATGTACATATATCAAATCCATGTTACATAACCTAACCTAAAAATTGTAAGGAATAAGGTATAAAATTTTTAAAAAGTTATAAGAAGTATTTACAGGAATAAGGTAAAAAAAATTTTAAAAAGTTCCTTAAGATTACGCCAACAGTAATAAGAAGTCACTGGTGTCCTGGATAGGAAACAGTTTTTTTTTGACATACGTCTCACAAGACCTATGTAGTCATGACTGGGAGACAATGACGGTTCAGTACATGACTTTTGTTAAATCACAGCTGATCATTTTTGTGGCTTTTTTTGAAAATTACTTTTATACCCAAATTTTCATAGTTTTTCCTTCAAAAATCACAATTTTCTCACATTTGCAGCTTAGTTAACTTAAATTTACACAAGAAAAGTATAATAAATACAGCTGAACTAAAAAACTGTGTTATCATTAATAACAAAATCTTTAAGAATCTTGAATAATCTAAGATTTGTAGTCTAGAAATGAAATAAGAGTTATTTGAAGTAAATATTTGAATTCATGTCTAAACAACTCTTGTAATTAACTTTTTTAAAAATATTTCATGTCCCTGTTGCATGCCTCATGACATATTATATTTTTAAAACAAGTTTCCTTGAAATATTAACAAGTTATCCTGCTCAATATTGGTTTCTGGCTGATTTGATGTCTCAACATCAAAACAATATCTGCTTGGAGTATAACATATATGTATATCCACAACCACAGTTGCCATGTTTAAAGTCCTATATTACCATATATACCAGGTTACAATTGAATATACAACCAGTCCTTGGTTCAAAAGAGCTTAGTAGAAGGTTAATATTTTTAACAAGTGGGATTATCACTTGTAAGTGTTTGACATGAACTTGGAATCCGTGTAAAGACCAGTCTATAGCTGGTCTTGATTAAGTCTCTGCCTTTTGTCTGCTTGTCTTTACTACTGATTAAATGTCATAGTGAGATCCATGGAAGGTTTTACATAGGTGAACCTACAGAATGATTATAGATACATATTGGATTCTAAGCTGAATGAATAATTTGCAAGATAGTGTATTCAAGATAGTGTAAGAGCAGCTAACTGACAGGAAAGCACTTGGCTCATAGCTTGAAGAAAATAATAGTAGCTTATTACTAGAGTGAATGTGAATGCTGGTTACATGATCACAACTGGATTTTATTCAAGTGTGATTTCCAATGGCGACTTTAAAATCCAATTTGAAAATAAACACAGGCCTAGTTCTTTGTTCTAAGCAGATCAATACTACCCTTCCTAAAAGCTACCAGTAGTAAAGGGACCTAGGAAGGTGTTGAACAGGAAGACCAAAATGTAGGATTAGCAAAGCAAAAATAAAGGGCAGTTTGTCTATTAAGTGGTGTTAAATTTGGAATCATAGACCCACCTGACTTTCAATCAGCAGAGTAGGCGGAAACCATGGTGAATTTCTGAGTAATAGAGAATGAGAGGATATGAGCTCTTAGCTGAAGTAACTAAGGCAAGGGAGTCTTAAAGACCATGTAGCTAGATGCATGGCAGTCTTGGCTTTCAATAATGTAAAGATCTCTCATGACAGTAGTTGGTTCATAGGAAACCAAAGGAAGTAAAAAGTAAGTATACTTGAAAGTTTATTCTGAATCTTGAGGTTATCCCTTTATATGGCAAAAGTCAAGCCACAAGTTCAATAGCAAACAAGTGCCATAAAGAAAGAGTCAAAAGTGTGTGAAATTGTTGATTAACAAACAAGGTCAGAATTCTAAACTGACTTCCATCAAGATTTATAGGCTGGGTGAAACATGTCAGCCTGCTAGAATAGAGGTCTGGCTATACCAGGGTGGAGATAGGTACCCTGTTTAGTGAAAAGTATTATGAGGTATACTTGTTAAAGTTGAAGGACAGGGACGGTAACTTTAAACAAGAAGTTTAATATGTGGATTGATAGGAGATAATGTTTTAGTGAAAGAAATTTGAAGGGCAATAACTTTATGTTGTGGAGTCAAAGGCAAAGTCAGATAGATTGAATCATGTTAAAGCAAGGTGAAAGCCTATGGAGGCTAGAAGCAGTTATGACGTGCAAAATTGTTGTTGAACATTAATTCAAAATAATTAACTCTTACTTAATTTCTAGACTACAAATCTTATTCCATTGATTCTGAAAGATCTTGTTATAGGTGATAGCACAATCTTCAGTACAGCTGTTACTTATTATACTTTTCTTGCGTAAATTTAGGCTAACTAAGCAGCAAATGTGAGAAAATTGAGATTTTTTTGGGAAAAACTATGAAATTTTGGATAAAAAAGTAATTTTCAAAAAAATCCACAAAAATGATCAGCTGTGATTTAACGAAAGTCATGTACTGAACCGTCATTGTCTCCCGGTCATGACTACATAGGTCTTGTGAGACGTATGTCAAAAAAAACCTGTTTTCTATCCAGGACACCGGTGAAGTATTTACTTGTTACAAAACGAACTTGGTTAAAAATGTAATAAAGATAACTAAATGATATAAAAAACATTTATTGAAATGCATTGTTTATAAAAATACATTGGTTTATTATAAAGTTTTATCACATTCGAAATAGCACATTATCTAAAATGAGAAATTATGACTATGTGGTAAATTAAATTTATATTGAGACATTTGATTGTAGTGTTTTAAACAGATATGGCAATCCAAATATTTACAAGGCATGTAGGATATTTCTTGGTAATAATTCATAAAGATAGGGACAGACATTTAGCAATCTTAACCATGAATGTTTGTTTGTGTTCCAGTTTTTAACTCATCATTTTATTGACCTTATCCCAAACTATACATGATCACTGTTTGTTAGGGAAACAAAGTTTTTTATAGGGTTGATTTTAAACAAACATTACTTTTTGATTAATCTTGCCTTATTTTCTTTTCTATGAATTTTTTGGAATAAGATAAAGTGTGTTACCTTTTTATAGGTTTCATCATTATTTGGCCACAACTTTGTCAAAATGCTCACAAATCAGACCTTTTTTGACCGAAGATACTTAAATGGTTCCCTTACAAGCCCAATCAATCAGTTTTAAAATATCTTTATATTTCAAGGAAAATTGATGAAAATTCTAAAAAAAGGCAAATTTGGGTGTTACCTTTTATATGCACAGATACCATAAAATCAACAGAAAAAATAATTATTTTTACTTTTCTCTCATTTTTAAAGTTTGATTCTGTTAAATTGGCTATTCTTGAAGGGATTTATGCATTGATTAAACTGAAACATAATATTGGGCAGAAATTAATGTATTTCAAAGAAAGAAAGTTTGGAAAATAATAAATTCAACCTCTATCACTTTAGAGGACAGCTGCCAACCTCCAGTAGACAGGATGTAGTTAAATACTTGTTAGCCATAATAATTAGCCCAAAAAGTAAAACAAAAAGTTTTTTGATATGGTAAATATATGATAATCTAAATCTTAATTTTGGGGATGATGATCTGAAGGACGCTCTTACTGGTGTTGATGATGACTCAGATGGTATCAAAGTACATGAGCGTTATGACAACTCATCTATTAAACTATGGTCCAATTTTTGTATTTGTAGCATTCTCCAATCAAGAGAAATCCCAAAACATACAATCATGGTTTTTAAATTCTCCAATTTATAAGGTTAATACAGTAGTTTTTAAAAGATGGTTATATTTCTTGTTACAACTTTTAATTGGAGGCTGCTACAAACACAAAAATTGGACCATAGTTCAATAGATGAGTTGTCATAATGATAATGTACTTGGATACCATCTAAATTATCATCACCAACAGCAAGAGCGTCTTTAAGATCATCAACCCCAAAATTAAGATTTAGATTATCATTTTTTAACCATATTAAAAAACTTTTTGTTTTACTTTTTTGGCTAATTATTATTGCTAACAAGTATTTAACTACATCCTGTCTACTGGAGGTTGGCAGCTGTCTTCTGAAGTGATAGAGGTCAAATTTCTTGTTTTCCAAATTTTCTTTCTTTGAAATACATTAATTTCTGCCCAATATTATGTTTCAGTATAATCAATGCATAAATCCCTTCAAGAAAAGCCAATTCAACAGAATAAAACTTTAAAAATGATAGAAAAGTAAAAATAATTATTTTTTCTGTTGATTTTATGGTATCTGTGCATATAAAAGGTAACACCCAAATTTGCCTTTTTTTGGAATTTTCATCAATTTTCCTTGAAATATAAAGATATCTTAAAACTAATTGATTGGGCTTCTAAAGGAACCATTTGAGAATCTTCGGTCGAAAAAGGTCTGATTTGTGAGCATTTTTGACCAAGTTGTGGCCAAATAATAATGAAACCTATAAAAAGGTAACACACTTTAATTTTAAATTCTTATAAAAAGTTTGTCTGAAATATTTTAATCCCAATAAAACGTTACTTAAGATTTGTTATTACAAAGTTTTAACTGCATGCCGAGTTCTATTATCTATTGTATTAATAAAGATTATGTTGGCGATTTTGTTTAGTAGCGCAGCTACTCTATTATTTGGGTTTTGTCTGGCTAGACAGTTCCATAATATCTGTCTCCATAATCCCCTAGGCCAGGTACAATGTATTTATCCTCGTTCAGGTGGGAATCTACACAACCTAATATAAATAAGAAAATATTTATATAATCTTTTAATTAGATTACAAAGTACGAATGTGTTTTAGTAGCAGACTTATTATACAATCCTTATAATAAAGTTATGCCTGTCTTTACTGAAGAATATCGCTAACCGCCGAACTGATATGGTTCTTCTTTGCAGTTTAGATTCTTAGAAGGTTTATAGCTATTTGGGGGGAGGGTACCACCAACCTCCTATGATAAATCACAAAAAAAACTAACCCCATCTAGCGGTTTTTGGTAAACAGCTGATCTTAACATAGATTGTAAAGAAAACATTTTAATGCCCCTAGAGGCATATCCGCTAGTTGTTTTGGAATAAGTTTCAATGTTGAATTAAAATTGAAAACAAATAGACTACAATGTTTCTTATGTAGCCTTGTAGAAACGACAAGCCATCCACCTAGTATTTTAATTTGAATTTGAGTTCTAAGATATTAAACTTCTTTACAATGACTTACCAGTGATAATATGAATTTCTGGATAAGATTTGGCCATGGCCTGCAGTCCCTCTGGACAGCAGATTAAATTCAAGAACATTATGTTTTCAGTCTTTACACCACTCTCCTAAATAGTTTAATTTTGTCCATAATGCTTATATGTATATGTCCTATATGTGTTAGTTTAAACTTTTGGTAGTGTAGATGATCTATGACCATAACCCAGCTTATACCAACATAGATTCAAAAAAATCACGAAACGTATACTTTTTTTCGGATACCGTTGGGGGGGGGGGGGGCACATAGTAAAATTGACGACCTCTCCATCTGCCCCCCAAATATCATTTTAGATTTGTTGGTTATACTATATTCTTGGAGTTCACATGTCCGTCTGAATCACTATACTTGTTTAGCTGCTATAAGAGATAATAGTCTGATTTTTTTTGTATAGATTCTCCAAACTATGGCGTTTCAGCATTTTATAACTTTGGCAAATAGACCGCTCCTTGACTATTCTTTAAGTTTTCATTTTCCCATTTCTTGCTGAATTAAACCAGTTTTACCTTAAGAACTTCAATGGCTCTGATGGCACTGCCAGCAGTAGCCAGCATAGGATCCACCAGGATCACAAAACTGGAACAGATATCCTTGGGCAGCTTTTTGTAGTACAATTTAGGTGTCTTGTCCTCACTAAAAATATTTAGAAAATATAATTCAATCCATATGTTTTTTTATCTTAATATTTCACATCAATATGGGGGATAAATATAAAGTTTTGCCCTTGGTAAAAGATGAGTATTAGCGTAATAAAGTCTGTAAATCAATTTGTCTTTCATTGTCTTCTCCTTCTCTGTAAAATCAGAACTTTTAGATAATTCCCTAAAACATTAAATTGCTTTTTAATAGACTGTAGAATAATATTTTAATGAACCTATCAACACATAAGCCTTGAATTTTCTAAAATAATTAAAACTTTACCTGGATTCATCTCTTTGAATAAGAATCTTGCCAACAGATAGACCTGGACAGATATTCCTGACAGCCTCCTGCAGGATGTCTCCAGATCTGGGGATGGACACTATACACACTGGCGGCCCCGGGGTATCTACTGGACCTAAAAATGATAAAAATTATAGGATAATCATATTTTAATCAAATGACTTTTTAAAAATCTTATTAAATTTCTTTACCCCTCACCCTTCTCTGTTTCTTTTCCCATTTATAGAGTAACAAGGATTACAATATCCATAAAAACGAAGCTCCAAATTAAAAAGGGAGGACTAACGAACATAAACACTTGTAGAGTATTAGGACTGAAGAAGCAGAATATTAATGTAGCATAAACAAAATTGTAAGAAAATTTGTTTAAATACAGGATTCTATTATAGGAGAGGACATACTTTCATTGTAAACATTCTAGCATTTTAAAACTGAACCTGGGGTATTAGTATGAGTTATGTACCTGTAACAGCCCCGCAGGGTGTTTCAACTTTTCCCTGTTTAACAGTAGGCAGGCGACACAAGGCCTCTTCCCCCAGGATTCTCATCAGTCTGTCCCCGATTTTCTGAAATTCCTCTGTCCCAGTTGACCTTCAATAAAATTAATTCTTTTATATTTTAATTTTTACAAATTATCAAGAAATCTTTTTTTTCTAGGTCCTTTAAATATGTAACCTTTATAAGCAAGATGATCTTTGGGCTTTTTTGTCTAAATTTCTATTATACTGATTCCTAGGACAATTAGGTACAATGTTATAAGCGAAGCATTATTAAGATAAGTCTAATAATCCAAGTAGGTCTACATTAATCACCCTGCTTTTTTTTGGGGGGGGGGGGAGAGGTAGGTTGTGCTAAAATTCTGTAAAGTTGTGAGTTTTAAGGCTTAAAAAGAGTAGTAGAACGCTAACATTCACTAAATATGTGTATTCCTTATTGAAAAGAACTATAGACAAAGGTAAAAGTAGTTTGCAGGTAAAATCCGAAAAGGTTGTTATTTAAGTTAAAAACAGTAGTAGAACGATAAAAATTTATGTTACCTTTTAAAAAAACTTTTTTGTCTATAGTTCTTTTCAATAAGAAATACACATATTTAGAGAATATTATCGTTCTACTACTATTTTTAAGCCTTAAAACACACACTTTACGGATTTTACCCGCAACCTACCTTTCCCTTTTTTATATTTATATTGTTCTACTACTGTTTTTAAGCCTTAAAACTCACACCTTTACGGAATTTTAGCACAACCTACCTCCCTCCTTTCCCCCCCCCCCCAAAAAAAAAAAAAAAAAACAGGTGATTAATGTAGACCTACTTGGATTATTAGACTTATCTAAATAATGCTTCGCTTATAACATTGTACCTAATTGTCCTAGGAATCAGTATAATAGAAATTGTATACAAAAAAGCCCAAAGATCATCTTGCTTATAAAGGTTACATATTTAAAGGACCTAGAAAAAAAAGATTTCTTGATAATTTGTAAATCTAAATAATTCTTCGCTTATAACATTGTACCTGATTGTCCTAGAATCAGTATTATAAAAATTATACCTTCAGAATATGTGGCATCTCAATACTGTTAAATATTAAATGCGTTGATACTTTGTAATTGTTACTGTGCATTTGTTTGGCAGTCTATCTATTTATCCTCTTAAGAAATATTTAAACTTTTTCGATTAATATCATAGAAACAATATCAATTCATTCGCCTTAAAATTATATGAAACTATAAACTTTGGGTACTTTTATTGACTTTTCATTGGTTAGTTCCTAACTAACGTAGTATCCAAACTTTTCAACCAATAATTTTATTAGTTATGTTTTGTTTTTACCTATTTCTGAGTTTGAGTAGCAAGTATTCAACAGCTCTGGACTTTATGACTGTCACATTCTCATGGCTAGTTCCGTTCATTTTCTGAAACTTAAAATAATTACTTATTGAGTAGCTGCGATGGCACTACTGAAATATTCAAACAAAGATTTAAATAACTTTTTATCGTATTATAGGCATCTTTCCTCGGATATTAGAATGAAAATTATAAAATAAAAACCAGTTTTGTTGGCCCTAGATCCGAAGCCCGAGCTAACAAAACTGGTATAAATCTATAATATTTATTTTGTTAGTCGTGGATAATTGTCTGTAATACGAAGCTATACATGATTTTTTAGTATTGCTGAAAACCGGTTCTAATCCACTGGATATTAATCGGTTTCGAGGCCATACTGGAAAACTTCTTTCCCCATTGCAAAGCGACGAATAACAGAATTTTGCAAATAAGATTTATTGGGAAAAGATTAAATTAAAGTACTTTTTCCTTGCAATTTTCCATCAACTGAGATGTAACAATAGATATTACAATAGACACATCACGTTCCATTGTTTTTATTTCATAAAATCAGCTGATTTTGTTCCAATTGGAAGCAGAAATATTTGTTTACATTTTGAGAAAGTACGACGCATACGTTCATGTAACCCTTTAGAACAGAAGGGGTAAAAAGTTACTTAACTCAATTTTAGCCTTGGAAAAACTATTTTGATATTAAAAGTCAATAGTATTATCGAATAGAATCTGATTTTACAAATTGACTTTTGTACTTTCCAATTTAAATTAATTTTATAGAGAAACGTATTTTGATGAGTTATTTATTAAATATTATTTTTAAATTGAGCGACTGCTTAAAATTTTATTGTAATACGATAAAACACAGTGTTACATCATAATAATTCACATGTTAATATTTTAAATTAATGACTTTTTACTTCATTGTGTCGTGTATAGAGGTGTCTCGTAAACTGGTATTTCTCTATTCTAATTTCTCTCTCTCTCTCTCTCTGTCTCACCACTTCTATTCATGTGTTGTATTGTATTTGTGTGTGTGTGTGTGTGTGTGTTTGTGTTTGTATGAGTGTATGTATGTGTAGAACGTAGAGTTATATATAACTTTCTTGTGTGTCTGTTCTCTGAATATTATAGCCGGCTTTTTATTGACACGGAAAAGGGGTTTAATTATTCATTTTATGTCTTTAATATTCATTTATTGAATCGCATTTTAGACAGCTTTCTACGGACAGTAAAATGAAAAATGACAAGATAGGTTCCAGTTTTGTTGGCCCCGAGGGTTGCCAAAGGCCCGGGCCATCTGAACTGGTATTGATTTTATAATTTTTATTTTATTATTCTTGGAAAATTGTCTGTGATATGATACGATAAATGATATTTCACTATGGCTCAGAACCGGTTCTAATCCAGCGGATATTACCTAATCGGTTTCGAATCCATACTGCAGAAATAATATTATTTTGTCTCATATCTCAAAGATTAAAATAATATCGTGTTTTAAAAAATCAATTGATTCATGTGACATTTAATTATCATATACATATCATATAAGATGTGATTGTATCCATTTCTTTGAATTCAGGAATAAGGGCAATGAACAATATATGAACAATACTAGCATCGAGACTGCGAAAAAACCACAATCAAGCAAAAAATCTTAAAAACTGTACCTGGCTATTTATTTTTATTCCAACAAAAATAAATTCACGACATCTCCATTTCCCCCCCCCCCCCCCAATACTATTTTAGATTTTTTCGCTTGTTGGTCATACCTATTCCTGGGAGAATCTACTAAAAAAATCGGCTATCTAACGAAGCAGACAAAAAATTATAAGATTTTACGTAACACTATTAAATGGACAACTAAGGCTCTCTTTTGCTTTAAGTCTTTTTTTTATTCCCTATCCGTTTATTTTAAAAATTATCGCCTTAATCAAGTATGTTATCACCACTTTGAAAATCACAATAATTTCATAAAATATTCTGATTTTTATTAAGTTATCAATCACATCTAAAAATGTCTATTTTTAACCTTTTCCTTTCATGTGAAACATGTGGGACGTGTTGACTTTAGGAATTTAAAGTCTGTAATGTGATATACTGATAACAAATTTTTGTTGTCTAGAATTGAAAATCATTTTGCGCAGCTTTTCTATAACTTGTTTTTTACCCTGTTTATGTATAGATTTGATTTATTTATATAATTCTTAAAAAAAGGCCTTCACTGCATATTCATAAAAATTTAAGATTAATTCCAGCTATATTCGAAAGCAGACATCCTTGTTTAGCTTGTGGGTTAGAGATATTATGATAAGATTTTTTTTATAAAGATAACAAGGATGACAACAATTGTAGGTAGCATTTAAAATCGTGATTTAATCTTAGTTTGAAGGCAATTACTTTTTCTAATAATAGATTATATTTATAAGTATAAAAAGTAAAGATTTAAAAAAAAAAATACAAATATCAGGAAGTTTTAAAACCTCTGACTTTACAACTTCATCTTTTTATGCCTTTAAAAAAAAGGTTATATAGTTTTTACTTCTTCCACTAGTTTAAATTTTTTAACACCTTCCACCACCAATTCAACCAAATGTTTTCAATTTGTTTCTCTTTAGTATAAAGGGCGAATATAGGTTCGATATGATATAAGCTTATATCAAAGGTGCAATTACATACTTTTAGAATATCTATGCCAAATTTAAAAATTCAAAAAAATCCTTAAGTAGATTTTGCAATTTTCTGATTCAATTGAACATATAATAAATGAGATTGCCGACAAAATCGTTTATTTTAGCCCTTTACAAGACTTTTTTTGACTATTTTGCTTAAGTTTGATTGACTATTACATTGGCACGCACCTTAAAAGATAATTTAAATGTTTATTATTTTAGATTAAATACTATTTCATTTCATTTTTAAAAAGCATAAAAATAATTTGCGTAGAAGGGCGTCAGGACTATTGACTAGGGTAAATAATACGTCTTAAAGTTTATTTTCTGTACAGAGATCTTTGATTAATTCATGATGATATAAACAACCCTTAATTACGCATTTTCAACACACACACACACTGCCACAAAAAAACAGGGATTTGAAATCATTCTTCCTCCAAGAAAATTTTATTGATTATTTTTTTTTTATTTTTTACATTATTTGATGTTTTTTTTAACTTTTAAATATTTTACTTTATATATTTTGTATGAAGGTAGAAGGAGGGTATATTTACCCCTGATTAATTCCCGAAACCTTTTTCTCATTTATTTGTACTGCAAAATAACAACAGTATTTAGGCAAACTCTACACGCATCCTGTTGTTAATATTGGTATTTGAATATGTTAGGGAACCACTCCTCTGACGTCACAAATTAGCCCAATTGGCTAGGTTTTTAGCTATAACGGCCTTATCCAATGGAATATCTTTATTTGCTTGAGTTATTCATAATGTATATACTTGCACCTTTGATATAAGCTCATATCATATCCAACCTATATCCGCCCTATAATGGCCCCTGATAATATAAAGACAATCAAAAGAATACTTAATATTGATTTTATACTGAACTTCTTTTCATTAGATTAAAGAGAATCTTTGCTCTAAAAATATATTTCACGTGCATGATAACTGCAAGAATTGCAAAATCTTTTTAAAAAATATTGCAAAATTATTTAACTTGTTAAAAATCTAGTTTTTTGTTCTAATTTATTAACATTTTTATATAACATACAAGAATGCTCGTATACAAAATGGCATAAAATAAAATTTACTTTAATACACTATTTATTGTAATTAATACTTTACAGGAATTTTTAGTTGAAAAATGACGGAACTAGTATACTCTAAAGTACAAGAATAAGATTTTAATAAAAGTCATAAATCATAAGAACTTCTAATCTAGTCATGTTAAAGGGACTGTGAACGTAAATTTTTCTCATCTTAATATCAAATCTTAACATTATCTCATTCATAATATCTCACAGATAGAGCAAAACGCGCTTTTGTTTGCTTAAAAAACGGCTTTTTCAGACGATTTTTATAAGGTACGGGGAAAGGAAGAAATTTTCCGTATTATATAAAATGTGCATTAAATTGCTTTTTTCTCCCATTATAGCTAAAATTAAACTTTTTCACATAGTTCTAGATTTTTCCTAACAGTTAAGCTGACTTTTAACATAATCCTTGCTTTAATCCAATGTATAGTTACTTAGAAATTGATAAAATAAGCAATATTTTTTTATTGAAAACCAAATACAATAACTAAGCCAGAAACAGGTTTTTTATTAGTATCCAATTAACTTTAAATGGCCCATCTCTCGCCCACCTTTAATTACAAATTTGTAAATAATAAAGACTCAATATTTCTTTATAAACAGTCTGATAAAAGTGTAAACTAATTCTCCAAAGTGGGTTATTTATTGTTCAAAACAATAAAAAAGGATATTATTATTTTATATAACCTATGAGATTCAACCCTTTGTAGACAGTGAGGTATTTTTTTTGTCAATAATACGAATTTAAAATATGTCTTTATTACCTAATTACTACGTTATAAAAAAACGAATTGGCAATTTTTTAGCATAAAATAAATCCTTAACAGTAAGTAAATTGTTTCAACTATATATGACAAGTTAAATATCCCTACAAACATTATAAGAAACAAAAACGTTCAGATTTTCCCTGTTTTTTCCATTTTCCCTCTCAAAATACCATAAAATCAAGGCATTATTTCTGGATATTTTTGTGAATAGGACATTTTTGGTTGATCAGTGTAGTGAAATGTGCTTAGTAAATATTAAGATTTAATAATCAGATGAGAAATTTTTACGTTCACACTCCCTTTAAGTACGTCTAGCTAGTATATTCATCGATATAAATCCGTGTATCCTTATTTTACTCATTTGTAAGTTCAATGAACTTAGATTGGGGTTTCATTTATGGACCATTTAAAAACTTTTCAATAGGAACAAATACTGTTATTAAAGATTTTTGTAGGCACTTTAAGCTATATCTTTTAATAGGAAACAAATGTAAAATATTTTATAGGCAGTATACATGTTTTTTAAAAGGTCTTTGTTACATTTATTTTTTTTTAGTAGAGAAGCTACTCTTTAACTCACTTTGTTAGAAGCAAAGCTAGAAGCTACTTTAGATAGATAGATAGATATGTATTTCAACATAAGCATACAAAATAAAGATAATAAAATTAGTACACATATTCACATATTTTATGCATAGTTTGGTACTTTCATAACCTGGGTTGGCCGTTGCATAACTCACCTTGTCTGTCTGTCCGTTCGTTTTTCTCTCATTCCGTCTGTAATGTTTTAAAGCTTTAAATAATCGACTTTTTTTTATCAATGACTGTTATCAAAGAAACAATTATGCTGAAGAATTAGCATATATTCTAGAGCTTACTTAGTCTGGCAAGTTTATTAGGAGAATATCCAATTTGACATGTAACATTTTTCTGGGCTGTTAAACAAATTAGATGACAAAACTTTTTGTGAAGATTATATTGACTTAAGAATGTATACTCAATGTCTCATTTCGTCTGTATATCTTCATTTACTTTTATTTTTTGAGCTTCGTTAATTATGGATGTTGTCATCCTTGTGTGTATTTTTGATATATGTAAATACAAACAGTCACGAACACATAAAATGATCTGTTTTGTTTTAACAGGACAAAAAGCAGTCTGAAATGTATAATCATTGATTAGTTATTAAGAAATAATATAAAATATTATTAAGCAGTATGTTTTTTTTTATCTGCAGCTAAGTATCTTTGAAATTTTCTGACCTCACCACCCTCCCCTAGAGGTTAGTGGCGAGCAAGTAGTTTTATATAATGAGATAATGTTGTATGTATATTATCAACCCTTAACAGATAAAATTTATAATTTATTGTTCCAATACTACTTACTCACGAAGAATTTATTATTTGTTTAGGTTATGATCCAGATATATCCCGAAGCACGGCCAGTTCTAGACAAGGTGCAGCCGCTGACCGCCAGATGGCAGGCTCTAGGCAGGCTGGAGCTGACCGGCAACTAGCTCATCTGTCTGCCCTACTCTCCGAGAGCGAGGCTCAGAATGAACGGCTGGAAAAATTAACAGAGGTTGGTCAACTTATAGTATATAATATATAATTACTAGTTGCTTCGCCCCAAGCCTTAGGAAAGTTAGGAAAATAGCTTAAAACCATCCCAAGATTTTTATAAAGCTTCACTTAAAAGTATAATAATATCTAATTCAGTTCAGAGAATCTTTAGCTTCAGACTAAAATTTTCGTGCTTTACCTATGCCTCATAAGCGCCAAATGTGTTTTATTTTAAGGTCTGTCTATTGTAATGATGTTAAAATCAACATATTTAATCATTTTTATTTTACAGGTATTAAAAGAAGAAATTCGGACATATCAGCGTAGTGAGGAGCGCCATAAACACATAGAAAACCTGGAATACATCAAAAATGTCATACTCAAATTCTTAACCCTGACTGGAGAGGAACGGGCAAGGTTGGTCCCCGTCCTTTCCACAATCCTGCGGCTGTCCAAGGAAGAGGTGGCCAGCATCCAGAAGGTGGCGCGGAGTGAAGAAGAAGCGGCGGCGGCTGGTGACAGCTGGGGCAGCTATCTTCATCTTTGGTCAACCCCCTAATAAGCTTAAAGACAAACCAGTTTTTAACATTCCCTTATTTTGCATTAGGTGTTACTCCCGGGGCTTTAAAGGTTTAGGTTTAAAGTTATTTCCCAATAGCTCCTCTGGATCTAGAGTAACCCCCCCTTTCTGTTCAAACTAGGCAAGTGTACACTGTACATACTTTTTGATTTAAAAGAAAATTTTAAAAACAATTAAATTCTTTTGTTCTTATTTTGTAACTAATATTTACCTCCAATTGATATTTAAGTTCAATAGTTTATAGTTTACGAATTTAATTGAGAAATAAAAAATTGTTAAAAAAACTTTATTATATATGCATTTGTTTGTAATAGGATTTTTAAAATTTGTGTGTGTGATATTAGAGTATAAGTTTTGTGTATTTTTCTGTGATACATTTATGAATTATTAGATTAAAACAAAATAAATTGTTAAAACTAATTTTACCTAAAATATACTAATTTTGATTTATTTTTTCTTTATTTCAAAGTTGATGTAATGTATTTTAAAACAATGTATTGTATTATATTGAAAGAAAAATTATATCCTTGTCAAAGCGAAACTTTTCTGCGTACAGTGTTTGAACTTACGTTCTTCGTCTACTAGCAAAGTAACTATATAGCTTATAGCAGAATGTCAGTACTTACTTTAGATATAACTTTTGGTAAGTTTGAATTGTTTATCTTTTGATATTTGGAAAGTCATTTCTAGAACAATTAGGCGCATTGTGTCTCAAGCACACTAACTGCAACTTATAATCTGTTCTTTCATTTAGGGGAGCAGGTTATTAAACGAATTTCTATGTATGTTGACATCATTGTTTTATATTATACAAGTTACAAGTTAATCTTTTTATTTTCAGAATAATGATTAATGAAATATAAATGAGCCATCCCTATTAGAGCTTCATCTTTGCTGAGCAGTAAAATTCTTAGCCTTGTGGACATGCTATTCATCATGCCAATGCAAACGTAATTGTAGTTTTTTGTCTCATCGGAGTATTTTCAGAGAGCGAAAAAGGCCAATAGTTGTGTACAGTTTTATAATAATTTTGACCCGACTAGATTTGAACGAGGGTGCTTTTACATTTTTATCAATCTGTCACAGAATAAGGTGCAACAAAGCGAAATAAATTTGAAAAAATATACGGGAGCAGACAAAAAAGATCGTCTTTACTTCGAAGTGTTATCCCCAAAAATCACAGAAAAGTCAGCTGAAATTACGAAATATTTTTTCGAATTAATTAAATTATTGAAATAAGTTGTTGGTTATACATCTTTAGACTAAAAAGTAAAAAGTATTTCCAATAAGAAAAAAGTTTCAAAAAGGGAAAAAATGTCACCTTTGATTTTAACTGATAACTTTATGAAAAGGTGCAGGGTAACAATGGTTATTTTTCTATTTTAAGGTTCATATAACGGCTAAGCTGAAAAGTTAAGGACCTGGCAGCTTTTTAATATTATCAAAATTATCTAAATTCATTGGATTTTCTATGAGGGGAAAAATGTTTATGTGTAATTTGTCCATTATCTTACTCTAAATAGCGTAGAGTGTACACTTCTTTATTTACAAAAAGAATTACGACTTGAGAAATTGGTCGGTCTGCTGCTAAATATTAATCAAGAGCGGAAATTAAACAAAAATGACTCATTTCGTATGAGAATGCTTATCTTTAACTTAGATTTTGTAGTTTTAAAAGTGAATCTTATTTATATTAAGGGTCGATCTGTCTGTTCATAACTGTTAGCTTATATTGTTCATTAAGGGATGTTAAATGTGTCGATCCTATGGATTTCATGCATTCTCTGCATGCATAATAATTCATAGAACAATTTAGAAAGCGTGGCAACTCTATAATCAATACTAAGAAGTCCGTAACTTCATTTTGTAATACTGTATATTGCCTTTTTTTTATACAATTCTATATATGATGTACTTAATCATCCGGCTTATATTTACATGATTGTTGAAATATTGATTCCTAGTACCATTAAGTAGGTATAATCATTATATATTATATATATTATAATCGTAGCGTCTCAATAATATATATCGAAATTTTTATGTATGAAATATAGCAATAAAAAACGACTTTTTGCTTTTTTATTTCTATTTTAATTACGTTTTACTCGCATTTTGGACGATGTCATAGGACAAACGCAGGAATCCTAAACGTCGTGCGACGGAGTGAACAAACGCAGGAGTGGACACTTAACCTAACCTAATTTAGACCATCTTATAGGTTTTTAAAATGCCTAACCCCTTATTTGTATATTCATATCTTACCTAACTTAATCTGTTTAGAAATACTTAATTAAATTATTATTTTAAAACTCCTGCGTTTGGCCTACTCCGACGTTTGGGACTCCTGCGTTTGTCCTGGAACCTTATTTACATGAATTTTAACATTCCAAAAAATAATGTATTAATTAGGGTTGGCAATCCGAATCCGGCCCAATTTTTAGCAAATTTTGGAATCCAGAATCCGAATCCGGAATCCGATTTTTAATAGTGGAATCGGATTTTTAATTGTTAGGCTAAAATTAGCGTCTTGTGTTTTTTCTTTCAACTACCCCTCTTTGAAGGCAAAGATCATCCCCCTCCCCCCCAAATCTCCCAAAATACACCACCAAGAAATAGGAGAAAAGCTACTGTGAAAATATGAAAAAAATGCAGATTTAGGTAGATTTTTCCCAGTACCAGGTAAAATTTAATTCCCTTATTTATTTTTAAAAAGTCTATTAAGATATTGCTAGAATCCGGAATCCGTTAAAAAATAATAATCCGGGATCCGCGGAGAATCCGTTTTATTTTTTGACGGATTCTTGTAAGAATCCGAATACGGTCCAAAAATTAGACTTATTGCCAACCCTAGTAGGTATTTATGCTGAATTTATATATTTTCAGATTGTATATTATATAAACATGAATTAAAACTTATTTATTTAAAACAATAAAATTATAAAAAAAATGAGCTTCAATTATGATAGAAATAAACAAGTACCTAGAGAGACTACATGTGATATATGCAACAAATCATTCTCAAACCATTCTAACCTAAAGAAACACAAGAAAAGTCATTTTACACAAGGAAAATCAAATTAAGTACCAAATGAAAGACGTGCAATGGGATTTGCTAGGGGGTTGTAAACCTTGGGAGAGGGAGAGTAAAAAGAGTTAAAGAGACCTTAATTTCGAATTTAATTAAGGGGGGTGTCACCATCTAAGTATAACTATAACTTTTTAAATTGCTATTTACGGCTAAAGTATAAACGTATGTTTAATTTTAATCGGAAAAAATTGCTTAATCGGATTTTAAAAATCTTAAATAGGTATTAATTTGAAAAATTGAATAAAAATCAGAGAAAACTAAAGCAATCAAATGTGAAATCTGCGATGTTGGAGTAAGAGATAATTATCAATTGAAGCTACACATGAGAAAACACAGTAATGAAAGAAATTTTAAAGTAGGATTTATTTCTTGAATTGCTAATATTAGTTTTAAAGATCAGCAGAAGATAATTAACATTTACCTAATCGTTTCTAAACTACCTACGCAAAAATACATTTGTATTTATGTTTTTTAACTGTAAGTTAATTATATATATTAAAAAAACATTGATGAAAGCTAAAAATTTAAAAATTCTTCATTTTCTTTTTTCATACCTAATATAGCAATGTCATGCAATTTTTGTATGTTATTTCATCATTTAGCTGATTTTAACTTTGTTTTAGTGTGAAGTTTGCTTGTTTTCATTCACAAGAGAAAGTGATCTGAATCGACACAAAGAAACCTGTCTTGGCATAATCAAAAATCACTGCTCGTCATGTTCTACGGTTTTTAAAAATAAATCCTCGTATAACGAACATGTTCTTTGGGATGATAAATGTGGAAGACTGGCTAATATGAAACCGGAAGGTAAGTATATCAAGATTTTTGAGCGACACATTCCTACATTGAGGGTGTACTTTGTGTATTATATGATTTTTTTTATCTTTTTAAAACAGTGTAGAAAGATTTCTGTAATAATAAGGAATAAACTTGAAAGATGTTTTTTATCTTAATTTATTAGTTAAATCACTTAAATATATTTTTTTTAGGAAACTTTGAACCTGACAATTTGATCCGAGTAAAAGCAGATTCTGATTTAGATTGGGTTGGATTCCTTCCTAAAGATTCACAGGAAAATATTGGTGCGAAAAAATCTTCGTTCGGGTGAATTGAGATTTCTTATTTCCAGACTGTCTACAGTTTCAATGCCCAACTTATGCGAATTTTGGCGGTTTCTCTTATATCTTATTCTTGAGAAAAAAAACTTATTTTTGGCGCTAATTTTAGTTTAGGTTAAGTAAAGGTTAGAAGAGCCTCATGGGGTTAGAGCTCCCTACGAGGCTTTAGTTTCAACAATGATTGATAATAATCACCAATTTTAACTTGTGATACAAGGATGGAGAATATATAGATTCATCATTGATATCTGAACTAAGTTCCAAAAGAAATTTGAACACAGCCCAAGAAGACAACAATACCATGAAATATAAAAGATCTAAACGAAAGTTTGGGTGTGGAATATGTGAAGGGTGCATAAAGTAAGAGTTAGGTTATTTACAAATACCGCTGCATCTATTCTATAATAACAGTAAGTCCGTCCCTGTATTTGCTTTAAGGCTAAATCTTAAGCAAATAATATAAGTACCTAATATTGTCAAACTTGATCAAACACACAGCTCTAAAAACCCTTGCAGGAGAAGTGTTTCATATTTAATAAGATGAATAAAGTTAAAGTGCTTTAATTTGTCTTAAGAGCTATGCAGTTACTTGGATGCATGTTTTTAAATTCTGCACTTATATTTTCTATTATTTCAGTTAAATGTTCCTTTTAAACTTCTCATATTTTTTTAGAGAGCCCTGTAAAGAATGCCCATCATGCAAAAGAACCAACAAAGAAAAGGTACAATTTTGTACTCGAAGAAAATGTTTACATCCAGTCCATTATTACTCACACATGAAAGAAACGAAATCAGCATTACCCAAACCTAATAATGAAACTAGACCAGTGAGAAATGATAATATGTTTGTGCATCAAAGCAGTGAAAATCTTTCAGATCTAGTAGAAGATATTTTACCTGAGAATTTGAACTTATTTGACAGCCTTGGGTTTGAATTAAACTCTGATATGATTGTCATGAATGAGGATGTCGTTTCTTAATTTGTTAAAGAAAGTTACAGAAATTATTGTTGATTTTCAGACAAAATGGAAGAAAACAAAAATGAACCTGGACCGTCTAAAAGCCAAGGTATTTCATCCTGTCTTTTAATCAAGAAAAATCGATCTTTCGCCCCTATAGGTATGTAATAACAAAAAACCCTAAAAAAATTTTTTACCCTTTCAGTTTTAATACTTAAATTGAAAATGGAGGGTCAACCTCTCCCACCCAGCTTTACCTAAAGTTTTTTCAGGGAAGCTCCATGTATATTATATAATATATATATATATATATATTTGGTGATTTTTTTAACCCATACTCTTCCACCAAAGGCCAGGAATGAATCCATTAGTATTAGCTAAAGTTGAGAACATTACTTTAATTCGTTACCAGCCTATTATAAATAAGCAAAGCATTATAAGGACCCTCCTACACAATTTCTAGTGGAAAAATATCAAATCTTAATAAACCTTCACTTGTATAGAATCCAAACCTACAATAGAAGAAGATAATGACAGTGACGCAGAAAAGAACTCCACTCATTCAAGGTGTTTATTACCTTAATTAGCGTATTTATCTTTCAATGAATAATCTTTGATTTAAAGGGGTAGTTGCACGAAATGCATATGAACATGAATTTAGTGAACCACATATTTTTTCCTGTTTAATGGTTTAAACTGTTTTATAGGGCATATGTTTGAAAGAATTTCAATTTTCTACCACGTAGTTTTAAAACTACTAAGACTGAAATCGTGACTTTTACCTAAACAAACGGAGCTGGATCTGTATATTCTGCAAAATTGATCCTGCTAAAAGGGGGGGGGGGGGGGGGTAAAAAATTAAATTTATGTGGTTAGGGGGAAACAAATGTAAAAATGAAGAAAACTGAAAACATTTTTTCCATTTTTCTCTTCGCTTTGGTTTATAAAACTGAAAGGATATGCAAGAGGGGGGATAATATGAATACAAATTCTGTAAATATTTTTCTATTTTTTCCCTTTCCTTGCTGGAAAAAAACAGGAGGGTAAAAAAAAGAAAAAAATTTGGAGCAGGGGAAAAAATGAATCTTTTGCAGAATATACACCCCTGTAAAGAAATTAGCCATTTTTAGAGCTTAGATATAAAATTCAAGAAGGACAACAAGTTCCTGTTACCTATTAAAAAAGAAATCAGATTTTTTTCCCATTTACTTATGCCATAGATTTTTAGATTTAAAAAATCCCAATAATAACCCCCTCCCCCCCCCCCCCCAACTTTAACTCGAGCGAATTCAATAGTGGCCTACCCAGGCAAGAAGAACATGGTATGGAAACTATTAATATTTGCAACGATACAACATAATTACGTTTAGAATTAGTACGAATCCTTATAATAAAGTAACAGGATGTTTGTTTGTCTGTTTGTTCCGAAGGATCTCGCTAACCACCGAACCGATATGGTTTTCCTTTACAGGGTAGCTTCTCATAGGTCCTGGGAAGTTTTATATCTATTTTTGTGGAGGGTACCACCATCCTCCCACGAGAAATTGTCCCTAGAAAAAAATACCCCTTGCTAGTACTACATATAGAGTATATTATTCTGTTAATATATTTACTTTCTTGGGTTTGAATTTATCCAAAGGTGTATAGGTATCTTGTTTAGTGACGAGGAAGAGAGTGACCCAACAAGCGGATTCTCAATGGAGCAAATAAGAAAATGGCTCCAAGAAAAATTACATGTGGGCTCTGTAAGTTTTCCCGTATTTTTTTGTGAAACTAGGAAATGAGTAGGTACCTACTTACCTTGCATTTTTGAAGCATTTATGAGATTTTAACACATGAATGATCTTATTAGTAAAATTGACAATACTTTTTTTGGCATTGGTTGACTCTCCTGTTTTTTTTTCTCTGTGATAAATTGTCATCGCTAATTCATATCTAAGCTTATTATTTCGTACTCAAACAAATTAGGAAGAAGAACTTTTTATAGCTTTGATTTTCTTTATTTCGATGCTATTTGCTTATTTTTTTTATATAAGTACAAATAATTATATGTATTTCAGTATGGCTCCGAAACCGATTAATATCCGCTGATTAAGAACCAGTTCTTGGCCACACTGAAAAATTATATATCGCAGCATATTATGGATGGACATTTCCCACGAATAATATGATAAAAATGATAATACCTATTAATCCAAGTTTTGTTGGCCAACAAAACTTGGATTAGTCTTTTCATTTTTTCATATATTATCCGCGGAAAGTTTTCTAAAATACGATTCAATAAATAACTAGGTATTATAATGCCATAACATATTGCTTTGTTTTAGTGTGTTCAGTCCGACAGTGACCAACGACATCCGCTCATATTAAATGAGTTCACCATGGACGGAGTTGTCGAATATATCAAGGAATTTTTTCATAAAACTGACACTGTATAAGCATAAGGATGTAAAACCCAGACATCTACCTGGTTTCAGTGGTAGGGTACCGTTTTCGTATGCTAGCAAATGGCTTTTTGCTCTTTTGTAGCGACTGGCTGTGTTAATATATCCGACGCTATTGGCCCAAAGTCGGTAAAAGGTCCCCACCCCGTTAACAATCATACATTTAAACCGTACCCCCTCTATTCTTTTAATTTAATCACTGAACTTTTTTTCGATAAGGAAATATTTTTTGTATAAGTGTTTATAACTTAGAATTCATCACATAAAAGTGAATTCATTTACAGGATTTGATTTTGTCCTTTAGTTACTCTAGTTTAACATGATATTTTAAATATAAAGATTTATTTCTAAACATTCCACTGTTTGGTTTGTTATGAATTTATCTTATTTGTGCAGGAGGGACGGGCAAAAAATATCATAACAATGGCAGGAGCTGGCATTTCTACGTCTGCTGGTATTCCAGATTTCAGGTAAGCTTTTGTTAACGTCAGTTAAATCTTTAGAGATGGATTTGAATTTCTGTACATATGTATGAAAATTATATTGTTTATTTGGTAGGTATAATGTTTTTTCTTTTCTTAAAAGGCAAACTGTTTTTAAAAAATAGCAGCAGCCAACGGCAAAAGTTTAGCAGCAAGCCAATTTTTGGCCTTATTAGGAATACCATTAATAAAATATTTAGAAGTTTTGGTTTTGTAATTTAATGAAGTGCAAAGAAAAAAAAAGCATTGCCATATTAAGGTTAGATTAGGAAAATGAGTTAACTAACTATTACATAACCAGATATGGAGCTGTATTTTTACTATCCTTTCCCATAGCCCATAGCCTTTAGGGGCGTATTTACTTTTAAAAAAATCCCACAATTATCGGCCACTCGGGGCTTACAAAATGATATTAATCTTAAAATCTTAGAAATGTAATGAAACAATTACAGGGTGACCACTATGTACGTTATGTTCAATATGTTCATATTGAACACCACGTTTAGGTTTTTTGGTACGTTTTTGTTCGTTATTGATTTTTGTGTACAATATGAACATTTTAGCATACGTTATTGTACGTTTTTGAAATTACAGTAAATTTTATTTTGATGTCTAAACTTGAATAAATTTTAGAAATTGGACCATAAACACCAAAGATATGGAGAAAAATGTGATAAATACAAAAAAATAGCCTATAACCTGCCAAAAAGCGGTCCAACCGACATTGATGTTATATAGTTAATTTCAGCCTTTTATCTTTTATAGGAGCCGAGAAAATCACGTTTCCCCCAAACTAAGACATACGGACAGACGGACATTTCAAATTATAAAGTAGCTTCGCTACTAAAAATTGATATAATGTATACTACTTTCTATAAATACTAGCGGCTTTGCCCCAAGAGGTATTGGGAAGTCCCCCAATAGTAATTTGTAAGAAAAAGCAAGAAAAAATTGAGTGGGAGACTTTTCACTGGTGTGTTATTTATTTTTGTTTACAAAAAGAAAAAAAATTTCGTTGGGTTTTTTTGTGAGGGGGGGAGGGGCCTTCCCCCAGATAATTAGCTTTAAACCACCACAAGGACCAATCAATAGGTATATTCCTTGAAGAGTAGATCCTAATCAGTACATCGTACACCGAGATCTTAAGCTTCAGACAGACGGAAAGACATCATTCTACTTTGTATTATAAATATACTAGCGGCTTCGCCCCTAGCCTCTAGGGGCTTCGCCCTATATAGTTATGGGAAGTCAACCCTCCTTAATAGAAATATTAAAAAAAAATATTCTTTGTTTAATTACTCTGTGGTAAAATTAAACCCAGGTTGTGCGCTTTATGCACAAAAATTTTAATTTGTACAAATTAAACCCAGGTTGTTTGCCGTATACACAAAAATTTCAATTCGTAAAAATTAAACCTAGGTTGTTCGCATACACAAAAATTAAAATTGAAAAAAAAATATTTTTATTTTTTTTGTCGGGGGGGGGGGGGTGGATTCATGGGGGCTTCGCCCCATGTTGCAGTGGGGTTCCCCCACCCCAATTACTGGTTTTTGTTTACAAAAATTTTAAAAAATTAAAAATTTTGGAAGTGGGGATTTTTCTTATTTTTGGGGGGGTTGGGGTGTCCCACCCCCCAAGAAAATAGCTTAAAACCACCAAAGGACCAGTAGGTATATTCCCAGAAGGGTAGAGCCCAATTTGATCAGCAGTTACTGAGATTTTACAAAAAAAGTAAAAAAAAAATTTTTGGGGGGTTGGGTTTTTTTTATTTTTGGGGGGGTTGGGGGTGTCCCACCCCCCAAGAAAATAGCCTAAAACCACCACAGGACCAGTAGGTATATTCCCTGAAGAGTAGAATCCAATCGGTTCAGTGGTTACCGAGATCTTAAGGGACAGACAGACAGACGGACAGACAGACGGACAGACGGACAGACATCAAGCTACTTTGTATTATAGATGTATATGTTTTATGGTACGTTATTGTACGTTATTTTTTCAAAAAATGTACGTTATTGTGTTCATTGTAATTTTATTGTAGTACGTTATTTTCAATATTGATATAAAAAAGGCGGTGGTCGCCCTGCAATTATAGAAATTCTCCTACATGGAAGATTGGATGGAATTAATGCTTTTTATCAATAGGAGCCCTACCTCTGGCATTTACGCAAACCTTGGCAAATTCAATCTTCCAAACCCTATGGCCATATTTGATATCAGGTTATTTTAATATTTCCAGCGTGGCCACATTTTTCAGTATACTGAAAATATTCAGTATTCTTCAGTATTTGGAAATTGGGGGTTCAGTATTTTCAGTAAATACTGAATATTCAGTATTTGAAAATTTTATTCAGTATTTTTCAGTTTTTGGAAATTTTCATGATTCAGTATTTTCATTATTTCTTAAATTCCAAAAAATTTTGCATAAATAAGATGTTTTTTCAAGTAGTTGATGTCAGATTTTTTTCGGCGCTTCGCGCCTCACTTTACTTTCCTTTAAATTACCCTATAACTTTGTACATTAATTTTGTTTTTTTTTATGGTAATCATAGACGTCCAAGGGGGGGGGGGTAAAGGGGCGATTATCCCCCCAAAAGCGAATTACCCCCCCCCCCCCCAAAAAAAAAGCTTGGACGTCTATGATGGTAATATACATTTTTTTAATTTCATCTCAAATATAAATTTTTTTGATATTTGAGATGCTTTTATACAGTTTTTTTTCAGATATTTTTTTTGTCTATTAATAGAATGAATAATCTAAGGTGAGTACTTTGCATGATTATTGAAGGTAAAGTTTTTAGCATGCTCTTAACTCAACTAAAAAGTATTTAAGTTTTGTAATCATTTAAAATATTTATCAGTCATTTTCTGCTTAATTGGTGCAAGAAAATCTAAGAGGCAAAATTAAAAGATCTTTAAAATATCCCCCTAATAATAAAGCTATGATTCATATATGAAATTTTGAAATGAGGAATCATATAAAAAAATACTTATTCAGTATTTGTATTTTTTGTTCAGTATTTCAGTATTTTTTCTTATTTTAGGATTCAGTATTTTCAGTATTTTTTCTTCAGTATCAGTATTTTTTTGGTTGTGGCCACACTGTATTTCAAACTCTTTTTATAGCTTACATATTTTGAAAAGTACAAGTTTGCCGACAAGTATATGGCGTAGAGACAAACAACAATAACAAATTATAAGGACTTATCAAAAATTAATCGAAAAATTTATATACGAGCGATAAATGAAATCAAATAAAATACTGAAGATAAAATTACTTTAACCTTTACGTTGTTTTTGGTTTTTGAGAATTAAGTATTTGAACTCTCGAAAGTCTGTCTATCTATAATTATAAACAACAACTGTGCAGTCATTAAACTTACATACGGGCTCACCCCGATATAAATTAAGTTTCTAGACTACTAAAAACATATTTTCAGATATGTTATAACCCTTAGTTTAAAAAAAGTTTTTCATTTTTGATAAATGTATCGATTTTTCAGATACTTTGAAGAAAATCCGAAGCCATTTTTTGTTCTAGCGAAGGAGCTGTACCCTAAAAGTTTCAACCCAACGCCTTGCCATTATTTTATCAAATTGTTACATGATAAAGGACTACTGCTCAGACATTACACACAGAATATTGATACGTTAGGTAGGTTTAACTATTTCTTTTGTCATTAATAGGTAGGGAGGTACTACCTTTTGTGTATATTTTCAGTCGAGCCATAATAACTTTTCAAGTTTAATATCAGTGTTATAAGCTCTGCGTGGAGTTCAAAACCACGTTAGGCTTTCATGGGAAAAGTTTGTTTGGTGTGTCCTTTAAGTTTAAGGAAATTTGCCAGTATTTTTTGTATATATACTTTTTTATTTAGGTACCTACCCACTTTTTAATATCTACCTTTTTGTAAAAAAAGCTTATAGTTTCTCTTTTTCCATTTTTATATTTTTTAATGCATTCTCGTCATTTGTCCTATACACCTTGGGAACTCCTAAATAGTAGTCTTTGAAAAGCTTGTTTGTCTGTATCTCAACCCTTTTTATTTTGTACTGTTCAGAGCGAGTAGCAGGGTTGCCGGCTAACAAACTTGTTGAAGCTCATGGCTCATTTCACACTGGTACATGCCTTAAATGCAAAAAGGTAAATTTTTTTAGGGATCATATTAAATGTTTTTTATAACTACTCTAAAACAAAGGCTCAAGAGAATTGTGCGAGTCTATAAATTTTTACCTTTCAAGGAAGCCTTAAAATTTCTTTGGCCTAGTCAACTCGCATTTTGACTTTTCACTATTCTTCTGAAACATATTTTTTACTCGGTAATAAGCACAAAATTAAGCTCTTAGTTTCATAAATATTTCTTTATATATATTTGGCATTGATTTATGACTTGAGATTTTACTATTTCTTAGGTTTCTTATTTGTGGCTTGAATTACAGGTTAAAACCTACAAAAAATAGTTAGTAATTTAAATAAAGATTTTAAATTAAAAATGGTCTCAAAATATTTTCTCAAAAACAAGGATGACAACATCCATAAGTAGCAAAATACAAAATTTAATTCCCAGATCCTTTACAATAATCATTATTTAGACAAATTGGCTTGTATCAATACAAATAATAATTATATGATTAAACTACTTACATTTTGCTCCTAGGCAGAATATTTGGCCTAAGGACTTCCTCTGCTTGTAGAGGGAATATCTGGATGGTCACCAGGGACTAGTCCACCATGGTTATCGCTTGAGTAATCACGCTCATCCTCACACTCTGTCCCTTCAGAAGCATCTTCTTCAGAGTCTATAGAAGTATCAACAGACACCTCAAATATGTCTGAACCAGTATCATCAGGGTTAGGGAATGGACCCAAAGCATCCAACCTGGACTTGAGCCTCTGAGCCTCACTCAACTCAGTATCACGCCGCTTGGACAGGCTGGCCACCTTCAACTCCAGGATTCGAACCTGCAGGGACTCAATACAGTTGGCCAGAGTTCTAACCTCTGCATGTAACAACTCGAAGTGGATCAAACTGTCACACACTCCCCTTTCCTCCGTGCGGCAGGTCAATAAACGCTCCCGGCACTCATGCAGATTCTTGAACCTCTCGGAGAAAAACTTGTCACTCAACCCAAACAGCAATGTGTTCTTGTGACCAGTCAAAAGCTCCTGAGCAGCCTGCAGATCTTTACCCAGGGTTTCAGCCACCTTATACTGGGCAAAATAATAGCGTGCTAATACTTCACACCGCCGTTTCCACCAGGTCTCAGTCTTCCCGCGTTCAACATTAAACCTCTGCTTTCTGGCAACTCTAGCCTCCACAGCAGCTTCCTCCTGTTCCCTGAGGACACCTGGCAACACTCTCAGCTCAGCCTCTAAACGCTGTCTCTCAGCAGTCAGTCTCCCTTTCTCCGCCGTCTGTCCGTTGACTTTCTTGTTGATTTTCTCAACAGAAGCTGACAACTGAGCAGGAGTAGGATCTCCTTCTACATCAGACGCATCAACAACTTGTACCTCGCTGTCAGCATCATCATTATCGGCAGAACTATCCACACTTCTCTCTACAACTCTCCTCTCTCCCTCATAGATAACTTCATCATCTTCCCCAGGGGCATCTCGGTTCCCTACCTCACCAAGGCGGGCTGCCTGCACATCTGGGATCTCATCACCAGAGTATCGCCTCCTGGGGGAATGGTCAGCTCGTCTCTTACTCATTAACTAAAAGAAAGGTATTGTTCATATTTAACTTGTATATGTTTAGCTTCCCCTTCTTTACTTGACCAGAGACAACCAGGGAGAAAGTTTTCAATAATTTCATATTAATAGTAAGACATTTATATTCAAGACATATCTTTTTAAATAAATAAACAACATACCTCTAATTAACTGCTTATTACAATGGTGCAAGTTAATTTTAGGTCATTTACTATTAGGATCTGGAAATAAAATGCCAACATTAATAATCATGAATTATATAAAAAGGTGTTATGACCACATCTGGCCTTACATAAATAGTATAAAATAGGTGTATAAAATCTGTACAATAATGGTTTGGATAAAATAGGCCTTTAATCCACTTAAAATATCTCAATAAAGACCTTTCTCTCAAATATAGCTTTGGACCTTTAGCTACTTAATTAAATGCATAACTGCTCACTAAACTGGCACAGATCCAAGCAAATGAACATAAATTAAGTCACATATTATAATAGCAGCCTTCTTCTTTGAAGGAGCATCCACTTTAACTTCATAGTTTGGAAACAATCTTCAAGCTTTGATCTTGCATGTTTCCTCTTTATGGTTGAGATAGTCTTGGGTGGTCTATCCCTCCAGGTATCATCATCTGGCTGGTTCATATCAACAGATTCTAAATTAAGATCTGATTACTACAAGAATAAGTATTTTATGTGTAAATTAAGTTCAATAACAAAGATTGGTTTAAAAAATTACTAAGCTTCTAAATGATAGGTAGTTTTTGCAGGGGTGTATATTCTACATGGGGGGGGGGTAGATATACCACACTTTTCTGGGATCTTGCTGCGTCAAGTATCAACTGTTGGGAATATCAAAGGATGACTCCATGCAAAATTTGAGCCGGATCCGGCCAAAACCGGCCGTGAATTTTATGAAAAACCGGTTTTTTCCGGTTTTTAGGGGGTATCTGTAAATCGATTCAACTGGAGCAAAACCGGTTAGAGGTACAAAAAATTTTACTTCACATGAAATTTAGCCAATGCAATTGCCTACAAAATTGTACTTCATCATCAACTTGATTGGACAACTCTTTCCCCTCCTAAATGTCCATTAAAACCTCGGAAACGGCAAAAATCGCCAAAAATCACGCCTTCGGCGGCAAATAACGGCTAAACGGTCAGCCGGAGGCGAATGAAACATAAATAAAGAAATGTCTGCCTCAAAAATTTGTTCAACATTAAAGAGATGCTTGAAGTCTCTAAAACGACTCCTTCCCCTCCTTTAAGGGGAAAAACTGAAAAAACGTGATTTTCAAAAGTATGCCCACTTCGTGGGTGTGGGGGGCACTGAACCCGTTACCCCAGGGTCACCAAATATAAAGTCTAGGCGGCCCACAATGCTGAATTTTCACCAAGTGAAAGTCTTGTGTCATTATCTCTTATGAGAAAAAAGTTATTAATTAATTAAAATTTCAAATTGTGATTTTTTGATGGATTTCTTTGATGAAATGACAGGCTGGTCAATTTTTAGGCCATTTTTTGCGGTTTTTGGGCCGTCACGCCCAAACGGTTTGAGATAATCTCACGGGACCTTTTGCCCAACCTAAGTCTGGTTATTTGTGAGGTCTAGGGAAAAAAACAGACTTACACAAAAGATTATAATTATAATCTTTACACAGAAAAATGGCACGAGGTGAGGGTTTGAGGGGGCAAAATGAGCCGACCAGTGATTTTTGACGGCACGCAGCGACGTCGTGCTTCATCCAATCCGGGATTTTTTTTTTCTTAGACCTTACAAATAACCAGGCTTAGGTCGGGCAAAAGGTCCCATGAGATTATCTCAAACCGTTTGGGCGTGGCGGGCCGAAAACAGCAAAAAATGGCCTAAAAATTGACCAGCCTGTCATTTCATCAAAGAAATCCATCAAAAAATCACAATTTGAAATTTTAATTAATTAATAACTTTTTTCTCATAAGAGATAATGACACAAGACTTTCACTTGGTGAAAATTCAGCATTGTGGGCCGCCTAGACTTTATATTTGGTGACCCTGGGGTGACGGGTTCAGTGCCCCCCACACCCACGAAGTGGGCATACTTTTGAAAATCACGTTTTTTCAGTTTTTCCCCTTAAAGGAGGGGAAGGAGTCGTTTTAGAGACTTCAAGCATCTCTTTGATGTTGAACAACTTTTTGAGGCAGACATTTCTTTATTTATGTTTCATTCGCCTCCGGCTGACCGTTTAGCCGTTATTTGCCGCCGAAGGCGTGATTTTTGGCGATTTTTGCCGTTTCCGAGGTTTTAATGGACATTTAGGAGGGGAAAGAGTTGTCCAATCAAGTTGATGATGAAGTACAATTTTGTAGGCAATTGCATTGGCTAAATTTCATGTGAAGTAAAATTTTTTGTACCTCTAACCGGTTTTGCTCCAGTTGAATCGATTTACAGATACCCCCTAAAAACCGGAAAAAACCGGTTTTTCATAAAATTCACGGCCGGTTTTGGCCGGATCCGGCTCAAATTTTGCATGGAGTCATCCTTTGATATTCCCAACAGTTGATACTTGACGCAGCAAGATCCCAGAAAAGTGTGGTATATCTAGGGGGGGGGGGGGGGAATAAAAAATAAGTGGTTGGTGGGAAAAAAAAATGTAAAAATTAAGGAAACTAAGAACATTTTTTCCATTTCCCCACCTCCTTGGTGAAAAAAACTAAAAAAATGTGTGGTAGAAGAGATAAAATAAATAAAATATAGAGTTCTTTAAATATTTTTCCATTTTCCCCCCTACTTGGTGAGAAAAAACAAGGAGGGGGGGGGGGGGGGGGAAATAATAAAAAAATTTGTCGCCGGGGAAAAAAAATCAATCTTGTGCAGAATATACACCCCTGAGTTTTTGTTATGTTAATTTATATGTAATTTGATTGTTTTTATCTATATTATTGTATAAGAATTTTAAACAATAACAAACTAATAAATAACATTTCTTTTATAAAAAAGATAAAAGTGTTCATATTAGAAAACATAAGGGTACATGAATTTATACTCTATGGTTTTTAAAATCTGTAAATGATTGACGCAGATACATTGGGATTGATATACCGTAGGTATAAAGCAGGTACACAACTTGTTTAGTTACAAGTTTACTTAGATCATGCAAAGAAAACGAAGTAGTGGGTTTGTCGCATTTTACAGTAGCTTTTCTCCTTTTTCTAGTCCCTTTAGGGCAATCAATAACAATTACCTAACCTAAAATAACCTATCAAAAGCTGCTGTAAAAATACGACGAAACCCGCTAGGTACCTTGTTTTCTTTCCATGATACGTTTATTTTTTTTATTTAGGAGTACACACAAGAATGGATGAAGACAGAAATATTTTCAGACAAAGTTCCTCAGTGTACATCCTGTGATGGTGGGGTAGTCAAACCAAACATTATTTTCTTTGGGGAAAATCTTCCAGGTAAGATTTCATTAAGCCTGAAGTTCGTGTTCTACTGCAGTTTCTTTACAAATCCCAGAGCTGTGAGAAGAAAATCGTGTTTTTACTTTTAATTTAAAGTGGTTATTTTAAGTTTTTTTTTTGGGGGTGGGGGGGATTTTTTTTTAGGGATAGTCGGAGTTACCCTCCGCCGAAATAGTTATAAAAAAACTTAACTTAAAACATTTGTTTTTAAAATTAGGAAGATTTTTCAACTGTGTAAGAGAAGATTTTAGCAAATGTGACCTTCTCATCATCATGGGCACTAGCTTACAAGTCCAGGTAATAATATATATTGAAGTATGGCTCCGAATCTGATTAATTTCTTTGAATTAAAACCAGTTTTGGCAATATTATAATTTGGTTTTGCTTCTATAACTAATTTTCCACGAAAAATAAAATATAAATTATATGATTATTGCCTATTTAGTTAGCTCATTCCTTCGACCTTTTAAGGCCAATAAAACTGGAATTATTCCTATAGTTTAACATTATACTATTCGTGGTTAACTGTAATCCTTTAATACGTTGCAAAAAACTATTCAAAAGAGGAAAGCTGTTCAGCTTTTCAGGGAATTTACCATGTAGGAAATACCATTATTTTTTATTGTTTTATCAGAGGTCGAGGCACAAATTTTCTAGTTGCTGTGATAAAAGAATACCTCCTGGTTATTATATTCTATGAAACACTTTTGCAGCCATTTGCATCATTGGTGGAACGAGTGTCTGATGACTGTCCTCGTGTTCTGATCAACCGAGACAAAGCTGGAGGTGGTCTGGCTACTCTTTCAAATATTCTGGGACTAGGGGGCGGCGGCCCTGGACTTCTGTATGATAAGAAAGGTAAAACAAATATTTTGATAGGAGCACATACTCTATAATTAGGATTTGTGCCATACGTCCGCCTATGACACCTTAGATGGCTATTAAAAAGCCCCACTTTGCTTTACATTGCTCCCCGTACATTAGTTTTAGTTATAGTAATAGTGTTATAAATAGATTGTTCGTTGCCTAAATAAAACAACTACAAACAAACTTATTAAAATAGATATAATATTCAAATTCTTTGGGGTCACTCAATAAAAAACCTTTAGACACAAATATGCAATGAAATGTTAAATTTCTTTTAGGAAATTACAGGGACGTGTTTCTCCAAGGGTACACAGATGATTTATCCATAGAAATAGTTGAAAAACTTGGATGGACAGAAGACCATCAGAAAATTTCACAAGTCAAGTATGAACCCTAAACTTTTAGTTTTATTGTTATCAAATCCTTTAAAGGGGTAGTTGCACGAATTAAACTTGAATTTAGTGAACTGCATATTTTTGCCTGTTCAATTGTTTAAACTACATTTATATAGCATACATTTGAATGAATTTAAATTTTTTACAATGTAGTTTTAAAAAAACACATCTTGACAATAGCATTCTTGTGATATATAAAGGTAACTAATTTATATAGCTGGCTTATTTTCACAAAAACAGCATGACGACTAAGAGAGGGGTAGGTTTCTGGTAAAATCCGTAAAGGTGTGTGTGTTAGGGCTTAAAAATAGTATATTTCTTATTGAAAAGAACTATAGACAAAAAATTGTTTTAAAAAGTTAACATAAATTTTTATCGTTCTACTACTGTTTTTTACTTATAACACATAACCTTTACGGATTTTACCAGAAACCTACCCCTCTCTAATGATTTTTGTTATTTATTTTAAAATTTTATATGTTTGAAGGTATACTTGAAATCAGTTTTCTGAAATGCACTTCCTGCAACTATCCCTTTAATATTATTGGCGTTTTTCTTAGTTCCTATTAGAATTTTTATGTATTATTCTACATATACTTTTACAAAGAAGCTAGATTATCTGTGATTAACCCTAACCAGTTTTCTGTGAAAAAAACCTATTTATACAAAAATTTGCATTGCATTACATTAATTTGATTTATTGAATTCTGAATCTGCATGACCTTTTCAATGCAATTGAATTTACTACCTTAAGGATTGGTTTTATGAAGAACTTATCAAAGTAAACTTGTTCAGGATTTTAAATAAGGAATCTTTTCTTTTCTTATTATGATTGTGCAGGAATTCCTATGGGATATAAATTAAATGTAAAATTAATTTTCTCAAAAGTTTGATTTCTTTGGATTTTTTGGTTGCCAGTAATAAAATATATGCATGTTATTGCGCTAGAACGCATTGATTTAGTTAAGATTGGGATTTTTAAACTAATTTTGCAATAATGAACTATGCGTAGTAACCCTGTGCTACACACCTAATAGTTTAGTTTATTTACTAAATTTAGTTTTTAATAAAATTCTTGTCAGTTATAAACAAAAAATTTTTCTTACCTATTAAATGTTAAATGAATTTGCAGACAACAATGTCAGATGATGAATGTGATTATATGTCGGATGATTTCCTTGCAAAATTAACACAGGTAGACGAATATTGATTACCTCATAAGGGTGGGATTCTCCTTCGATTTTTAAGTGATCATCTAGAGAATCCAGAGTATCATCCGCTTGTAACACCCAAGGATATTAGATTAGGTAACATCCAACAGACAAACAATCTTTTGATTGTATGACTTTTGTCTGAGAAGGCCTAACTGTGCATGATAATGAGTTTGCGCCTGTTTATGGGCCAAGGCATCCCACCCTGCCCTAACTATTTATGTCGCAGCAGTAGGAACCATTTACTTCTCTAGTTATGACGCGGCGTCGGGCCAAGATTAAAACCGACCACCTTCCCGACGACCAGCGGATGCGATGCTTGTTGATCCACGGTCGCGGGTCAGATAAATATTGATTTGGGAGACATATTTTGTCCTAATTCTACCTGAATAAAATGACGATTATGTCCAGTTGAAGCGAAACTGTTTGAAATTATACGATCAACCATTGAGAGTCAGAGAATGGAGAATGGGAAAACAAAAAGTTAAAAAAATGGAGGGGAAAAGTAAAAGGAAGAGAACTCTAGAATGGGCCTTCGAAATTTGCCTTCAATCCAAGCCCAAGCTTGAGAACACACATGTAATACATATGAATATAAAAAAATATGATGAAATTTTGGAAACATTAAAAGTTGCGGTATTGTTTTAACTAGAAATATTGCTCATGTTCAATTGATAATCTTAGTTTTCTGGTAAAAAATCATTTTTAAAAATTGAAATTCCTGAAGCATAAGGCTAAACTCGACTCATTTTTATATTATTATAGCATCGTGTTTTTAGACAGAAGATAAAAGACCTGGACTTAAAAGAACCCATACATCTCAAAGGAAAGAAAACTTCAAGGATTCGTTGCTAATTTATATGAATTTTATAAATTTGTGTAGAAATTTAAGTTATTATTAACAAAGATTTATCCCGTGATCACATTTAACGCTTTAGCTCTCTTGGGATTTAAATTATTAAGACATGTGGAAAATACACATTAGGGTGGGCCCATTTCCCCCTTTTTTTTTTAGATTTTACTGTTATCATAAGTTGCGGAAGTCATATATATGTATGATAAGCCCCATTCAAGTTTTAAAATTGACTTGGCTCTTATGGCGCGCGGGGGTATAAAAAGTGCCCACCCCCTTATAAAACAAAAAATTTAAATTCCTTCAAACACAGGCATGTTGCATATCAAAATGACCGCATTAAAATGCTGATTACGAATCTGAAAACCGTTATGAAAAATATTGCTCCTAGTTCGAATAAGATCTCATAAAGTACCTAAAAACAGCTGATTTAGTCAAAAATGTTCATTTTGGTAGGTTATTTGAAAATCATTTCAGACTGAATCAATATTTTTCAAAACGATTTTCAGATCTGTAATCAGCATTTCATTGCGGTCATTTTGATATGTAACATGCCTGTGTTTGAAGGAATTTTCAATTTTTGGTTTTATAAGGGGGTGGGCACATTTTACACCCCTCGCGCGCCCATTGTTTTTGGATTAAAAAACCTCTTTCAAGTTTCACAGGGTTTTATATTAGCCCAGTAACCCTTGCCAATGTCTACTAATGTGAAATTCCAAAATCGACCCACCCTAATACACATGTAGCATTTCCCAGGGAGGGAGAAGACATTGGACTGTTTATTACGCTAGTTCCCACAGTTTTACGACAACGCTTTTGTATTGGCTTAACAACTTTGGGGACTTTATTGAATTTTGATTGGTTAGTTTATTCAGTTGAGTATTCAAACGTTTCAAACACTAATTGTAATCTACAGAAGGGGTAATTTTGTGTGCCAGCATTAGGGATGTATTGTACATTTATTTATGGGCCATTGTCTTATCCCTTTATATCCATGCGTATTTCCCCATGTCTGTTATGTCTCGGGTTGTTCCTTAATTGTAAAGACATTACACTCTCTATTTTGCACCGTGCTTTTCTCAATAAGTTTTTTCAATCATTGGCCAAAAATAAGTTTTCTTAAATGACAGAGAACACGAAAAATGGAAAAAGAGAGAACAAATTCTGGAGGAGCAAAGAATGAATAAAAGAATTAAGAAATCTATGAAGGAAATTGAACAGGATAAAAGAGAAACAGGACTTCAGACTTCTATTGATAGCAGTAATAAGGTAAAAGTAGGCAATACAAATATATAATGATATAACAGAACATACCAAATTGGATTTCAGTTTTCCAGGTCTCTTTTTCCAGACGAAAAAACACCGTTCTTAAAAGTTTCAGAGTTATTACCCTTTAGTTAAAGTAATACACTAATAACCTTTATCTACTTTAGTATGATTAAACCGTGCCATTATAATGGTTTAAAACGAAGAGAAAATCTTCTAGACAATGTCAGATTGTAAATTAAATTTTTCTCAGGGTTTTGCATTGTTAGCCAAAATGGGATACAAACCTGGAACTAGTCTGGGAAAAGACAATACTGGCAGAACAGAACCTGTACCTATTACTGTAAAAGGTAATAAATATATTTTTTTAAAACCATTTATATTAAAAGCACCAATTTAATTTTATCTTCATAAGCGTGCCGAAGGGAGATGTAGACAACACCCACCTTTGTATTGAAATTGGGGACTCGGGAGGCCTGCTTTTTCATTCTCTGGAAGTTTCCCTTCCTCTGGTGCAAGCCACTGCATATGTTAAAGTTTTTTTTTTCGAAGTTTAGGCTTCTTAAATTAAACAACATAAATCTAAAATCTTCTAAAAGTTTTATTGTTAGTTTGTCTTCCTGTTGAAAATAAGTTGTTATAACACAAGCACTATCCTATCATATGAAGTAGTAAGGTTTTTTTCTGAAGCTTATGATCTTAATAACTATAGAACTGATTAGGTTCTCTATTTCAGGTAAGCTTCATTTAGGTCCTTTGATAGTTTTAAGCTATTTTATTTCATGTTGTGGGATGGTTTTTTAGGTTTTTTTCTCTCCCCTTTAAATACAGCGCCACTAGATACTAGGAGCATAGCCTCTAGTACTGTATAAATGCAAAAAGTTTTAAAGTTTTTTACGTGCCTTAAAATGTAAAAATTCAGCTGGTAGAGGTGGACTTGGTCGAGACGAAGCAGTAAGAAGATTTAAGGAAAGAAAACAAAAGATCTTAGAGGAACGTGCCAAAAAGCTTGTAGCTGACTTTGATCCAAATGCGTTTAGGTAGGAATTAATGTTAAAAATATGTATACATAATATATATATTATACCTACATCGATAAATAAAAAGGAAAGATTATGAAGAATGAATGTTAAAAATGAAATTATCCATTTAAATTCTTGTACACATAAAATAAAGGTGTAAAAAGCTGGAATCTTAAGAGATTAGACAATAGACGAAATTTTTTTTTTATATTTTGTTCAATGGACGACATACGTAATATTCTTGTTTATTTGTAAATATCAGGGCACAAATGAGGGAGAAACACATGTCAAAGCGGTTAGAATCTGATTTGTGGAAGGCACAGAAATCTTGCAGGCAGCTAGATCTGGGCAAAGAATACTCAGAACCCATGGAATTCTGGTTCTGGCCCAAGGAGAAAGAGAAAAAGGTAGTTTATTTAAAGGACCGAAGGTTACTCTAAAAGTTTTGTGTTTAAGTTAGGGTGGATGGAGAGGGTGTTAGTGTTCTGTAGAAACTTTTGGGGAAACCATCGGTGTATTATTTCTGTGTACCTCTATTAAGTTGTTGGATGATGATTACAGCATTAAACTAGTTGTATTTATGTCTTTGTACCTCTATTAAGTTGTTGGATGATGATTACAGTGAACTAGTTGATGAAGAAGAAGAAGAGGAGGAAGAGATTGCCTACAGTGTAGAAGAACAGCTGACAATGGTGCTAGATTATCTTAGAACTGAGCATCTCTATTGTATCTTCTGTGCTATTAGGTAGGTGTTAACAATACCTCTTGTGCAGGAGCTGTGATTCAGCAAATTAATTCCATTTGAAATTGCTGAAAATTTGGTTATCTATGTGATGTTATGATGGCCTAAAACTTGTTTTGAGTTGTAACTAAAGGGAAGTGGATAAGAAGGAAGTGGGCTGTGGAGAAATTTTCACATATAATTGTTTGTCAGAATCCAGGTCCCTTGTCCCTGCTCTTGTGGAAATTATTCAAGGGTTTATATTTACAGTCCCGTGTATCGTCTAGAATCTAGATACCCAATAACTTAGAACTGTCTCTCTAAATTCCTAATTTATACAAGTTTTAAATTATGAAATTCCATTCTTGTTGAAGATTTGTACCCGTTGCTTTTCACTTTTTAAACCAATTCACTTTTCTTTTATTGCCTTTTCGACATTTGTTTGGCCCTTGGGATCGCAATAAAATGGTCTCCATAAAGATTGTGTAACACAAAAGGCAGTATTTTTTCGAAAACTAATCTTGTTCATGTCTCCTTTTTTTTTAGTTTTGAGAGTATGGATGACATGGGGCAAAGTTGTCCAGGTCCAACAAGAGAATCTCATGATGATGATTAGTCTGCTTTAGTAAATTGTTATTGTTTGTTGACCTTACTTTTCTTTTACACTCTTTGAATTTTCTGACTGGCGCGGTCTACCCACAACGAAATTAATTTGGAAAAAAACAAGAATTTCAGCTGTCGTTGGGGGCCAACACTTAACGACCTCTCCTTTGCCCCCTAAATATTATTTTAGATTTATTTCGCTCGTTGGTTATACCTTATACTTGGGTTTATCAGTAACTTAGGTACTTTATAACTCGCAAGTTAATCACAAATTAAAGTACAAATAAAGTAAAATCTAAAATTAGTTTTTCTAGGATAAATGAATAATCTTTCAATAATTAAAGCTTTATTTTTGAAAAAGTATAAAAGTAAATGTTTTGGCTTTTAAAAAACTAAAGCTTTTGTCAAGTTTTTACCTATTATTCTTGGATACTTTTATTTTTCGATAGATAATGATAACAAAATTCTAATTATTATGAAATAATTCACTATGATACGTTTAACCACATTCATGCATTCTTAGTACTTTTAGATATGTTTTATAATGTGGTATTATTTATTTAAAAGAGAAATCACAGTTTCACAACAAATGAAAATACATACAGAACATTGTAAAACTCATTGTATTCTTTCAGATAGAAAATGATTAAATAAACAGTTAATAAAACACTTGCTGTTTTATCTAGAGAATTAAAATGAACAAAACAGCTATCCGTCGTCGAGGACGGGGCAACTGCCGTACAGTGATTAGTGTAAGATATGTTTGTGATAAATGCGGCAGACAGATATTTCAAACACAGGCTTTCAAGAGACATCTTAGGTATTGATTGATTGATTAAGCACAAAATTATATCTAAATGCTTAATTATAAGGTATAACTAGATATTTGATCTTAAAAAGTGATCCTGTCTTTTGTTGGTGAAGTGATACAAGGATAGGGCCATCGACTAGATGTAATCATTCTTATATTTAAATTTTTGTGTGTGATATTTTAACATTGATAAATGTTAAATGTTTGCTACAACAAAAAGGGCTGTAGAGTAGTTTACCTTGTTAATTTCAAATGTTGAATTCATACATAATGGCGGTGTTTCTTGATTAAAAATCAATTAATGTGAAATGTAGACACTGTGGCACTTTATTGGAAGGGGAGGATGAAAACTATAATCAAGACTTTATGCAAGGTATTTCAATAATTTTAGTGTCTTTCTGTTAGAAATGTGATTAGAATTTTGCTCTATATTTTATCAGGGCTCGGCAGCCGCGCGTCATCCTCCTGTAAGCCTCAGGGAAATCAACCTATTACAATTTTAAATTTCAGCTGGACCTAAATTTGACAATTCCTCTAAAAAAAACTAAAGCATCCAAACGGGGTTAGATTTGATGCTAAGTCCCGGCTGCCGAGCACTATATATTTTTTTTTCGGCCAAAAGAATTAACAGTTTTAAGTCGTGTGTCTATATGAAGTTTTGCGTATCTTAGCAATAGCCATTAATTGGATTTAAAATTTTTCTGGCGAAACCTTTTTTAAAATACTTTTTAGTCGTTCTATGTAATGATAAGATGGATATCCTACAAAGTAGTATGTGTGTTTGTCTTACATTTTGCATATTTTGGCCATTTTTCATTGCGTTTTGACTGGATTTTGAAATTTTTGGTCAAAAGCATTAGATAAATCACTTCTAGTCATTCCATGCAGTGAATGAATGTCTTCCTAACAAAGCGATAGAAAGCTTGTTCATCTGCATATGAAATATTGAGAATCTTGGCCATTTTTCATCAGAATTTCAATTTCTCGTAGACGAAAAGATATTATTTTATTTCATAAAAAAATCAATCTTTTCATAGAATTTGTCTATTTATAAATCTATCTCTTAGAGCGGGAAGTGGTTAAATAACTGTATGTCCCCACACCGAGGATTCTGTGCCGACTTTCAATTGGGCCTTTAAAAATCAACCAAAAGCGTCGAAAATATCAACACAGCCAAGTCGCTACAAAAGAGCACAAAGCAATTTTCTTGCAGACAAAAAAGGTCCCCAACAGGGGGATCCAGGTAGTTGTCTGATTATACATCTATATTTATAGATTTATTATCTATCAATTTAGATGTATATGATCCTGATGAATATGAAGTGATACAAATGATACAATACAAATATATTTATTATCTATCTATCTAGATGCATATGATCCTGATGATTATGAAGTGATACAAATGATACAATACAAATATATTTATTATCTATCTATCTAGATGCATATGATCCTGAAAATTATAAAGTGATACAAATGGTACAATACAAATATTATATTTATTAATCTATCTATCTAGATGCATATGATCCTGATGATTATGAAGTGATACAAATGATACAATACAAATATATTTATTATCTATCTATCTAGATGCATATGATCCTGAAAATTATAAAGTGATACAAATGGTACAATACAAATATTATATTTATTAATCTATCTATCTAGATGCATATGATCCTGAAAATTATAAAGTGATACAAATGATACAATACAAATATTATATTTATTAATCTATCTATCTAGATGCATATGATCCTGATGATTATGAAGTGATACAAATGGTACAATACAAATATTATATTTATTAATCTATCTATCTAGATGCATATGATCCTGATGATTATAAAGTGATACAAATGATACAATACAAATATATTTATTATCTATCTATCTAGATGCATATGATCCTGATGATTATGAAGTGATACAAATGGTACAATACAAATATTATATTTATTAATCTATCTATCTAGATGCATATGATCCTGATGATTATGAAGTGATACAAATGGTACAATACAAATATTATATTTATTAATCTATCTATCTAGATGCATATGATCCTGAAAATTATAAAGTGATACAAATGGTACAATACAAATATTATATTTATTAATCTATCTATCTAGATGCATATGATCCTGATGATTATAAAGTGATACAAATGATACAATACAAATATATTTATTATCTATCTATCTAGATGCATATGATCCTGATGATTATGAAGTGATACAAATGGTACAATACAAATATTATATTTATTAATCTATCTATCTAGATGCATATGATCCTGATGATTATAAAGTGATACAAATGGTACAATACAAATATTATATTTATTAATCTATCTATCTAGATGCATATATATGATCCTGATGATTATGAAGTGATACAAATGGTACAATACAAATATTATATTTATTAATCTATCTATCTAGATGCATATGATCCTGATGATTATGAAGTGATACAAATGGTACAATACAAATATTATATTTATTAATCTATCTATCTAGATGCATATGATCCTGATGATTATGAAGTGATACTAATGGGACAATACAAATATGTTTGCGCTTACTGCAACTATCAAACTAATTTTAAGGTAACTTTCCATTGTAAACAACAATTCTATCCTTATAATAAAGTAATAGGATGTTTATGTGTTTGTATGTTTGTACCGAAGGATCTCTCTAACCGCTGAACCGATCGGGTTCTCCTTAACAGGGTAGCTTCTAATAGGTCGAAAAAAATTGAAATATTCCCGCCGCATAGTGTCGCTAGCGTAGTGGCGCTGCGTAGAAACATGAATTTAACAGCTGATTGACCATAGACAAATTATTTCTCAAATTAGATATTTAAAATAAATAAAAAATTTAATACCACTAGAGGCCTATAGAGGCGTAGCCGCTAGTTATTTATAAGTGGCCAAAGAATTTAAATAAATATAGATATAAGTAAGTTGTAAATAGATGTATTTTAGAAAAGAAAAAGCATTTCAAATACAGCTGGCGAGCAAATCCTACAATAAAACTTAATTTATCTAATTATGACACAACACAGGAAACTTGAGGACGATAAGTTGTTTTAAGCACTCAACAAACTTGCCCTCTTAGAAGATTAAAATTATTGAATGATATTTAGTCACTGCTAGTAACAAAATAATCAAAATTCAACATGAGTACCAAAAGTGTTTAAGCCTATGAATTAGAGAACTTTTGTTGCCAGTTTACTTTAAAACATGCAGTTGAATGTCCCATCCGTCTATGGCGTAACTACTCTACAATTTGTTACAGACTCGCATGCACGACCACCTGATCTGCCATAAACGTGCGTGTCCATTCTGTATAGCAGTTCTCGAGAGCAAGACATCACTCATCAGACATCTTGAAGGAAATCAATATTTTTGACCTTTAAATTAGCCTTAAATCAGCCTTAAATATTACTTAAAGTATGGATAATAATATTCTGGCTAACACGTTAGAGTTTGGGACAAATACAAAGCTCGTATCCTCTGTAAATTGTAGACATGTCTTTTTTTTTTATAAAATTAAACTACTTTACCTAGTGTTTTCAATTCAATATAATCAAACAATAGATTTTTTTTATTTTACTAAATAAGACTGCAAATTTCTATGGTTACAGAGTGGGCAAAGCTAAGCAAATAAGACTGCAAAATTTCTATGGTTACAGAGTGGGTAAAGCTAAGCAAATAAGACTGCAAATTTCTATGGTTACAGAGTGGGTAAAGCTAAGCAAATAAGACTGCAAATTTCTATGGTTACAGAGTGGGCAAAGCTAAGCAAATAAGACTGCAAAATTTCTATGGTTACAGAGTGGGTAAAGCTAAGCAAATAAGACTGCAAATTTCTATGGTTACAGAGTGGGTAAAGCTAAGCAAATAAGACTGCAAATTTCTATGGTTACAGAGTAAAGCTAAGCAAATAAGACTGCAAATTTCTATGGTTACAGAGTGGGTAAAGCTAAGCAAATAAGACTGCAAATTTCTATGGTTACAGAGTGGGTAAAGCTAAGCAAATAAGACTGCAAATTTCTATGGTTACAGAGTGGGTAAAGCTAAGCTTTATTAAAGACGCTTTGCGTATTACAAATAAAAAAATATTAATTTTGTAAGACGACCATTACGAAATCCAACTGGAAGAAGTTAACAAGGTACTGGATGCTAAAGATATTGGAATGAATGCCATCAGATTAAACAAACAAGTTGTGGATCTCATAGGTTAGACGTTTATTAAAGATGCAGGATGTTTGTCTATCTCGTGTACTGAAATATCTCGTTAACCGATGGACCTATATGATTCCATATTATAGGGTAGTCTCTTAAGTCCAGGGAAGATTTAGTAGTATGGTTTCTTGATTTCCCACTAATTAGATAGGCTTTACGTGCTATTGATATATTTATTGTTACTTTGACTTCCGCGAAGCATTTGACAGTAAGTTGCTAAAAAAGTGAAACTTTTCTGTAATAAGTGTTGGTCTGTTCTTGTAGCAAATTTTTGTATGTTGGAATTGTCTTATCAATTTCAAACGTTGCATCATGATTTCTCTAATAGTACGATTTAAAAGCATGGCAAGCAACTGTACTTGAAAGTTTTAAAGGCCATTTTAAACATGTTGATTTATAGCTTTTGACAACAATCTTTTATACGATTTTTTAATTATGATTCTTTTGTCGATTAGGCTCTTTTTAATTAAGTCTTAAATGTAAGTATGTATCTAAATAGGGCAGGAAAGATTTTTTAAGTGTCGGGACTTATTCTGAGGGAATTTAAAAAAATTATTATGCCATATTGTCTCGATACTCTAACATTAAAGTATATGAATTTTCTAGAGTTGATGGCTACTACGCTGACAGTGGACGCCTGTGACAGCGGGCAAAGCAGCAGCAGCTGTTTAGACAGCCAGCAGGAGGAGCAAAGCTTCTCTTATCTTCGCAATCTTCAAGCTCTTGATCAAGATTTTAATGGAGAAGAGACATATTTTGATGAACCCACAGGTTTGCATTTAATATTTTTGTCTTCTACAGAAAAGTTTCTATAGCAAAGCTGTTTGAATTACTAACTAGTATATCTATGTCCAATACGATCGCGTAAACGGATAGACCGATAGTTGCAGAATTTTCAGGAAGTTTCAAATTGTAAAAACTTAAAATTAGTACCTAAATATTTGGCCCTTGAGTAATATCAATTTTGTTAATATATATTTTTTTTCTAGATATGAGTTTCCAAGACTATAGACAATATGAACCATCATCTTCTCCAACTTCAAACCAGCAAAATATTTCTAGGTAATTTAGATTTTTTTATAAAATCATTGTCTTAGAAAGTTATTACCTCTATGAAAAGTTTTTTTTTGGTTCTCAACTTTTTTTTTCTTAATGTTTATTTCATTTTATCATAAATTCTTATTATTTTTAAAATTATTTTTATTTCAGTTGTTAAATAGATTTGAATTAAGTAATATGATTGTGCCTTTCTAGTTTCTATTATCTATTCATTTTGTTACTAACACATCCTATTATATTAAGTAGTACGGAACTGAAGCTAAAGATCTCAAAATTCTGGTCTAAATTTATTGTACTTTTCAGGGAAGCTAAGAAAATTTAATTTTACCTTTTTTCCTGACCTTATCTAGAGGCTTGGGGCGAAGCAACTAGTACCTTTGATGCATATTATCAATCATAATTAAAATCCATTAGTATTTCTGAATATCTGTCCTGATTCCTGAATGTCAGTAAGTAGGTATCAAAAACTGATTATTTATTTTTTTTTATCCAGGTTCAAATATGATGATGAACAACAGCAAGTGGTTAAGACTCTTACCTTTGTCGACCCTGAAGATTTGCCGAAGATGGTGGTGGGCAGTTTGATGACTGATCTACTCCATCGTGTCGTGAATGTGGCACAGTGCAATAAAATGTTAAGAAAGGGTGGGTACAGTCCACATGGAGGTGATGCTTCAGATTCAGGAAATTATCTATTTTAGTTTTTTTTAGAAATAAGCAACGTGCGGATCGAACAATGTTTAAAATCTTAAAAGTTAAAGGCCTAAAAAGGATTTCTTATTTATTTTTTATAACATATCTTGTTTAAATAATCATAGAAGAATTTTCTGGCATAATAAAAAAATACCTAATGTATTTCTGTTTATAATATTCCTTCATTTTTTACTTTATATTGTTAAATTACAAGAAATACAAATTACAAATACAAACATAAATATTAAATATAAAGTAGCTTACTCTAACAAAAGAATAGATAATTTATGTTTAGATGAGTTATCATATGGAACAGAAAGCGACGATAGTGACATGTTTACTGACACTGGTGACACTGACACAGAACATTCTATCATTACTCTCTCAGATTCATCCTTTGATAATGATTCCTACTATGATACAACATACACAGTTCCAACCAAGCAGCCGCAAAGAATTCAACAACAAAATCGTCCAATTGAAATCAAACAAGTGGTTCACCACCCAAGGCCACAGCCGAGGAAAGGACGAATTCCATTTGTGAACAAGAACGGACCAAATGCCAAGGTATTACCTGGAATCAAGAGTTTATCTAGGACTGTTCAAAGTGGAAGGTTGACTGGCACTGAAGCAACATTCAGGCAGAATGTTCATTCCATTCATACAATGAATTAGTTGAATTTTCTGTATTTATCAGGAGATGTATAGATGTACTTAACTACCTCCCTCCCTTTTTCAATGACCCTTTTCTTTTGCTCGCAAATTGTTTTCTGCTACTTGGCTGTGTTAATATTCCCGTTACTATTGGTTAATTTTCAAAGACCCAATTGAGAGTCGGTCATCGAGATAGGGAAATACAGTTATTTATCCCTTTCTCCCTCTAGTGTCTTACTCTAATATTGTAGTAATCTTGTATAATATGTAAGTGGATAATTCTAAATCCATAAAATTATTGGGTAGTTTTCTTGAGTTTTTCAAGAATACATGTATATGAGCGGTATTTATGGTGCAAATAGACCTTATTTAATAATTTAGACTAAATATTTTCCCTTAATCTTTTTTCAAGTTCTCCTCTTATATCCGTTATTATAATCTATACAAATATTGTCTAGGTATGTATGACAGGGGTGTATATTCTGCACAAGATTTATTTTTTTTTCCCTGCTACAAAATTTTTTATTTTTTTCCCCCCTAGTTTTTCTGACCAAGAAGGGGGGAAATGGAAAAATATTTAAAGAACTCTATATTTTATTTATTTTATCCCTCCTACCACACGTTTTTTTTTGTTTTTTTTCACCAAGGAGGGGGGGAAAATGGAAAAAATGTTTTCAGTTTTCTTAATTTTTACACTTTTTTCCCTCCAACCACTTATTTTTTATTTCCCCCCCCCCCCCCTGAGCAGGGGATCCCATGTAGAATATACACCCCTGATGTATGATGTTTTTCTTCTTCTTTTTTTACTGTCTGGTTTGTAATTAATTGTATGAACATTAATTCTGGCACAGGCAACTGCCAAGAGAACCTGAATTAATAGTTGAATTGGAACCCGAAGATCATCATTTATTTGTAACAGATGATAACATTGCTACTGATAATCCAATAGACTTAACTACCTATAAGTCTAATACTAAGAATAATAATACCAATGTAAACAAGGGCAAATCATTGAAGAAAAGTAACAATGCTCCTAAAATGACACAAGAACAATCTGAAAATGAAAGAGAGTTGGAGAAGAACAATGACTATGATCCTAAAGATGATAGAGACCTGCAAAGAAAAACAGAAGAGGAGTTAAGAGAAGACAGAGAGCTGTTGGCCCTAATTTTAGATGAAGATATAGAATATTCTTGTACGCCAGATGACAAGGATCTTAATCTTACTAATTTGAATAAAGTTGATAATCCTAATGTTAGCACTTCTGCTAACGAAATGATTGAAGAGAAAGACACTTTAACTGAAACTATAAAACCCGCGGCCTATAGCTTAGAAAAGCTTAAAATTGCTCAGAGTAAAGCAGAAAAGTTAAGTAAAAGTACATATTTTACTACAGCACACAAAAAAACTACAAGGGGCCCACGAAAATCAACAAATGGAGAAAATAACCAGGATAAGAACAAAAAATCAAGGAAAGAAGATAAAATTGAATCCATCAAAATTGTTCCAATAAGATCTAATGTTAGTCAATCAAAACTAAACAATACTAAAAATACCACATCTGAAAGAGAAAGAAACAAAAGCAAGGGCAAAACAATAAAAGAATCTCAATCCAAGCTCCAAGAAACACTTGATAAGACTGTCAGTAATCTAAGAAATATAAATTTTAGCCTGTCAAGTGCTCTAGACCTTTCACAGGAGCCTTTAAATAGCTCACGTACCAAACCAACTTTAAAGTCTCGTAGTGGCCCTAAATCAAAAGTTGGTCGACCAAAATCAATGAATAATCCTAAAACAAAGGTTGTCCGCCCACAATTGCCAACTAAGTGTCCTGAGTTAACCTTTAAATATCAAGAATCCGTAAAGGAAATTGTGCAAAGTTCTGCCGGAGAGCCTGTATTGGATGATGATTGTCCTGATTCAACTGTTGAATACCCAGATTTAGTTACGAGTCTTCCAGAATCAGTAAACAAACTGCCAAGTAATTCTGTTGAAGGCCTGGTGACAACCAATAAATTATCTGAAGATTTTGTAACAATTATTGATCATCCTGTGGTTACAAATGACAGAAATGACTCAAATCTTGAGATTCCTGCTCATGAAACTAATATTGAAAATCAGGAGGAGGCAAAAATGACAATTCCTGAGTTTAAAATGATCTGTAATAAAAGCCCTGAAAATCAAATTGAAACTCTCAAATCAACTATTACTCATTATGAATCGATTGATATAATTTCAGAAAAGGTGATTGAGCATACAGAATCTAATACTAATGAATGCTCAGAAACCACCAATGTAACTTCCGAGAAAATTCCTGAATGTTATACTTCAAATATAAAATTTCCAGATACGACTGATTATATTCCTGTAGCAGGAGAAAGTTTTATTTACTGTCCAAGAAATAACTTAATTCAAAAAGAAGAATCCAATGATGAATGTCTTGACTTAACTTTTAAACACAATCCTACGAATTGTATAACTAGAGAGTCTGAAGAAAAAAGTTCAGAGTCAAAAGTTAATCTCACATCGACTATTGATCCTAATATTTCAACTGTTGATAAACCCAATTCAAAAGTAGATGATAATGAATCAACAATTGAAACATCAAAATCTATCTGTGCCAAACCAATATTTCTACCCGGGAATTCAATATCTGATGAACAAGATGACTATGATGAAATGAAAGAGTTAGAAAACTATATGCTTGCCCATAACATTACCCCAAAAGTTGACAAAAACAAAGAGAATACCCAAAAATTTAACAAATCAAAAAATATAAATCGCAAAAGTACCAAGCCTAATAATGTTACTCCGCAAAGCACTACTAAAAATACCCCAAAAGTCAGCGAAATTAAACTATTTACACCTCCTACAATCAAGGCTAAAGATGATAATACTGCAGTCTCCAAGACTGTTAATGCCAATCCTGAAAATATTCTGCCTATTGAAAAACCTGAACATATTGACAAGGAAGGCAAAGCTGACAAAGAACTGAAGAGAAAGAAGGACAAGGGACTTCCTCCAAAGAAGCGAAGTAGTTCAACAAATTATGATAATAGTAGTAGCCCAATCATATCAAAAGCAAAGAAAATTAATGTATCAAGGAAGGAAAATTCCTCACCTAAAAAGGACAAACTGCAATGTGAAGAAATTACAGAAAATAAAATACCAACAAATTTAGATGATCATGACAAATCACATGCCAAAGAACCCGCCAAAAATCCACGAGATTTGCCGCTTAAAAAACGTGCATTTATTTCAACAGAAGAGCCACTGCCGCCGCAATGTAATAAGCCACAGTCAACTAAAAAGCGCGCTAAAACATCAAAAAGCCTGCCACACAAATCCAAAAAATGTGCCAAAGTTATAACTGAAACGCCTCAACAAACCAAAAAATGTGCCAAAGTCTCTGAAGACAAGCCGCACCAAATTAACCAACCTAAACCAGTGATGAATGAAACTACGGATACCATAGTCGCCAAACCTAATGCCAAAAGAAAAAGGTTAAGCCAAGAAAAGGTATTGCTGCAAACTTCTAGTTCTAGAGAAGGAAAGAGAAACTTGCTGCGTGTCAAATTTTTCCCAGACAAAGAAGTACCTCCGATAAAAAGACTTAAAGGTATATTTTTAATTTTTTTAAAAGTATTTTTTTACTTGAGAATTTCAAAGAGATGTTTTGATTAACAAATAACAATATTTCCGTAGGTAATATTTCATTTTTAAATTGTATAATATGTTTAATTAATTCAATCTCCATCACTAAATAATTTTTTAATTACTAAGCATCTACAGATATAAATTTCTTTTATTTTCTATGATGATGAGTTTTTCTATGATAAGGGTAGGTCCTGCCGTCCGTAACGGTTATCTCTTTTCTATTTGACAGGTTAGAATTGTCCTATCGATTCCAAACTTTCATGAAAATTATATGTAGAAAGCCTAGCAACTCTATAATCGTTACCAGAAAGTCCAAACGTCCTTTAAAACATGCTGATTTTTATTTTTTAACAACATATTTTTGTATGATATAATTATCCTATTCATTTGAATTTTGGAATACTGATTCCTACTACAACAAGGTACACTGTTATAAGCTAAGCATCTCTATACCTATTCAAATCGTATGTCCTTAAACAGAATCCTCTATGACAGTTATGGCACTCTAGTTAATGTTCGTTTGTCCTACTGTTTAAAACTTTATAGTGATATTTTACACGCATGTAGGCTGTTTAGTCCTTGTTACACATTTACAACTTATATAATAAAGAACAATTTTTCAGATAAGAAGTAAGAGTGAGAAAATACATTCCAAATTATAAGAAACAGTATTAAGTTAAGCCAAAGTTATATTTAAATTTGTTGATGTCTACTTGTGTTCAGAATTAAATGATTCATAATTTTTTAAAAATGATTTAGTTATCGTCCATATTCATTGATTTATTTTACTAATGTCAAAAGCTATTGTGATTGACAGAAAAGTTAAAATATAACAAGTAGATGTCTTTTCAAAAAATGTTAACATTTTTTTTGTTTTTCAGAATTAAAAAATGCTGGATACAAATCCGATCAAGATCCCTGCGATGGCTGAGAGTGGAGAACCGGACGACAGAGGTATAAAGAACGCCATTTTTTCCCGCGTTATTCCGTATAGTTGTGTGCAAGCCTCCAGTCAAATGCACCTATAAGGTCAAACTATTCTTAATTTTACATTGAATTATACTATGCGTTTAGTAAAAAATTAAATACCTACAGCTTGACCTAATTAGCGCATTTGACTGAAAGCTTGTACCCAAATTTATGGAATATTGGGGGGAAAATTACTTTTATTTTTATTTTAAAAAATATAATAAAATCATCCTTTGTTGACATTCGCGTTGATTTGTCCTGTATCTGCAAAGTTTTTCATATTTGCAAAGTTAAGTGAGATGATTTCATTTTCTCTAAAAAAATAATTTCACAGAAAGACTAGTCTTATATTTTTGGTTGCAAGGGGGGATTTTCTCAGGTATTATTTAAGATTTACAGGGATTTACAATGAACATTCAGTAGACGATTTTTTGCCATTATTGTTACAATATTATTTAGGTGAAGAATTGACAGATGCTGAGAACGATTTACAACAAAGATTGAGACAACTCAATCTTGACTACGAATCAGGTAAACACAAAGGAGTGAAAGGGGATGTATCCCCCCCCCCCCAAAAAAAAGGTTCATCATCCCTTTAATACAGTATTACTTTTTTCCATTTCTTGTAAGATAAAGTTGAAAAAATTAAGGTTAATATTTGTTCTAGATTATTTTTTTTTCATAGGGACTATTAACACCCTAAAATCTTATCTTTTAATTATTTACTTTCGACTTATCTATCGTAAATCATATCGTCTTTGGAGCAGTGATGGATTCGAATCTTGACCTAATTCGAATTCTTGTCATAACTGAAGACATAAAAATAACGGATGTACGAAATAATTTAAGAAATATGAATAGTATAGTGGGGATCCTTATGTACTCAAACAGGCAACTTCTACATACTTTTAGTTAAAACTTTCAGACAAAGGTTTTGCAATCAAAGTGTTGGTTGTCTGCAATATTCAAATGTTAAAGCCTTGTGACATAAGTTAGGCAGGAGCCAAAGAGCTTTTTATTACATTAGTCCCCAAAGTTTTAATAACGTTTTCTTTTTCGTTGGCTTTAAAACTTCTTATGAATTTTGATGGGTTGATTCATTGAGTGTCCAAACGTTTCAACCCATAATTGTAATCTACAGAAGAGGGAATTTTGCGTTTGGGGATGTATAATGTATATCAATTTATTTGCCTATGTCTTATCCCTTGTGATTCACTTTAAAGATATGGACCTAAGTTGTTAGCAACCTCAGTAAGTTTTCTTGTAAAATATCTGCTCTCATCCTTTCTTATTTTTTACCAGATGAGAATAATAATGATGACTTGGAGCTGATCTATGCCAGCAGTACAACTAGTTCTGAGGATGGTTTTCATCAACATTGGCATGCTCTTAATCAAGGTTAAGTTTCAATCATTTTTCGTATAATTAAGGCAATTTTGTTCTTAAGCAATGCAGCGGAATACCAAATTATAGAACATTTTGAACGATTCGGTTCGCTTTTACAATGTAGCTTCTCATAGGCCCTGGGCAGGGTTATAACTATTTTGGGGAAGGGTACCACCATCCTCTTAAGATAAAATCGCCCCTAAAAAAACTACCCCTCCCCCTCAAAACTTTTTTTGTTTTTTTAAAAACTAAAATAAAAAAGTGGGAGGGGGGGGGGAGTTGACCCTATAACTAACCAAAGATTATGTCTGAAAATTAAATTTTGCATACCTCATGAGTCATCACATAATGGATAACTATAGATCATATCATTAATATTTTCGGATAATCAAAATATTTATAAACAATATTGAATAATTTTAGACCGTCCCGTGAACCCAAGTCATTTTTTTCACTCAGGCCAAGAATCTGAAGATTCGGATACAAATATTCCTGGATTGTTAGGAATTAGTCGTCATATAAGTTATAAAAAATATATTCTGATGGTGTAAAAATTATAAATTCAAGTTTTTATTATCATTCTCAAATGCAAAGTAGAACGATGAATGTCCGTCTAGCTGCCTGAAGCCTAAAATCTCAGTAACCGCTGAACCGATTGAGTTCTACTCTTCAGGGAATGTACCAATTGGTCTTGTGGTATTTTTAGGCTATTTTGTGGAGGTTGGGACACCCCACCCTTCCCCCCCCCCTGAAAAAAAATCCACTCAAATGTTAGGTACATTTAGGTACCTATTCCTCTTGGGGGGAAAAGCCCCTAGAAACTACAAGCTATTGAAATTATAAAGGATAGGTTTCTAAAAAAGTTTGCCTTCAAATGTTTATTACGAATAATAAAATAATATACTACAAGCTAGGGACGTGAGGTGTCAACACCCCCTTAAACTGTAACTACGAAAGTGTTGTTTACCTTGTTCAACCCCTTAATGGTTTGACACGCCCCGGGTGAATTGCTGTGCCCGCAACTGAGTCAGGCTATCAAATCTTATAAACTACATGGTCAAAATAACTTTATCAATATGACTATTTCTTCCTTTTCTGCAGAAACTCTCGAAGATGGTGTATATCATTTTGCCAACATTGATGAGATTGAAGTACACCACGATGCTTCTGTTGATCCACATGATGAAGTCAATGATACTGGTGTTATACAAGAAGCATCTGAGCTCGTGCCCGTTCAAGATTTCAGTGCTTCAAACTCAGGAACAAATACAATGATTTTTTGTCAACGTAAATTGACTAATATTGAATAATAACATTAAAAATTATAACATTTCTTTTAATCACTTTTAATCAATTAATTAGAATTAAGTGAAATATGTTTTATTTCGTGATGTAATTAATATTTACTTTATGTAATTCGAATAGAAGGCAAACCAGCGCATATGCAACACATTCAAATTGGCACAAGAAAACAATTCAGTAAAATATTGAATGGGGAAAATTGAGAGAAAGAAAAGAAAAGCACATTTCACGTAAAAAAAATAAAATCCTATTATATAAGTAATAAGTTTTTTTTGTCTGTTGCTTAAGAGTTTGATAGTTCTACATTTCACGAAAGTTTGACATTGGTCCCATGGTGGTTTTAAGCTATTTTATGTTTTATGTTTAGATTTATGTCTTAGGGTGGTTTTTGGCTATTTTTCCTATCCTTTCCAATATAATACAGAGCCTGTTAGGGGCGTAGCCGCTAGTATACCAAAAGTATTGAATTTTGTGTGTAGTAGATGAGTCCTGGGATAGTTTGATCAACACTGGTGTTGGCGTAAACACCATAGACACAGCTGTGTTGGAAAGGGCCCAGGAGGCTGCCAGGCTGCTGAACTTACCCGACTCTGACACCTCGGAGTTAGAATTTGCCAGGTATTGTTTTTTTTAGTTTGTTTGTTGTAATTTTGGTAATTGTCCAATTCTTACCTGTTATTTAAACCTAAATATGTAAGACCAGCAAAAACCATTATTGAATTTTAAACTCTATTAAAATTAGAATCTTAGCAAATTGTAAAGTTTAATGAGAATTTTCTTGTTATATGATGAAGTAATGAAACAGAAGATTGGATAGGACCAGCAGAGGAAAACAATAACAACAATGAAAATAATGAGATACATCAAGATTATCAAGATACTAAAGGTAAAAGGGGACTGTGCAAGAACGAGAGCAAGTGATCTAAAGCACCTTCGAGCAGTGAATCTAAGTATTTTTTTGTGAATACTAGGTTTATGTTTAATAAAGTTTTAATAAGGTTTTGAAACAACAGTTTGAACTCAACAAAACATTTGACAATTTTTCATCCAAAAATGCTCATAATTGCAAATATTTTTAGCCAAAATAAATATACTAAACATAAACCTAGTATTTTCACCAAAATACTCAGTTTCACTGCTAGAATGTACTTAAAATCACTCGCTCTTGTTTGTGGATTTGAATTTATTGTTATGATTATGAGTTTGTAGGAGATTTTATAATAGTTATAAATGAATTAGACAAATAAAGAAAGCGTTTTGAAAATAATACTTTAAACATAGTTTTAGATGATATTTTTTAGACACTAAGGATCAAGGCGATGTTTTTTTTCATCCCCCTCTTTATATTCAAAGGTTAGTTTATTATTTTTAAATGTTTACATTAAAATTTATTTAAATATTGCTAGTATGGCTTTGGATACAAGAATTTTTCTTTGGTCTAAAATTGGTTTTAAAGTAAACTAAAAAGCATGTTATAAAAATTTGTCACAAAAAAGGAAAATTAAAATCCTAAGATTATGATAATTCGCTACTTATTTTCCGGGGCCAACAAAATAGGAATTAATGCTATAATTTTTTAATTTCCGATTGATAAACATACCTATATTATTAGATACAATTTCGTGATGGATATTTTCAAACGGGCTGAAATGGAAATAGGACCCCTAAAGGTAAGCAACAATTCTTATTTTTATTCTGTTTAATTGTATTAACAAACTTTATTTCCCAGTGCTTATTTTAGTACTTAATGTTAATCCCTTTAAAATATGAAACTATTTTTCCTTATTAATGGATATTGATATAAGTGGTTATTATGACAAAGGAAAAATTGTCATCAATTAAGCTTGCTGACATGGAACTCATTTATTGTTTAGTTCGTTGATCCAGTTGTAGGAGAGAGGATGAATTTAAGGGGTGGGTGGAGGGTATCGTTATTTTATCCCTCTGCGAGTTTTACTTTATTAGAGAATATGTAACATCCAAGTAATAATGTATCCATATTCCTTTTACACTAAAATCTATAATTTTGGTTTGTTTTTAGACTGTTGTAGATTTGGGATGTAGTGAAACTAATTTCATGAAGGTAATGTATTAGACTTTTAATTTGATCTTAGTAATTAATCCCGTCCGTCCTTCTGTCTGTTTTTCCCAAAAAGCAACTTAATTGCCAAGTGTATGAAGATATAAAAGTTCAATCTTTTTTAGTTTTTCCGAAATGCTCGGTTGAAGACTGAGCGTTTGATTGGAGTTGATATTGATGGAGATTTATTAAAATCTGTTGCTCATCAAGTTAGCCCTCTCATTGCTGATCATCTAAGTATGTTAGTTTTTTTTTATAAAAAATATCCTCAATTGCCACTAAACTATATTTGATCCAGTGGCTACGCAATTGGCATTTGAGTGAAGAGAGGAAGTGGGTATTTCTTCCCTACTCTTACAATTTTAGTTTTAAAAGATTAGGGGTTGTTTTTTTCCAAATGTGATTTCTCTTGGCAAAGTGTATATATTTTGTACCCCTCGCCCAAAACAGTTATAACCCTTCCATGGACTGTAAGAAGCTTCCCCGTAAAAAAAACTTTATTTGTCAATTGTTTTATGAGATCTTTAGCTAAAGACAGACACACTCACTAACACACACGCACATATACAATACATAGACAATCGTCCTGTTTTTTTAAAAGTACATACAAATATTAAGCATATTGATATAAATCTATTTTTACTTTTATTTAACTTGGCTCATTTAATTTTTTAGGGTATATAGATTTATACTTTTACATTGATATTTTATTTCACATTAGACCCAAGAGAATGGCCATTTGAGATAGAGCTTTTTCATGGTAGTGTTGCAGTTCCTGATAAAAGGTAGAATATTTAAACTTACCTACTATTTATATAAAAGAGAGAATAATATTTTGTAGATTAACATATTTGTACTACAACCCACTAGTTAGAGATGTAGCATTGCGGCAGGTGTCCCAGAATGAACAACTGCCATTAAAACAATCAATGAAGCTTTCAATACTCGTTTATTCAGGTAGAATACAGCGGTTTTAAACAACCTAAAATAAAATCACAGAATTAGGTTGTTATAAATGAACTACAAATAGAACAATAAAGTATAATACAGAGTTAAAATACTAAAATTTGCATTGCTTTCTTAGTTTCTTTTAAAAGTCTTTTATTTTGATTTCGGGCTTTTCAGAATAGTGCATTTCAATAAAACAATCCAATGGTTCATTAGTCAAAGAATGTAAAACTTACTTCTCGAATCCAGCTCTTTCCACTTAATAATTTCCAGAACTACAGGCTTATCAGATCATCTCATCAACATAACCACCAGCAAATATCCACAGCAGCAATCAATACAGAACAATTCCACGGCAGTCAAGGACTTAATACTTCAGACCACAAGCCAGATTTGAGGATAACTCCATATGAATCGGTGTTACAGTGGCAGAATTTCAGTCTAAAAACATCAATCATATACTTTATGTTAGAAGGAGCACCATTTATAGAATAATCAAGGGTAACTCTGTGTTTTTAAGCTTTGACTTTGAGGCTTTCTAATTAATTTGAAGGAATTAATATAAAGGTGAGTATTCTGTACCTTAATTTTAGCGAAGGATCTCCTTTTTCGCTATTGGTTCCAAGTTCTTTGTTCCACTTGGTGAATCCTGCAACGAAAAACCATAATTAGGTGATATTTGGATAGGCAGCAATCTACACTATAACTTTGATTCCAAATTTCATTAGGTAGTTATTCAATCAACAACATTTTACCTATGGTTCTTTGTGCTCAAGCTTTCCCTCTGATCCGTCACGAGGGGCACCAACAAGCTTCTCCACTAGAGATAAAAAGAGGGCAGATCCACTCTCAACAGGCTCAGCTAATTCCAGGCCTTAATAATATCAAATTAAGCCCAAACTTTTAATGGACTACAATGCTTTTAAAGTTAACTTGGAGGCCGTTACGGTACTCATTTATTGGTTCTTTACAATTAAATAGGGGCAGTGAATTCAATAGATTTATATCTTCAACTTTGGTTCAAATGAAATCTTTGCATATACGGCTTCGCTGGGTGAATGAATTGACTATTTTTAATATTTGTTTTACCTTGTATCTCAGCAGAGACAATTTATTATTACATTTTGAGAACTTTTTCACTCGTTAGCACTTTCTGAAATGGATTAGCCCATATTATTTGATGTAGATATAGGTTTCTTTATCACTTTTTACATATATATATAATACAATTTTAACGATAGTAAATTTAACCAATTTTTGCTTAAAAGAAACAAAATAAGTTGTTAAAAACTAATAAACTTGGAAGTAAAGAGCTCAAATTAATTTTATAAATGCTTTGAATTGATTTAAATGTGTATTTTGTACCAAAAAATAACAATTTTCTTTAAACTTTTAGATAGACTATTTTTCCTTGCTTATATTAAGATGGCTGACGTTAGACTGATACAACGAATATAGAGATTTGAACGCTTGCGCGTCATAGATTAATCACATACATAGATTGGATAATATTTCATATTATTTTACAAAATTAAATATTCTTTGCTAAAATGAGTTTGAAAATAAAATTAGCTTTTGCATTAAACAATTACAATTTAATATAAATTTAAGTTGTGTAAGCAATTAGCATTATTTCCGATACATATTTTTGCTCTATGGTGAAGAAATAGGTTGCGTGAATTTACTTTAACATATTTTAATTACTAAACTTTGGCCTTGTTAGGGAAGCCTTCTCTCAGTCTTCGTGGGGTGATTTGACTGGATTCCTTCTAAATATAAAACAATATTAAAATCCCTGCAAGGAATAGAAATGTGTAAACGTGATTCGTCTTGCTTAATTTTATGCCTTATGTCTTATTATATTTTAAACTAGCGGCTACGCCCCTAGAAGCCTCTAGTGGCACTTTAAATGTTTGGTTTTTTGTTGCGTTCAAGTTTCTACGATATGTTGCGTAAGATTCTCTTTATACGATACCTCGCAATGTTACGTAGGAGTCCCTATACTTAAAATAAAAATTTCGATTTATTATTATTTCTCTTTGGAGGGTGGTGGTACCCTCCCCTTAAATAGTTATAAACTTTCCCGGGGCCTATGAGAAGCGACCCTGTTAAGGAGAACCCGATCGGTTCAGCGGTTAGCGAGATCCTTCGGTACAGACACAAACACACAGACATCCTGTTACTTTAGTATAAGGATTAGGAAGCTACACTATATTATGAAATGTCCATCTGTCCGTCTATAAAAAAAACGAAATGATGGAAACATTTATTTTACGGTGGCTGTTAAAGATAGACAGCTAAAATCTTTCTATAAACATCATCCAGAATGTAATTTACTTGGCCGGTTCTGTCGGTCATGATACAAAAGACCAATACATGTTTGTGCAAAAGGTTTCATAATTTTTCACTTTCCAAGTATGTATTTTTTCAATGGCACTGCTCTTTAACTGACTTAGTCTATTTGATTATTATTTTGTACTTTTCAATGTTGTACTTCTTGTTAATGAAATACTCAGAATTTATTTAATTTTAATTAAATTCATTATGGAAATTTGACGAGTTCTTTCTTGAAATTTTGTCTGAAATCAAAACATAAAGTATAATATTTACAAAGTTTGATCCAGTTTTATACATTTCATAATTTATTATATTTTTGTTTATTCACCAGGGAGGGAGGGGACCCTGGGCTGTTTATTACACTAGTCCCCTAAGTTGTATAATTTAGTGTCAAAACGTTTCAACCACTAACTGAAATTTATAGGAGGGGCAATTTTGTGTATCATAAATAGAGGTGTTATCAATTTTTAACATAGAATTACTTTTAGATTGTACAGAGCTGAAGGGGTTTGTGCCATTGAGCTTATTGAACATTTACACCCAGAAGAGCTTAACAAATTTCCTCAAGTAAGAAAATATTTCTACTCAATTATTAACTTTTAAAAACTAGAGAAAAATAATTATGTACATTATTAATTTACAAAGCATTTGTTTCCTAAAAATTATTTTTGTACTTTTAACTATTAGTATAAACTTATTAACAACCTTCACTGTTTATCACAAAATAAGTAGTAGAATGTTTTATTTATTATTTAGACTGTGTTTGGATGTATTCAGCCTCAAGTTTGTGTTATCACAACTCCAAATAAAGAATATAATATTCTTTTCAACAATTTTGATAAGGAGTTTAGACATGCTGATCATAAGTTTGAATGGACAAGGTAATAACCTATTTTTAAAAGCGATGCTTTTCTACTATATGGTTTGCTCTGAACGTACATCCGTAAGTAACGGATAGCTCTTGTCAAACAGTGTTAGATGTTCTTAAACAGTATGATGCATTTACGCAATGGTGCAATATTATTTAATTTTGTTTAGACTTATAGATTAATATTCTGCTCATTAAGTTCCTACATTCGACAAGTATTACTCTGCTTTTGCTGTCAGATTTTATAGCCTTGTTTTTATGGATGTTGTCAACCCTCTTTAAATTCATAAATGGGGGTTTCTTGCTTTTAATAAATTAGTATACAATATAAAATGACCTTAACCAAAGCTTTTGAGACGTGGAATATGTTACCTACTATACCAGACCAATAACAAAGAAAGTAAGTTAAGGTAAAATGCCATGAATCTTAATAAGATGGAACTTCTTTTCATGTAATATTTAATTGTTAGGTAGACAAATCTTATCCAATATATACAACATACATTGATGTATAACCAAAGAATGTCTGAAACTAAATTAATCCAGAGATATAAAGGGAAGAAGTCGATAGCCGGTAAATTGATGTACATCCCCAATAATAATATTCAAAATTACCGCTTCTGTAGATTAACAGTGAGTGGTTGTTTCAATTGGACTCTCACCTTAATAAACCAACCAATCAAAATTCAATCCAAATTTTTTAACCTAAATTTGTTAACCTAACGAATAAAAAAACTGTTACCTGGTATAAAACAGGTGTAATAAACATCCCAATTTCCCTAAAATTAATCAGTTTTGAATTTTAGACTTGAATTTCGGAACTGGGTAAATACTGTGCTTACTGACTTTCCAGAATATAAAGTTCAATTTTCAGGTTCTTTATTTATAACATTAAAAGAAATTGTTGTATAATCCCCGACTGAATTTAGTCGTCGGGTAGGTGATGGGATCGAATCTCGGCTCAAACTATGTCATAAATCAAGACGTTATAAGTTGTACATACTGCTGCTATGTCAGATGCGCGACATTAATAGCAAGAGAGAGGACCTACCAGAGGCATCATGCACAATTAGGACTTCTAGACAAGGATCCCATAATCAAAGGGTTAGTTATCATCTGCAATAGTTTGGATGTTGGTGCCTTATACCTACCTATTTTTTTTATAATATACATACAAACATATGATTTGGCAAAATTAGAAATATTGGATTAATCAGGTGTAGGATATCCAGAACTGCAGCCCAATCCTGAAGGTCCTTGCTCTCAGGTATCATTTCAAGTCTATAAAATGACTTTGTAATTTGGCTTAATCCATTGATGTTTTTAAAAATAAACCACTTTGTTTGAAAAACTGTTTTTTAAGACATAAATTTTTGAAAACAATTAAATATTTTTATGATATAAAATTCCCCAAGTCTATGAAGAAAATAAAATATGATTTGTTAATTTCTTTCAGAGGTAAGTGGGTTAAATTAAGCAATAATATATTAGCATGAAACGAGTAGAGCATACAAAAAAGTAAGAAAAAATCCTATATTTAATAAATTAAGTATTTAATAATTGTTTTAGATTGCTGTGTTTAAAAGACAAGCCGATGCACCTTACAGGTAAATACAAAATTAAAGCTTTACTGGTACAATTATTCTTTAAGAATTTGATATTTGAATATTAATGTATGAAGGATCTATGAGAAATAGATAAGATAAACGAGAAATTTATATATTTAATTAAAAGAATAAAAGGCAGGGGTTAAATAAATAAATTTGTACGGGGTGGGGGGGACTCTGTGCCGACATTCAATTGGCTCTTTGAATATCAGCCAATATCGTCTGAAATATTAACCCAGCCAAGTCGCTACAAATTAGCAGAAAGCAATTTTCTACTAGACGAAAATGTTCCACCACTGGAAACAGGTCTAGGTTATAATATACAATATACAACTAAACATATACAATTATTCGATAGAGCTCTCAATATCATCATACTCTTAAGTGTAAACTGTATCATTTTGATTTGAATTTAGGGAAAAGGTTGGAAGCGAGGAGTATGTGAGCATAGCAAAGTATGAATATCCACAAGAACTCAGATCTGTGGATCAAAGGATACATGATGAGGTTTATTATATTTCGAGGTAATCTTTTCATTTGACAGAAATTATTTTACAAACATTTTAGATACCTATAAAGATATATATGTCATATAATAGGTATAGCTTAATATAAAATAAATGATATAAAACAAGCTAAGATTAATATCGAAAACACAAAAAATAAATTGTGATTTCTTACGAAAGAGTTCATAAAAAGTGAAGTCTAACGCCTCAAAAAAAAAATTAACTGATTGAAAGAAGTTTGTGGGATGGATAATAAAGAAAAACATGCAAGTTTTATTCAGGAAACTGGCAATGGAAAGAAGAAACCTGGAGGAAAATCAAAATTATGACTCTAGTTATGACATCCAGAGAATTTTAGTTCCATTGGATGATGTCCTCCAGTTTTCGTCTGTGAGTGAGGTAGGATTATCAAGTTTTTTAATGTAGATTTTAAATCTAAGAAAATTTGAAATTTTTTATATTTGAACCAGTGTTTCGGAGCCGAAGCCTTGAGCCGGGAGCAGCAACAATTTTGGTGGAGCCGGATCCGGAGCCGTATTTTTCGTTAAAAACGGCTCCGGCTCCAGATTAGCTAAAAATGATTTTTTAAGTAATATTATAATTTGGCAACGGTCTATTTAAATGTAAAAATCTACTAAAATTAGTAGGTACTTGCCAAATATTTTTTGTCTTATGCTTTAATTTAGTCTAATTTTATGTTTATTTTATCAATTTTGATAAAAATTGAAAAAAGAGGTGGTAATTTTTCATATGCTTAAACTCTGCGGGATCCCTTATCCTGCAGGGCTATTTAGTACCCAAATAACCTAAACTAACCTGGCCTAAATTAATATACAAACAAACTTAAACCTCCCCCCCCCCCCCTCTTTTTATAGTCTAATTTTTATTAGATGTGTGAGGATAAGGCTAAGATACAAGAGGTGTGCTCAGAGAGAGGTCTAGTCTTTATAAATGAGGAGGTAAATTCTGATATTGATCTATAGGAAATACAAAGATTATATAATATACATCTTGTTTTCATGTCCTTATAGCGAGAACTCTTATATTGAAATAATTGCCCATTGTCCCATCCCTTAATAAGATAAAGTATGTATTAAGATTGTTCATGAGTTTGAGCTGTGTTATCCTGATTCTGATGAATGCCTGGTGTTCGGGGATCATCAGTTCGACTATGATGATGAGGTAACAGAAGCTTTTTATTAATTGAGCACTTATTTCTTGCCTATAATTATTTAACAAAATCTGTTCCTCTATCGAAATCTTGCCAACTGCTAAACCGAATAGAAGCTGCTCGTATGCCTTAGGAAGGTTGATATATTATGAGTGAGGGTACCACTTACCCCATCTCAAAAAATAGCCCTAGAATTAAAAAAATTTCCTTTTTTTAAAATGTAAACTGAAGAGAGGTCGACTAAACCCAGCCTCCCCCCCCCCCCCCCATTAAAAAAAATTCGATTGTGGGGTCAAATTCAACCATTCTAATAAGTGCCCCTAGAGGCATCTAGGGGCCTATCCGTTAATGTTAGCATATATTAACATTAATTTAGGCCAGCAAAGCCAATAAAATACAGGCTTAGAATGGCCTTTTTAATGCTTGAAATACTTGATACCTACTTAGTGGGACATTTCCCATTAAATAGATGCTATACTGTGGTAATACGACACCCATACGGACAGGCCGATTACAGAGTTGCTTCGCTGTGACTTATGATAACAAACCCCCAGCACTAATCCTATTATATCACTATCCATCTCATGACCGCTGTTAACCCCGCACCCGGCGGTCAAACTAGCCTGCCTAAATGTGGGGAGGGGACTTGAACATGCAACTATCACGAGTCCATCATGCGCTTATATAATCGGGAGGCACTGCCTCCCCTTTTACCACCGCTGCCCCCACAGCCTGTCTACCGTCGGGCGCTAAGCCCTAGCGCCCCACACCCCCTTCAAACCTAACCATTGTTATATTTTTGTTGTATATATATAGTAAACATAACTTGTAAATATTATTCAGTTTAAATATATAATTCTGTATGATTGAATCCTGCTTGTTTGTTTGGTAGAATACTTAAAGGCTAGGGCCCGTTGAATCCGAACTCGTTACCCCGTGGGCCGAGTACGCTCGGCTTACCAGAACTTGGTGTCAGCGTGTTTCAATCGAGCCTTACAGAAACTAGCCTATTCTACCTCTGATTGGACCCTTTGGCAAGTAAGGGGACAATCAGCCGCCAACTGACCCGTGAGACGGCCTTTTTAGGTCGAATTTCCATCATCTTGAACGCAATATGTGGGCCTCTGGCCTACGGCAAGCAGATTTAGCCTGCTAAAAGCGCCAGTTAAGACGTTTTTTCCGTGTCGTGTAGGAGTAGCGCTAGGTGCGCAGCCACGGCAATCGGATAATTTAGCTCAGACGGCTACAAAACTGAGTCTAAATTGGCAAGTGTAGCTGGGACAAGCCCCAGGACACCCAGGCCAAACCTACGAGACAGACAGCTGTGTGCTGGTCTCCCTAAGAAGGCAATGTGTGGCTGCGAAGCTTCAGCACACAAGTAAGCCCTACCACTGCGACGGATAGCAGATTTTGAGCCACAGGCACGGCAGGACGGGACATTCCCTGCCGCTGCCTCCCAGGATTCGAACCCGAGGCGCTGCAGGACGGGCCATTCCCTGCCGCCATTTGTCGGGATTCGAACCAGCGGCGCTGTAGGACGGGTCATTCCCTACCGCCGTCACCCCTCTGAACCTTGCAGGACGGACATTCCCTGCTGCCAGTGCTTCCAGAATCGCACCTAGAGCTCCTAGTGATAACAACACATCATTGTGTATAAAATGTCAACCAAGTGATAAAAATAAATATAAAATTGTTGACCAAGTGATAATTAATAAGCTCTAGTGATTCGAAGCTACAGTCTAAGCCACCATGGTAAGCGATACCACCATAGCTGCGGTGCGGCCACCACCAAAGTTTCTGCCAACCCCAGCCGAACGAGAGGCCCCCTTGTCTCAAGGGCAGGACCTCCACTTCCCCTGCCATATCAGGGTGAGGTTTCCTACTCCTGACCCTGCCCAGCATGTACAGGTTGATGCCATGATTGACTCTGGCAACCGTGTACCAGGGTCTGCTGTAATTTCTGAGCACCTCATGCACGCGATGGGCGTGCAACGCATGTTGATTCCGGACAACACCCAGATCCTGACTGCTAATGAGGACGGCCAGCCCCTCCAGGTAATTGGAAAATTAAAAGAGTTATATATGGCAGTTTCACACACTGTTATACTCCATCTATACCACGTGTCTGTGGTCCGAAATCTCTCACACCCTCTGAACCTAGGAGGGTATTTTCTCAAGGAGTTCGGAACTAGGCTCTGTTTCGACATGCAACCACCTTGCTTGTGGGCGCGTGGGGAGTTTATCCCACTCCGTGGCGTCCCCATTGACCGGGAGACAGCCGAGAGAGAGCTAAGCTATGAGGGGCCTCTGCCAGGCCCCCTGCCTGAGCAGCCGCGTGTGGTTGAGAAAGGCACACACTGGGTGGACGCTGAGCTCAACGCACACAAGGGAGCTAACCTGCTAGCCATGGGGTTGCCCCCAGTGCCCAAGGTGCCAAGGGAGAGCCTGCCAACAACGTTTCCTGAGATTGCCAGCCCTCCAGAACCCATCTTCTCCTCCGACACTTTTATTAACGGCCAGCCGTGTCCACCTGGCCCCCTCTACCTGGGACCTCCAGCCAGTCCACCAGCCAAGCCCGAGTCCAGACCCGTCAAGTCGCGGTCTGATGTACCCGGAGCCTCACTCAGCTCTCAGGCCCCAGCCTCTCCCGGCGCCGTGCCCGTCAAGTCGCGGCCGGACGCCCACGGAGCCAAAGCTGGACCCAGCACTTTGGCCTCTCCCAGCGCCGAGCCCGTCAAGTCGTGGCCGGACGCCCCCGGAGCCACGCCTGGCTCCGACACGTCAGCCTCTCCAGAAGCCGAGCCCGTCAAGTCGCGGCCGGTGGGTCCCGGAGCCAAGGCTGACCCCTCACCAGCCACGTATAGGCTAAGCGCTGTCACTCCAACTGACGGTCAACCACCCCAGCTCCGCACAGCCAAGCGGGTGGTCCTGCCTGGCCGCGGGGTTATGGCGGTCCCTGTTGAGCTAGTGGGCCATCGCACCAAGGATGCCATTCAACTAGCTGCCCCAGAACAGAGGTTTGGGGAGGACCTTGTCATTCCAGAGGGCCTGTATGCCCACAGGCCTGGCTCTGCCACTGTGTTCAGAGTACTGGTGGTCAATGAGGGGGAGGTGCCCCTCTTGCTGGATGCTGGCCTCCCAGTGGCAGGGGAGCTGGTCAAACCTGACATTTTGGAGGTCTCTGATACGCCTCCCCCGCGTCTCCACTCGTTCCAAGAACCTGCTGAGCCTATAGACATGCAAGAGTTGTGGGAGGCCCTGGAGATGGAAGACAATGAGTTCCTACGCAAGGACCCCTTGCTCAAGAAGGAGGTCTGGACTACGTTGTCAGAGTACAGGGACGTCTTCTCCAATTCTACCCCCGGCTGCACAGATGTGGTTGAATTGCAGCTGCGCCTCAAACCAGGGACCCAGCCGATCCGCCAGAGATTCAGGGATCTGAACCCGCGGCAAGAGGCTGAACTGGAGAAACAACTGGACACCTGGCTGCAGGAAGGAGTTATAGAGCCGTCGGACTCCGCCTGGAGCAGCCCCCTGGTGCCCATCAAGAAGAAGGACGGGAGCACCCGCTGGGCCGTCGACTACAGGGCCCTCAACAAGTGTCTGGAGCTGGACAGCTACCCCCTGCCTAGGATCCAGCAATTGGTGGAACGAGCTGGCGGGCACCGTGTCTACAGTGCTCTAGACGCGGTGGCTGCCTACTACACCATCCGTGTGTCTGAGGATAGCCGGCCCTGCACCGCCTTCACCACCCCCAGGGGCTTGTATCAATGGAAAAGGATGCCCTTTGGCCTGGCTACGGCACCGTCTGTCTATTCCAGGTTTATTGCAGGGGTCCTAAACCCACTAGGCACAGCCAACCTCCAGTCATACCTTGACGACGTCCTGACCTTCCATCAGGATACCTGGGCCCACCTGGCCAGGCTCCGAGAGGTCTTGGAAGCCCACCGCAGGGGAGGGATCCGCCTCAAGCCAGCCAAGACCAAGTTGTTCCGGTCCAAGGTGGATTATCTGGGTCACACCCTCAGCCGTGAGGGGATAGCCATGCAAGAGGACTATATTGACCGCATCTTGGACTGGCCAGCCCCTAGCACCCCCAAGGATTTGCTGGCGTTGCTGGGCTTCTTTGGATACTACCGCCTGTTCATCCCAGAGTATGCAGACCTCACCTACGAGATGAATCGGCAGAAGACGGCCAAGGCCCTAACCTGGACGCCTGAGATGGAAGCCCAGCTGCTGCAACTCAAGGACAAGTTCCGCCAGGCCCCCATCCGAGCGCCGCCCAGGTTTGATTTACCAGCAGTGTTCCAGCTCACCACAGATTTCAGCAGCCGCGCCATCTCTGCCATACTGAGTCAATGCCAGGAGGGCAAAGAAAAGGCTGATTGCCGCCGTGGGGCGCAAGACAACCGACCCTGAAACGCGCTACCCGTCCTGGAAGGGAGAGATGGCCGCCATTATCTATGGGATCCGAAAATTCCACGGCATCTTGTCCTACCGCAGCTTCCAAATCAACACTGATTCCTCTGCCCTGCTACAGATGAAATCACTGAACACATCCACAGGGATGGTGGCCCGCTGGCAGGAGGAGCTAGCGGCCTTGGATTTTACCGTCTGCCACAGGCCTGGCACTCAGAACACCAACGCCGACGCCCTCAGCCGCCGGGAAGATGCCAACATGCCAACGGCGAGCGCCGAAGAATTAGCAGAGCAGGCTGAGTATATCCACAACCTGGGCCAGCCAGGGGAGGCCGCAGCTAGCCGGCCTCCTGCCGCCCGACTGGATTCAGCTAGAGTATTGGAAGCCCAGACACAGGACCCCCTCCTGCTCCGTGTCCGCCAATGGGTGGCTGATGGCAAGGCCCCAACCAAGGCTGAGCTGCGTGGCAAGGAACGAGACGAGCAGCAGTACGCCAGCCGCTTCTCAGCCCTGGGGCTTGACGAGCATGGCTGCCTCACCACCACTGACCAGACTCTGACAGGGGAGAGGACAAGATACCTGCTGCCCTCGGCCCTCCAGAAGGACGCGTTCTTTCTAGCCCATGGGACCCCCATGGCTGGGCACTTTGGGATGGACGCAACTATCGCCCGCGTTGCCATGCACTTCTGGTGGCCCAACCTGGCCCGTGACGTCCGCCTGATGGTACAAACCTGCCCTGAGTGTGTCCAGAAAGTTACCAAGGAGAGGCTGAAGCAGGGGATCCACGTGCCCTCCCGCCAGGGGTATCCACAGCAAGTCCTATTCATCGACCTGGTGGGGCCACTGCCAGAGACCCCAGCTGGGAACTGCTACATCCTCACCTGCCAAGATGGATTTAGCCGGTTTGTCAGCCTCTACGCCATCCCCAACAAGCGCACCCTCACGGTGGCTGAAGCCCTGTTGCACCGCCACCTGGCCACGTTCGGATGCCCCCTGAAGATCCATTCCGATAATGGAATGGAATTTACCGGCCAGGTATTCCAGGAACTGGCCTCCTGGCTCGAGATTGGCCTGACACATCCACCACCCTACAACCCGCAGTCCAACCGAGTGGAGAGGTTTCATAGGACGCTCAACACAGGCATGCGCCTGTTCCTAGACAGAGACGATAACAACTGGGAGCCCCACCTGCCTGCCATCGCCTTTGCCTACAACACCAAGGCCTGCAGATCTACTGGTGTGACCCCGTTCCTGGCCTTCTTTGGGAGAGAGGCCAAACTGCCGGTGGACATGGTGCTACGGCTGCCAGAGACCGAATATGCTTCAGTTCCAGCCAACGTCCAAGCTCTGTTGCAGCGCTACTATGCAGTTTATGATGCCATCCAGCAGAAGGAGGAGGGAGCCATCCGGAGGAGCGCGGCAGCTTACGAAGGCACGGCCAAGTATGAGGTTGGAGACTTGGTCTGGTACCTGGCCCCTCGCCTGGTGCCAGGAAAGGCAGCCAAGATTACCAAGAGATGGACTGGCCCCTGGAAAGTAGTGAGGAAAGCTACAGAAGTCCATTATGTCATTAAACCTGCCTCTCCAGTAGCCAGAATCTCAGAAGTTACCGCGCATGTAGGCCGACTGCGCAAATACACTGGAGATGTGACTGCCCACCAGATCCCAGACGACATCCAAGTTGACGTGGACGGCGACGAGGATGCCACCGAGCTGCCAGTTGGAGCGGCGGCGCCCGCAGCTAGCAACCCAGGAGAGTTCCCAGTGCACCAGCCAGCCGCAGCCGCCCCACAGCCTAGCGGCCAAGATCGTGACCCAGTGGAGGAAAACCTGCAGGAGCAGCCCAACGAACCGCCGCCGCCGCCGCCCGCTCCAGAGCCACTCAGAGATGCCATCTGGAACCCTGACTCAGACATGGAGAACCTGCCAGCCAGCAGCGAGCCTGTAGGAGAAGAGCCAGCCACTGCGATGGAAGAAGCCGCCCCAGAAGAAGAAGAAGAAGCCATGTGCCCCCTGCTGATGACAGCCATCCCCATCCGGGTCGGAGCTAGGAGGCCAAGCAACCTGAATCAAGCAGGCGCCCCCATGGAATTCTATGCGCCCTTTGCCATCACCATTCCACCCTTAGGAACCACCAGAGTCTGCCTAGGCCTCCGTGTCCAACTACCAGCCGCGACAGAACTGATCCTGCAGACGAGGCAAAATTTCCAGCGGCGAGGCCTGGCCGTGGCCAACCCACGCCTAGAAGCCAACCAGGAGCTGACAATGCTGATCACCAACCACAGTCAGACCGAGCAACGAGTGTCCCGGGGAGCCTGTGTAGCCCGAGCTGTCCTCCATCGAGCTGTGCCCCAAGAACTGCCTGTCCGGCGCATGAGCCGGCTGTCGTATCCCCAGGTTCAAGGCCTGGTGGCTCAGGAGCCACGCAACCCTTGAAGGAGAGGTTGTGGTAATACGACACCCATACGGACAGGCCGATTACAGAGTTGCTTCGCTGTGACTTATGATAACAAACCCCCAGCACTAATCCTATTATATCACTATCCATCTCATGACCGCTGTTAACCCCGCACCCGGCGGTCAAACTAGCCTGCCTAAATGTGGGGAGGGGACTTGAACATGCAACTATCACGAGTCCATCATGCGCTTATATAATCGGGAGGCACTGCCTCCCCTTTTACCACCGCTGCCCCCACAGCCTGTCTACCGTCGGGCGCTAAGCCCTAGCGCCCCACACCCCCTTCAAACCTAACCATTGTTATATTTTTGTTGTATATATATAGTAAACATAACTTGTAAATATTATTCAGTTTAAATATATAATTCTGTATGATTGAATCCTGCTTGTTTGTTTGGTAGAATACTTAAAGGCTAGGGCCCGTTGAATCCGAACTCGTTACCCCGTGGGCCGAGTACGCTCGGCTTACCAGAATACATTTTACATATTAAATGTTCGATATATTAGCAAGTACTGATCAACATAAGATCTTACGGAATATTTTAAAAATTGTTTAATTACATATATTGAAGAGTTGATGTTTTATTTATAAAGACAAAACAGCCTTTTATAAATTGCTACTTTCGGTTTTTTTCATTAATATGTTTTTTTTCAGACTAGCACCTTTCATGATTATCCATGTAATCAACAAAATGACACTGAAGAAGAATGGTAAAAAGGGCATTTATAATTTTGATTTTTTTTTTTTTTTTTTTTATATATCTAGTCTTATGCCTAGTGTATTTTTGTATTATCTTTCGTTTCTCGGTAAATCTGTTGTTTCAGTATTTTTTCATGTTTATGCTAATGTTTTACCTGTTGATCTAATACCGGTGCCGTTTTTGAATGTCTCATATATTTGCTATCCTATTTTGAAGTTTTTTTCTATATTTGTTTTAATACTGTAGTAGTATAAAATATTCAGTTTTTGTTCGATGGAACTTATAGAAAAATTGTCTTTCTGTTTTTCAATTGAAAATTATTTTTTTTAGTGTAAATTCTTTCAGTTGGCATTTTTTTGTAATTTGATCTCAATGTTTGGACTGGCTACGAACAATTTAGTCCCCAGTTTTGGTAATATAATGTATTTTTTTTAAATCTATGTTATTTTGTTTCAGAAGTATATTTAAAATGGGGTCTGCAGAGGAGGTTACAAAGAGTATAAAGCTTCCAGCTACAATAGACCTGGCTCTTCGCAACATTAAGGATGCCAAAGTAAGAAATTTTACATTTTTAAAAACTACTTTAAGAAAATTAATAATCTCATAGACATTAGTTTATTGAAAGTACTGGACCTAATTAGATTCGTATATGATTTGACTTACACAAGAGGACTATAAAAGTACCTACTGTTTTTAGGTCAAGAAATACTAGTTTTTTTGAAAAATCTTAATAGCCGCATAGTCTGAAATAAAAATACATAGCTGTAAAATATGGTGGTAGCTAAAAATGTATCAAATGCTTTGTTAATATCAAGCTGTAGCCAAAACAAAAAATATTAACTTTTTTTATTCCCTTAATATTCTTGTCTGAATGTTATGAATATTTAGATGTTTGCCATGGATATTGGTGGAAGTTTGACAAAGATAGCTTACTATTCAACAGTTCCTTTTAAGAAAATAGCTTATGATAGCATAGAACCTGGACAAGAAACTGAGGTAATTCACTGTGCTTTCAAAAGCGAAGATTTCTATAGTTAAGGGCTGTCCTTCCGTGCGTTAGTCCGGGACGGTTAAATCTTTTAGTTAATTTAAACAGTAGAGATTTGTCCTATCGATTTCAAACTTTGCAGGATTATTCCAATAACAATTAAGGTACAATTTAAGAAGCGTAGCAACTCTTTAATTGTTATCAAAAACAGTTCGTACGTCCATTTTGAACATGCTGAAATTTAACTTTTTTGACAACAAATTTTTGTATGTTATATTTATCCGATTCATCTTATTTTTGGAGTAATAATTCATATTTGATAAGTTTTGCAACAAATTTACTCACAATTTTGTTTATACTTATGCATAAATATTCTGCTTATTTAGTTCTGACACTATACAAGTGTAATGTTCGTTTGTCCTACCATTTTAGAGCTTCACTTTTATGGATGTTGTCATCCTTGTTATATATCAGACTTGCTATTGTATTTGTAAGATTATCTATTTATCAATATTTTTTTATCTTCAATAGGTCGCTTTCTTTCTTGATTTAAAAATCTCGATATCATTTATAATAGATTATATCTATCCTTTTATGTAAAGTAGTAAGGGTTTTTGTCTGAAGCTTAAGATCTTAATAACTACTGAACCGATGGGGTTCACTGTTTTAGGTAAGCTTTAAATAAGGTCCTAGGTTATTTTATTTTACAGATTCAAGTTTTGCGATGGATTTATTTTTATAGCCCCTTTCTGCCACTAAAAGTACAGAGATCCTAGATGCTATGGACAATGGACATAGCCAATAGTTAAAAGATTATATATTATTAAATAAATTTATACCGTTTTACCTAATTAAAAACAAGGATGACAACATCCATAAAAGCGAAGCACTGAAACGGTAGGACAAACGGACCTTAACACTTGTATAGTATCTGAACTGAAAAATCGGAACATAAATGTAAATATGTCGAATCAAAATTGTAGGTAAATTTGTTGAAAAACTACTTAAAACAGGATAATGTTTATGGACATACTTACATTTTTGGACTTGATTATAGAGTTGCTTCGCTTATAATATTGTTCTTTGTTGTCCCAGGAATCAATATACCAAAAATCAGATCAAACGGATAATTAAAACACTTGAAAATTTGTTGTTAAAAAAGTAGAAAAATCAACATGTTTAAAATGGACGTACGGACATTCTGGTAATGATTATAGAGTTGCTACGCTTTCTAAATCGTACCCAACTACTACAGGAATCATCATGCAAAGTTTGAAATCGATAGGACAATTCTAACATGCCTAAATTAACGAATAAAAGCTATCTATCTCGGACGGACGTACGGACGGACGGACGGACGGACCTACCCTAATTATAGAAAAGCTTCGCTTTTAAAAATGAATAAGTGTCAAAATGTAGCAGTAACTCTAGCGTTTTATCTTTTATACTTTATTATATGGACTAGCGGCTTCGCATCTAGAGGCCTCTATGGGCACTTGAGGAGGGGGAGTTGAATCCCAAAACCTATTTTTTTTAAAGTAATAGAAAAAATATTTTTTTGAGGGGGGGTGGGAAGGTGGGGGGTGGCGCCCTTCCCTGGACCTACGAAAGGTACCCGATCGGTTCAGTGGTTAGCGAGATCCTTTGGCACAGACAGATAAACATCCTTTGACTTTATTATATGGATATAATGGAATAGGACAAATTATAATAGATTAATCTGAACCCTAGAATATTGGAGTGAAAAGATTAAGATTATTTTATCCCTCCCTACTTATATTTGCATCTTTATGCTCGTTAAAATCGACAATGCAATTTTAGTATTATTTACACTGTTGCATTATGTCCGTACAATATAACTAGGAAAAGGAGTAATCCCATAATTGTTAATTTGTCTGAGTAATTTTTTAACTTGTTTAGAACATGTTGAATGTCATCAACCTTGTTTTTTTTTATTTATAAACCTTTTATTTTGCATCTTTTGAAAAACGTCTATTTCTAATATTTTTTTACATGTGTACATTAAGATATATAAGTTTTCCGGAATTTTAAAGTTAGGGGGAGATTTGAAATCTGCATCAAATTTTAAGGATTTTTTATAAAATTCGTTTTTTCTATAGGTAATTCTTTATCTAAAAGCGGAAATGCATTTTAAGTTAATTAATTTTGGCATCTGTGATTGGTGGATTTAAAAAATCTGCGCTCTGATTGGATGTCGTACATCATTCAACCAATTAGAGCGCAGGTAGTTTAAAATCCACCTATCCTATTGGTCAAAATTAATTAACTTAAAATGCATTTCCGCTCTCAGATAAAGAATTATAGAAAAAACGAATTTTATAAAAAATCCTTAAAATTTGACGCAGATTTCAAATCTCCCCCTAACTTTAAAATTCCGGAAAACTTATATATCTTAGTGTACATATAGAAATAAAGTAATGCAGTGCAGCAGTTATACCAGATTTTCATTTCCAATTCGATTTTGGTGTTCTTACAAATCTGAATAATATTATTGATATATAAATATTTGAGATTGATTGGCGCAATGGGGATCATTTGGTCAACCGGCCTCTGTATAAATAAGTTGTATCTAAAATTAAGAAAGAGAATGTCTGGTTTAATGCTTCCTTAAGTATCTTTATTTTACAAAGTTAGGCAATCCTTTAGTTATCTACAATACAGAGTCCACAGTGTCTGTCTTAATCTTAAGATCTCGATAACCTCTGAAATGTGTAAGACCTATTTTAAAGATAACCTTGCTGTTTGTTGGTTTTGACATCCCCAACCCCAAAATTAATTTTTATCTCGCATAAAATATAGAAGTTAAGATTTTTACTTAAAGTACCCCCCGCCCCCACCTGAAAAAAAGAGAAAAAAATTCCTTTCTTTTAAAAAAGAACTTACAAAATTAAGGTTTAGAGGGACCTAATTTACTCTTGGGAAAAAAAGTTTTGAAACCAAAAAATACAATTTTCGACGGTGGTATCATGCAAATATTTAATTTTGCCTCTGGTCAATTTTTGTTCACATAATGGAAAAGGATATTGGTTAATGTTTCTTATAATCTTTATCAAGAGAAACTTTCTGTTTTTCCTGTTAGAATTTTGTTCAGTACTTTGTAGAATAGAATTGTCTTTTTCTTCTTTCGATTTACTTTTTTTTTAAATCATTTAAAATCAACCAGTCCAATTACAAATTCGTTTTATTTTATCTGTAGATTGTAAATATATTTTGTTAAGAGTCAATAATAAAGGACAACATAAAATCTACTGATAATTTTTCGTTTTAATGCCAAATGTGTTGCTCACACTAAGATCATTCAAGTTCCTAGCCCCTGCAGATGACCTAACCTTTCTGGAATCTATACCGTGGCGTGGGTCTAACCTAACTTAACATGGGTTTCCCATAGTGTAGTGGTTAGCGCACTACGCTGTGGTTGGGAGAAACCGAGTTCAAGTTCCCACATAGACTTTGCACTTGGTTGACAAATGCTGTCGCAATTTGTCAGATTATGATCACGCAACCTTCCCTAAGGGGGGAGATTTGTAGGAAGTTAGGATTCTACAAATCAAGCAGCTCTAACCATGATTTCCATCATCCATGCTCCTCGTATGAGAGTGCCATTAGTTAGAGTGGCTTAATATGGAACACCTACCAAAACTCTAGGCCAGGGTGATGTAATAATTGAGTAGCTTCCACGAGAATTGCGGGTCAGCTTGTAATGTAACATAGAATACAATCAGCTGTGCGCGAAGCTTACCAATCTAAGATTGGCCAAAGGATTCTCACTTACAGTCTCCGTGTGCATCTGAGTCCTAACTTCAGATATTCATGGCTACAACAACAACAACTTAACTTAACAACAACAATTAATATTGACATTAACATAAACTTTCTAATGGCTATCTCAATGTATCAGTAAAATCTTATTCACATTCTAATTTTTTTTCTTGTAGGTCATCTGCAACTTTTCTATCCATTTAGATCTAATTTTGAATTTAGATAAAGAGAGGGGGTAGGTTTCTGGTAGAATCCGTAAAGGTGTTTGTTTTAAGGCTTAAAATAGTAGTAGAACCATAATATTCACTAAATATGTGTATTTCTTATTGAAAAGAACTATAGACAAAAAATTTTTTTATAAAGTTAACATAAATTTTTATCGTTCTACTACTGTTTTAACATATAACCTTTACGGATTTTACCAGAAATCTACCCCGCTCTTATTTGTAGTCTCTGGAGGAAGCTATGTATGAAACAACGGAGGGGGCGCGACTACACTTTATCAAATTTGAAACCAAACATATCGAGTACACACTTGACTACATTCAGAAGTCTCTACTGGGATCTAATAATAAAATTACAGGCATTCTTCAAAACAAAAATTAAAAAAAAAAACATTTGTTGTTTAAATTTTTTTAAAAATTTAAATCCTGATGTTTGATTTTTAGGAAGCTTTTCCTTATTTTTAAATTCACCATAGACCTCTTCTCAATTGCGGTCGTTAGTTTTGTAAGAAATTAGAAAGTCGTCCAACGACGTTTGTCTAGAGTTTCTGAATGTGTAGTGTAATAATATCTGAAGGCATGTTACCTTTTTTGTTAATGCCGCAGTTATGAATGTAAAAAGTTTCCTAATCTCGAAATTGATAGGTAAATAAAATAAGTTTTATAACTATTGCACCTTGTTTATTCTTGCCTGTTATGATTATTTGAAGAATGTTTTGAATGCCAGGAAGCACAATAAAAGTGACAGGAGGCGGAGCTTATAAATATGCAGGAAATAAATTCTTTTTACAAACACACATGTCTTTTTATCTATCTATCATAGATTGAATTTAATTATATGGAAAAAATGTTAAATTAGATATGTAGCTTAAAGATAAATGAACGGTCGACTCAGTTTTATCATCCAATTAATGATATAGATTCAAATGAAATAAATAAACCCACCCTACAAGATCCCAAACCTCTGAATTTAAAAATAATAATACTAAAAAATTTCTTTGAAAGTTTATTTAATTTTTTTATATATATTTTTAAAAATATAAGTCGATTAAATCCTGTTAAAAAATGCTATTCTTTTATGAGCGCTTTGCTACTTATGGATGTTATCATCTTTGTTAAAATGTTTTTACAAATGTTTCATCTATCTATTTATCTATCTTTCTACCTTTCTAAAAATACAGGAAGGAAAATCCCATCATATTTCTAAACTTAATTCTAAGCTTTGTTATTCATATATGTTGTTGTGTAGTTTTGCAATGGATATTATAGTTCAGAGAATGGAGAATTCACTTTAAACTTTAGTGACTTTTTGGTATCCCACCCAAATAATTGCTTTTTTTTTATAAAAGAGGAGATTTATTTATGTGGGGGATTCAATATCTTTCCCTTATATTTCTTATAGCTAAATGGAATTAAACAAGGATGACAACATCCATAAAAGCGAAGCACTGAAACGGTAGGACAAACGGACATTAACACTTGTATAGTGTCTGAACTGAATAATCAGAATATAAAAGTTCAAAAGTCGAAGCAAAATTGTAAGTAAATTTGTTGAAAAACTGCTTGATATAGGATAATTTTTATGGACATACTCACATTTTTATGACTTGATTATAGAGTTGCTTCGCTTATAATATTGTTCTTTGTTGTCCTAGGAATCAATATACAAAAAATCAAATCAAACGAATAATTACATCACATAAAATTTGTTGTTAAAAAAGTAGAAAAATCAACATGTTTAAAATGGACGTACGGACATTCTGGTAATGATTATAGAGTTGCTACGCTTTCTATATCGTACCTAACTACTACAGGAATCATCATGCAAAGTTTGAAATCGATAGGACAATTCTAACATGCCTAAATTAACGAATAAAAGCTATCTATCTCGGACGGACGGACGGACGGACCGACCGAACCTAATTATAGAAAAGCTTCGCTCTTAAAAAGCGAGGGATCAGTGCGAAAATTCCCTGAATGTTCTATCAGTGGATCCGTCAACGAGATCTTACTGCACACAATACTAGACATTCATAGTTCATACATTAATCTGCTACAGTGCAGTGGGAAATGTTTTATCCATTTTTATTATATTTGTTATTGATGCATATTTCTAGTTGGTGGTATTCTTTGTTCAACATGCAAATAAAGTTGATTCAAATAAAAATGTATTTTATACTCCTGTATTTTAATTTCGAGAAAAACCTTTCCAGTATGTCTTCGAAACCGATTATTATTAGGTGGATGAGAACCGGTTCTCAGCCATACTGAAAAATCATGTATAGTCCCTCTTATATCTAGTTCTAATTCTTGTCTGAATCTCCAGACACAAACAGAAATCAACACTTGTTTTTAGAACATATTTAATTTTGACAATCTGGTACAGTAGGGTTAATTTGTAAAATGAGTTTAGAAGTAGAAATAATGCGATTTAAGTTTTAAACAATTGAGAAACGAACTTTAGTGCTCCTACAATTTTTTCTTTTACCTATTTTGTTCATAATTAAGAATGACAAGCTAATTGTAAAATGCAACTTTAAACGATATTAGGTATGATTTATCTTTGAACCTATTCCACAAAGTAGCCATTAGAAAGGTAAGTTTAGATAAAGATAAATTCCAAGTTTTTAAAAAGTTAGTTTAGGTTAGCACAAAGCAGTGGTTAGGATACCGAATGGTTTAAATTTCCTGATGGAGCTAGTTTGTGTGCAATCCCATGTGGATTTTAGTTAAAACCAATGCTTATTTTGTGTTTTTTTTAAAAAGAAGTTATTCCATACTGTAGAGCTTATTGAGCAGAAACTTGGGTTTACAATATCCAAAGAGGATGAGATGGAATGCATGATTAGAGGATGCAATTTTCTATTAAAGTATGATCATTATTTTTTGGGTTTTTTTTCGTTTGAGCACTGAAAAAGATTCTCATACTTTTCAAGAGTTGATTACTTCAGCTATGAATATCACGGGTGATTTTAATTATATCATTTATCTTAGTTATACTTTTAGTGCTTAGCTTACTTTTAATATTTTTATTTGTGATAAAAATTGTGCCTTACAGGAAATATATCTATTGGTCCTCTTGTGGTTTTTACGCTGTTTTCGGGAGCGGGGGGGGGATATAAAAAATTGCCCTTTCCTCCATTTTTATAGCAACAATTTTTTGTATCAAAGGTATTTTTTTTATACTTGTATTACTTATTGAAATAAATTGAGAAGTTTATGTAGTGTGGACTATTTCAATAAGTTTGTAGTATTAGTTTGTCTGTTGAAAGAAAATGAATCTTCACATTTCTAGAACTATCGGTTTTTCTCTTTTCTTTGCATTGTTTCTTTGCGTTAACGAGAATTATCCAAAACTAAACGATCAGCTGCGGCTGGTTGAAAATAAAAACACCTTTGCAGCTACCAAGCCCTGATCTTAGAGATTGGAAAATAATACTTTTGTTATTTAGGAATATAAATGATGAATCCTTTGTATATCAGCGCAAGGCCAGTCCAGAATACAGCTTTCAAAATCCCAAAGAGATGTACCCCTACCTCTTGGTTACTATTGGCTCTGGGGTTTCTATATTAAAGGTGATTTTGACTGACAGTAGACCTATTTAGTTGCCCATTGAAAAAAATGATATACATTTCTTATGTATCTCAGGGACAAGGGAAGGCTATTCTGGCAAACAATGCTTTAGAGTTGATTTCTTAGATTTCCAGTTTAAACTTGATGATGAGATAAAGCAACTTTTGGCAGAATTTGATAAGAAACTAAAGCATTAATTTAGCACTTTTTGCTTTGTTTACTAAAAGCCGTGCTAAAAGGATTGTCAGAGTTTATCTGCCCGTTCAGTTTAAAGATGTATGAGCAGAAATAATGCCTTTTTACATCTTTTAAGTATTTTATCTAAATCATAAACTACTCGTAAATTATATGTTAAATAGTGAATATATATATTATAAATCCTAAAGAGTGAATAGCTGTAATATTTTGAAAAATATTTAAGATTGTTTAAATATTTATCTCATATACAAATTTAAATTCAAAAAAGGTTTTTACGACACCTAGCAATAAAATTCGGAACTACATAGCTATGTATTTTCACAATCATACATTTTACAATTTTTGTTGTAGTTTAATTTTGCCTTTCTTAGCAACTTCTTGTATCTAATGGCTAAACACGTTGGAAACACTTTATTGAATCGTTTTGAAACTTATGCCCTAACCTGCCTCAAGGGGTTAATCAAGGTGTTGATCAAAGTGCTTTTGATTAAAAATTTTTAAAAATATTTTTTTTGTTTGTAAACAGTTACAAATATCTTGAATAAGAAAAAAATGTAAAGATTTTAATTTCAGGTATTATTTTAGAATATTTTTTAAATCTCCCTAATTCTAAATTCTTTAGTAAGAAATCTTTGTTTTGATTTAAGAAGCAGAACTTCAGAAGCTGACGAGGTTTGGTGATAGCTTATGATTTATACTATCTGAAAAGAACAATAGTGCATTATAGAAATAGTTGCACCTTTCTTTTTGCTATATCAGCTGACGATTACCAGGGTAGGTTTCGTGATTTTCCAAGAATTGTTGAAGAATTGTTGATGAGACGGACCGCCCCTGTATGTATCTAGATATTTATAATAGTTGCACAACTTGAACTACTCTATTATAGGTACTGCTCCGTACGATTGCCCGTCCGTTAGCGACCATTAGGTACAATAACTTGAACTTCCTACAACGTTTATGGAATTAACAATTTTTTAACTTTTTTAATTATAGAAATGTCATATATGTATAATAAAGGAAGCCTGTAGGTCATACACCGCTTTAACAGCTAAAAGAATGCTATAAGTAGACCCAATTTCCCAAATTTGAAGCCTCCAGCTCCAAAAATAAAAACGTTGTAGGCATTTAAATTTTAGAATTTCCAGCCATCAGTATTTTTTTTTAATGTAGGTAGAATCTGAAGACTCTTTCCAGCGAATAGGAGGAACAGCAACGGGTGGTGGAACATTTTGGGGCTTGGGCAAACTTCTCACATCCGCCAAAGATTTTGACGAGCTGCTGTCTTTGGCTGAAGAAGGAGATCATAGGTAAGAAGAACTGCTTTTTTACTTTAAAATACCAAGAAGGTGTCTTTAAAGTGATGGGAAGAGGGAGTAGATCCGCCTATGTACCTGCCCTAAAATTTCATCAAAAAAATCTTTCAGTGACTTAAAAGAAGCTTAACCGTACAGGATAGCCTATCCAGTGGTTAGTGAAACTTTCAGTAAAAACAGACAGATAGGCGGACATTCTGCCTTTTGTTACATTTTCTTTCTCTCCCTCTCCCCATCTCTCTCACTCTTTTTCTCTCTCTCTTTCTCTGGAAGGATTTCTTTTCTTAAGAACATTACAACCCCACCCCCCCCCCGCCCCCCCTCCCTTCATTCATACTATACATAAGTTTTTTATAATAAAACAGTTATTATTAATGCCATATTTTAGAAATGTTGATATGTTGGTGAAGGACATCTACGGAACAGACTACACCGCCCTTGGCTTACCTGGTGACCTAATTGCCTCCAGCTTTGGAAAAATTATCCAGCTTAGCTCTAATCCTGACAGAAAATTTAGGTAGAGTTCTATCATTATAATGACTAATCGTTTGGACCCTGCTTTAAATAGACTTTTTAAAGTAAGCAACTTGTGAAAGCATAAATTTTTTGTGAATTGTGAGGCGAGTATTGAAAAAAATGTTCTTTGGTTGATTCCCTTTCACAAATTATGCAGATAAACGTTTCCTTATTCCCGGAATTTCGTTGTTGCCGATCAAAGTGCACCAAATTATTGACAACATCTAAAAGAGTGAAGATGAGCAATTAAGATGATGAGACTAGGTAATAACATTAACACCACGCTTTTAATGCTAAAGCTATTAGGAAAAAATAATAAAGTTGTTAATTTAATGTATAATTCCTTAAAATGAAGATAATAAATGTGTTTGTTATTATAAAATTGATATAAAACTTGTTATCCACAGTGAAGCTGACATTGCAAAAAGCCTGTTGTACATAATCAGCAATGATATTGGTCAGATTGCAAGTCTGTATGCCATGCTACATAAAGTCAACAGAATCTACTTTGGAGGTATTCATTATTTACAGATAATAATTCGGATCATAGGAATAAAACAAAGTAGCGGGTTTTGTCGTATTTTCACAGTAGCTTTTGATGGGTCATTTTAGTTTAGGTAAATGTTGTTGATTGCCCCACAAGGTTTTAAAATAGGATCCGCATGGGTAGAAATAGGAGTAAAGCTATTGTGAAAATACGACGAAACCCGCCACTTCGTTTTCTTTCCATGATCCTCAAATTCTTACCAATTTATTTTTATTTTTTAATCAAACATTAATGCTCTGAATGAATCGCAGCTTCTATGTATACATATAACTAGGTTTTATAAATCTATACGTTTCACCGAATCCTATAGTAAAAACATTCCTTGTTTAATTGTTGATTTTTAAAGTTAAACTCAATTAAACTTTGTATCTATCTTATCTAGATATTTTCTAAAAAACTAGTTGCTACGCCCCTAGAGGCCCCTAGTCGATACTTATGGACACAATTATTCTTGTTTATGATTCAAATGTATAATATGTCCTACATGAACACTAATTTTAAAGGATTTTTCCTTCGCCACCGTCCTGTGAGTCTTCACACTATTTCATATGCCATCAACTATTGGAGCAAAGGACAGGTTCAAGCTAATTTCTTAAGACATGAAGGTAAATATTTTTATAGGTTGTAGCACAGCTAATCTATAATTGTATTAAGTCTGTCTGTACGACAATCAAATAAAGCTGAGTTGGTTATCAAGTTTAAAATTCCCTACTCACTTACTTAATCACTTACTGGTGCACACACAAACACGCGTTCAGCATGGATGATACTACTCCTTTGTTCTATTTAACCAGATATCTTAGGGAATAGTAAAATTAGGTAAAACTAAATTGATGTACATTACCAAAAATCTACCCCTTGGAGATTGCAATTATAGATTGAAAAGTTTGGACACTGCTAGTTTGAACCATCCTATCAAGATTAATAAAAGTACCCAAAATATTAGGCAGACGGATGAAAGAACGTGTTGGTTCTAGTGTAATTGACTGTTAACTGCTCCTTTCTTCTAAATATGTGTCCGTCTAGGTTATCTGGGTGCAATTGGTGCCTTCTTAAAGGGCGCAGAAGCGGTAGATACAGCCAGCTACGCCTGGACAGAGAACCTGTACGGCAGCTCCAGCTTCAGGGCTGGCAGTTGGCCGCACAAGGACAGGGACTCAAGCCTGGAAGTTGATCACCTGGAAATTGACAGGTACGCATAAGTTTTTCCGGAAACTGTTAGTAGTTTTGCAATTAAATACTTTGCAGTTGCACTAGCGACTACGCCCCCTAGAAGCCTCTAGGGGCTCTTAAGGTAGGAGGGTGAAAAGTTGAACCGAGCCCATTTTAAATTTGAGTTTCAAAAGAGTAAAAAAAATATTTAATGCAGTGATCTTAAAAGATAAGACAATGGACAATAATTTGACATAACTTCCTAAATATGATAACCAAAAATACCCCTACTTTTTATTAAAATTATTGTTTAAGAAGTTTAGAATCCTCTCTCAAAAGAACACAAAGTTTGTGGCCAACGAATAAGATACCGTGGTAATAAAACTTTGTATGCTAGTGTATTATACAGTCCTAAGTCCCCAATATCCCTGATTTTATATGATATAAAAACTTGTGTTACACTCAGGTTTGATTCCCAGCTTGGGTGTTGTCCCCTGCTGATGAATGCTGACAAATATATTCCTGACACAGTTGACCTGACACATGATCATGATGCTAGGGACTATTGGCTGGAATGCTTTCAGGTTACGCTTCACATCAATTATTGTTTGGGGCTGCTCTACAAGCCAAATTTTCGGCCATCTGGTTGATGTAATAGATTTAATCACAATGTAACAGAATAGTAAATCAATGGAAGAAAACACTTCATGTATTTTAAGGGGGAGGAATGGCACAAAATCAGCCTAAAACTATTCCAAGACATAAACCTAAAATTAACGAACTCGGGACCTATTGGAAGCGTACCTTAAATAGATAACTTTTTTTGGTTCAGTGGATAGCGAGCTCTTAACAAATGAACATAAAAACTAACTACTTCGTTATAATATCATTTTTTTAGGAATCGTTGCCTAAATTTACAGACCGTGCAATCGACAGCCAGGCGCACGCGCCTAATGTCAACGAGCGTGCTGACAAATTCAAAGAAAAGTTTCTCACCAGACTTCAGATGCTTAAGGTCTGTGTTGATCGAAATACTAAAATGATTAACTTTTAAAATTGTTAATATGGTTATAGTATATCAATAATTTGGTCATGGAAAGAAAAATAAGTTGCGGGTTTCATCATATTTTAACAGTAGCTTTTGAAAGGTTATTTTAGGTTAGGTTAAGTAAATGTCAATGATTGCCCCGCATGGTTAGATTATATGTCCCGCAGGGACTAGAAAAGAAAAGCTACTGTGAAAATACGATGAAACCCGTAACTTCGTTTTCTTTTTAGGATCCCAATTTTTAAACTAAGGCAAAGCATTTAATGGCAAAAGATATTAACATAATTCTTTCTAAATAGGCGATTTTTGACGGTAAAATTCCAATAGGGCATCGTAAAGCCTTTGTCTAGAAATCTATTTATGAATTTCTAGTTGTTTTGATGTTTTTAAGTTTTCTTCATATCTTGTGATTTTACAACCAACTTTTTTATTCTATTTTAACCTTCCTTATTTGAAGTTATAATAGGTGCTCAATACCTTTAAGATTTGAAAGCATTACAGTATTATATAAACACAACTCACAGGCTAAACCATTTGCTTTTGGTAATCTGACCGTCAGATCCCTGCTGGATATGAGAGAACATTGCCTTAAAGAATTTGACTTCCATGATCCTTATCTCAGGTAAAAATTATTTTTGTTTCTTTTATAGCACAGGTTCATACGTTCAGTGATTGTAATCGGTTTGCAACATTCAATATCTGGTGTTCATTAAAATCATAAAATATCTTTAAAATTACAAATAAGTTAGACAAAAGTCGGAAGGATGTATAACAGATCTATAAACTGAATATATTTACTTTAAAAATCAGATTTTAAGAAAGAAAAAAAAAATGAATATTTTAACTTTGAAAATTTGAACTTGAAAAGTAAATAATGTTTAAATTAAACGATGTAAAACAGTCAGTACACAACTTTATCAATATCAATATTGCTAATGGAACAATGATTGTTAATTGTTTAGACAGAAACAAGTTGAGAACAAGACTGCCTTAGCTTTGTTGCCCAGTAGACTTCAAGACCTTGAGAATATGGACTGGCAGGAAAAACAAGTTGAACTGGCTTTGGGTAAATTTCTTCTTGTTCTGCAAATTATCTGCTTGCATTTCATTTATTTTTGTGCTTAGTATTCATATTTTTAGTTGTTAAAATTCAAATATGTTTAAAATTTTCCCTTAGTGTGGCATTTGTAGTAGGATTTTTTCTTATTGTTTCTTCCTTTATCAATGGTGAATCATTTTTTTGTCTTGCAGAAGATCTCATAAATGATTGAATTATGAATTTCAGAGAAGCTTTTTACACTCATTAGGATTGCTTTCGAATATCTTTTGAGAAGGGGAACACTAGAAAAGTCAATATGTGATATCTCAAAGTCCCTAATGACTTTGACCTTCCCCCCTCCCCCAGTCTCCCACTTCATCTAAGCGATGACAGATAAGTCAACCATAGAAGCTGATAGATGAAACATTATGGTTTTGATATTTAATGTTATCTTTATTATAGGGTTCCTAGCTGGAAATGTATTTGATTGGGGTGCCAAAGAAGTGGCGTTGCTTATGGAGGAAGGTAGTCTAGATTTCAGGTAATCATTGGTATTAAAACTTGAAGAAAAATATTAAATATTAATATTAAAGTTACCAAGAAATGGTTATAAACCTTCTCATGACTTATGCTTAGCTACACTGTAAAGGAGAACCATATCGGTTCTTCGGTTAGGGAGATCCTTCAGTAAAGACAGACACACACAGAGATCCTTTTACTTTACAGTAATTTCCTTGATCTTGAACAAAATGCAATTTGATTTTAGTGCTGCCAAGAAGGCAATAGGACCACGGCCATGGTTGATTGACAATGTGGATGGTTGGTTGGAAAGACTGCGCGGCCCTGCGCATAAATGTGTCTGTATATTTGTTGACAACTCTGGTGGAGATTTCTTGCTAGGGAAACATGAATTTAATTTTTATTTTATTTTAACATTTTGACAAAGGAATTCTTATTATGAGATTTAATGACCACTTTTAATGCAATCTTGAAGTTTGTTTTACGTTTTGATAAAATATCAGAAGTGCATTTTGGTTTCCTTAAACTTTTTTAAAACTCCTATGCGTTTTTCTATAAAATTTGTATTTTATAAACAGGTTCTCTCTTATCGTTGGCTTAAAAAACTTTGGGCACTTTTATAAACGTTGATTGATTTGTACTAATTAGCAATGTCTAAATTTTGCAGCCAATGATTTTAATCTATATAGGGTAATTTTGACAAACATTCTGGGGAGTGAACAGTAACATCAATGATCCGTCTATGTCTTATCCCTTAGGTTCCCTTAGTAAATTCAAGTGTATGAAAATCAGGAGTTGTTCCCTTCACCGAGGAGATGTTGAAGCGAGGCTCCTCTGTAATTCTCTGTGCAAACTCTCATCCTATACTCAATGACGTCACATATGCTGAACTTGTCATTTTATTGCAGCAGGTATTAAGATGATTTGTTAATATAGGGAGGGATAATTCAATTGCTTACAACTTTTCTGTCAGATATTATTGCTCTTTGAAATTTAAAATGATACCTATTGTAAATTACCCTAAATATTTACATAAAATAATCAATTTTTGACATGTGAATAAGTTGAAAGCCATATTTTTGTTTACATTACAGATATCTGTCTTTGTGTTTGCATAGTGAGATGTAGATCGATGCAATTTAAATGTCAAAGGAATAAAATTATCTTTGCACATTAAGAAGTTTTATAAATATTCAGTTAAATATTTCTGTAGATAAAATTTAAATTTTTTTGAAGTAGTTAAGATCAAGTAAATAAATGTGTTTTTTTTTGTAAAATATAACACTTAAATAAGATCATATTCATATGCTTTAACTATCCAATATGCTTTTAGCTCTTTTAGCTCATATTTCTTGGAAAATGAGTCGAAATGTTTTATACCTTTACGTGTTTCTTTTGTGTTCTTTTTTTTACCTGGTAATGTCTTCAGGTGGCAGAGGTGAGTCCTGTGATAAAAGAAGGTCTGATGTCAGGAAAGCTTGTTGCCAGAGAGAGTGGACAGGCCAGCCCATGTCTGGATCTTGGCCGCTTGAATAATCAGGCAAGTATCCCTTAAATTAATCGATATCTTTCAATAATGACCAGTTTAAAACCTGTCTAAAGGAAAGATGTCTACTTAGATATCTTTGTTTTAGGATATTTCAGTGATAATGTAATAATTAATTTAATTCATTTATTGTACTTTCTGTTTTCTTCATCTTGCAAATATTCCATTTTCCATTAAGATTAATACAAGGTCTTATAACAGTGATAAAAAAGCTAAAAAATTAATGGACTTTGACCTCAAAACGTCCGGCCCATACAACTTGGTGAATAAATAATGTTTAATCTCTTTACAGTTGGCCGAGGATATGAATGAAACGGGAGTGGATTTAATTGTCCTTGAGGGTATGGGCAGAGCAATTCATACAAACTTGGAGACTGATTTCAAGTGCGAGTCATTAAAGGTAAAATATTTTCTAATATAATTTTTTTTTTCTTGCAAAGTGGGGGGGGGGCGAAAGTGACACTTTTTGAAACCAAAACTAAAAGTCAAAGGAACTAAACTAAAAAAAGAGTTAAAGGTCTGACATTTTGCATGGCAGTTGCTTTATAGGGATACAATATGGAACTGTGAAAAAACGGCGGCGCAACCGCCGAGAAAAGGCAAAAAAAATTCGGCGGGAAACGGCGGTTTTCGGCGGTTGCGCCGCAGTTTCTTCACAGTTCCATATTGTACCCCTATAAAGCAACTGCCATGCAAAATCTCAGACCTGTAACTCTTTTTTTAGGTGAGTTCCTTTGTTGACTTTTAGTTTTGGTTACAAAAAGTGTCACTTTCGCCCCCCCCCCCCTTTAGTCCTTTTATATCAAGTAGTAAGGTTTTTTGTCTGATCTTAAGATTTCTACAACCACTGAACTGATTGAGTTTTCCTTTTGGGGGGCTATATTTCTGTCCCTCCTCTTCTTACACCTTTAAATAAAGAGCCCTATACGGGGGAGCAGCCAATAGTTAATATATAATATAAAGGAGAGAGTCTGAAGATTTGTCTGAGTGATTGGTTCATATTTTTATTTTAGGTAGCTGTGATAAAAAACAAGTGGTTAGCCCAACGTTTAGGAGGTAAAAGCTTATAAACTTAATTTGATAAACCTAAAAATATTTTTAATACTACATTACCTAATTAAATTTAGATCGAAATTTGTATAAATTTTTATTTATTGGTGAATATTTTTAAGGTGAAATGTTTTCTGTGGTATTTAAGTACGAGCCAAAGAAAGAAAAATAAAAAAGTGCTAAATGATATTTTGATAACTAGTTACCTATTTAATTTTGTGATCTCTTGATTCTTGTGAAAGGAGAGAGGTGGGGAATTTTTCATCAACTGTGTTTAAGTGGGGAAAATGACATTGAAATTAATCTACAATGCTTACTTTCCACCAAGTAATTTAATATGAATATAGGGTGCAAGATTAATATATTGTGCATTATCCTTTCTCTGTATTCTTGATATTATTCAATAACACAAAATAATTTTTGGTATAATGATTGAAATTTCACCCCACCCATCCATCCTTGTTCAATTATTTGTTAAAATATGACTCTTTAATTAATCATAATTACAATTATAATTATAATTGTAATAATTGTCATTAGATTCTATACAATTCTTTTGTATTACTCATACTTATTACATATGCTTAACTATATTTAGGCTGAATCTTATCAATTATTTATATAGATGAGTCATTCTTAGTCAATGATAACATAAAATGCACTGTACTTTAATTAATTTTTGATTATATGCCATTTGAAAGAAAATCAAAACTTATTGTAGTTAAAGAAATGTTTTATTATTATGACTTATTATTATTTTGATCTTATTGAAAATGATGCTAGTCCGTCCTTTCTAGGATTTATGATAAACCCATAATTTTCAGAAGAAAATGGCGCCCATAAAATGACGACGACCTCTGAAATCATCACAAATTTTGAAGCTGAACAGAAAAATGTCGTCTTTTCTGCCCTCAGTGAATATCTCAGGAAAATGAGACTATTCGACTTCCTAATGGTTGTAGTGTATCTTTGATTCTTTACGCTATAAGAAGAATAGATCAACGATTTAAAATATTGTGATTTATCAGGATGGCAAAATTAATAGTAAATACTCTATTAACTTATGATGTTAGTTCTTATTGTTATTGTTGTCTTTATAGACATAGATGTTTTTGTCAAATTAAAAAATATACTTATATGTTAGGTCAATTTGAGTTATGTTGGGTTAACCCCATGTAGTGATTTAGGCCTCCTGCCAAGTTTAATGTTTATGATACTGTTTAATTTCTCCTAATTAAGAAATCTTTGTAAAGGCTTTATAATTGATTAATGAATGTTAGTTGAATAGTTAATTACTGTATAGCACTGGTCTGTTTGTTGACGTATCCTTGGTCTGTAAAGGACAAGTACTCAGAGCACACAAGGAAAATATCAAATATATTCATTATTTACCTCATTCAAACTATTGAAATATTTATATATAATAAAAATTAGGGTTTTTCATAGATTAATAGAGTGTAGATAATTTAATAAGTGCTTTAATTTATTTTATACATTTAGTACCTATGTGTCCACAATATCCTGCGAAATTAAAGAGGACTAGGAAAGTTTTTAGGCTATTTAGGAAAACACTCTTTAAAAATATGGTTAAAAAATCATTTTATTGTCCCAGTCATCTCTCATGTGCGACGTCCCTAGACGCTAGTGTAAGAAGCCACTAGTCTTAAATCAACAGATTGCAGGACATAAGATAAGAAGATTGAAATACATAATTTGATATTTTGTTTAAAAGGTGGTGCTCTCATCAAGCAGCAAATATTTCAGAGACTTTTTCAGGGATGTTCTTACGTTTAGGCCAAAAAAATATTTCTGCTATTGAGATAAATTGATTAAAAGTCGCGGATTTTTTTACTTCTAATTATATTTCTATGTTTAGATTTGTAAGTTTTTTGTGTGTTATGCTGTTTCTGTTTCTAAATATCGTTATAATGTATGAACACTTTCGCCAGGCATCAGCCAAATATTTCCATAATAGACCTGGACAAGGAACTAGAGCCTAATGATCTTAATCTCACTTTGGAGGTAAGATTTTAGTTATGAAAAAAAGATTACCTACTGCATTTTATCTTTTTATTTCTCTTTATGATCCTTTTAAATAAAACCAAAATCTCAAAGGAACCTGACCCCCAAAAGTTAAAAGATTTCGATTTTGCACACAAGTTGCTTTATGAAGTTCAATATGGAGTGATTTATAAAGAAATGGCGGTGGATTCGACCACCATCCCTAATCACCTTTTAAAATGTAAGACAAACTGGGAATGACAAATAGACCTCTGTAGGAACTCCGGCAATATTCCTGCTAGGGATGGAATTTTTAGTGTTTTCCCCTTTATTGGCATTTTTGTCCTTGTTCAATGTTAATTTTTTCATACTTAAGGACATCAAGTTGATAATTGGAATCCTATACTGCGTCGGAACTGTGGAAATATCCCCACTCAGAATAGAATCTCTACTGGTTTGCGCTCAAGTACTAGGTAGGATTTTAAACAGATTACTTTTTGACATAACATAATTGATTGATTTACTTCCAATTATGCTAAAAATATTAGTAGTAATGTGGATAAAAAAAAGGGGCGTTATCTTTTCCAGGGGCATTTTCTCTTTGAATGAAAAGGATGAAGTTCCATAAAATAGTCCTTCCCTGGACTTAAAAGAAGATTCACATATTGCAAAGGAGAACCATATCTGTCCAACAGTTAGGAAGATCCTGCGCTACACACACAGACATCCTGTTACTTTTATATAAGAATTATATTGTATTAGTCATTGGATGTTTCAATGTATACCTACAAGAACGCTTTGATTTTAGGCATTCCAACATTAATTTTGTTTCTGAAAAGAATCCGAGAATCAATCAACGAAACCAAGATTGTTAAGGTATTTTACATTTCTATAGTTATCTGCGTTTGTATAATCAAATAAGAAGATTATCTAAAAGATTGCTTTTGCTTAAAACATGTACCTGTACCAAACCTATTTCAAATCTAGTTAAAAAGTCTACAATATACATGTCTAATATCTATTTATTATATTGATTACTTGTGTGTCCTATCTAGTTCATAAAGTGTCAATCCATTTGCATGATCTTAAAGGACAGACAAACATATAGGAGGCAGCCTACCTTTTTATAATAGTATTACCTATAAATGTTTTTTTCTATATTATTTATTTTTGTGTATTTTGAATTTTCTTTTTTATATTAGGATGGACAATTATTATATTATGGAGGCAAATTGTTGGGTCCGAATACCTCCAGGTTTGACATGACAAATGTCTCTCCGCGGCATTCTGCGCACAGGTTCAGTAACATTTTCATTTATTAACTGTTTACCAAATAATTTACAAAAAAAATTTCGGAAATGATTTAAATTTGGTTTAAAATAAAATGACACAGTATTTTTTGAAAATTTGAAAAACAGTGTATTCCTCCTTATTATTTTCATATTTAATGCATACATTTTTAAATGAAAAACTATCTGGATAATATAATGTTTTCTTAACCTTTTAGGAGGCCAAGTGGTGGAGAAATGATGTACATCCTTTCTTCCCCAACCAGACAGGCCTTCCCTCCCCCGCCTGTTTCTGTTTCCCAATCCTTTCCTCTAAATCCCCCTCCTCCTCCCCCCAATCCTCCTCCCCCTTCTGTACAACATGGAGGACACAGTGGAGATGAGAGGCGGTCAGCTGCCACGAGACAAGGTACAATCAAATAAAAGAATATTTTCCGATTTATAAAAATATAGGACTCGTCCGTTGTTTGTAAAGGGAGGAGGCGGAAGTGACACTTTTTGAAACCAAAACTAAAAATCAAAGGAATTCAACTAAATAAAGAATAACAGCTTCGACATTTGGCATGGTAATTGCTTTAAAGAGGTACAATAAGGAGCTGTGAAGAAACGGTGGCGGAACCGCCGCTCCCGCCGAATAGTTTTTTTTTTGCCTTTTCTCGCCAAATTAGACATTTTTCAATCATCTGAGATAAACTTACTTTTTTCATAAAAATTTCCCTTATATTTTCACTTGATACTTAATATTTCAAACATGTCAATAATAATAAAAATCGCAAGTCTCAAGTGCAAGGGAAATACAAGTGAAATTTTTACGAAAAAAGTTTATCTCAGATGATTGAAAATTGTTAACTTTTGCGAGAAAAGGAAAAAAAGTTTCTTCACAATTCCATATTGTGCCTCTTTAAAGCAACTGCTATGCCAAATCTCAGAGCTGTAACTCTCTATTTAGTTGAGTTTCTTTGGCTCTTAGTTTTTGTTAAAAAAAGTGTCATTTCCGCCCCCTCCTTTACATATATATTTTGTAATTACTAAGTTACAATCGCAGTTTCATATATAAAGAAATTCCCCATCGCTTTAATATAAAAGATTAATTGTGTAATTCAATTCCTTAATATGTCCACTGTTAAAGGAGGTTTTCCCTTGCTTGACCTGTCGCTTGTGAAGCCCATGACCGCCAGCTGTGTCAATTCACCTGAGAGTCCGCATGAAAACAATAGCTCCAGGTAAAAATGTTAAATGTTTCTTAACTTTTACTTTAATCTTTACTGAAATATTTTAAGTGTTGTGTGTAGCACAGCTAAAAAGTTATGCTCGTCTATTTTTAATCTTATTTAATTGAAGATAGATTTTGTCCTAAATAATCATGACATTTACTCTGTGTGTGTGTGTGTGTGTGTAGCCATTATATCTTAGTGTTTGGACCTAGTAAGTAGTCATGGAGTAGGACAAGACACTTTTGTATACTAGCCACCATTACTGTATTTAATCATTGAAAAAAACCAGATTAATCATTTGAATATATTTTTTTACAGTTGGATGCCGTCTGGAACTCCAAGTCCTGTTCCTGGTCCCTCGGGTATAAATACTCGGAACCTGCAGCAACAGCAACAACCTTCAGCTGGAACTCTTCTCACCACAACCTCCTCTTCATGTAGATCAGATTCTACACCACCACCGCAACCAGGTAAATTATGGAAAAGATATGCTTCTTACAACAAGGAGGGGGGGGGGGGAAGTTCTGACACATTTGCGTAAACAGAGAGTATAGGCTTTATCTTTGGACTGAGAGGATAGGTTATAAAGGATAAAATCATTCTTATATGATGAATTTCCCCCAAATTTAAGATTTTTTGGATAGGCCTCCAGGTTCCGGAGCTCCAGGCCTCCAGGTGGTCTCTGTACAGGTAAAAATGAAAAAAAATATTTTTTTTAAAGAGTGAGATTTCAGCTTATGAGACAAAATATGTATGTTTTTTCTTCAAATATGTGAATAACAATCAAAAAGAAGCGTATTTTGTTTTATAAGTTAATCTCTAACTCTTCAAAAAAAAATCTCATTTTAAATTTTTACCTGTACAGAGACCACCTGGAGGCCTGGAGCTCCGGAACCTGGAGGGCTATCCAAAAAATCTTAAATCTGGGGGAAATTCATCATATAAGAATGATTTTATCCCTAATAACCTATCTTCTCAGTCCAAAGATAAAGCCTATACTCACTGTTTACGCAAATGTGTCAGAACTTCCCCCCCCCCCCCTTAACTTATTTTCAAAGCAATCAAAACAAGGTTTCTTACGGTCAAAGGGTTAGAAAGTTTAATAAAACACACTTAGTGTATTAAAGATATAAATTAATCTGTATTTACTAGTCACGCCAGGAAGTAAAATAAATTTAAAGAAATAAAAAATATTAAACTCATTTTTTATTATATAAATTATCAATCTTATTGTAAATATTTGGAGGCATATTATCGATTAGGGTGCATTAGAATGTTCATAAAAGTAAAAGCCAATATTTTTTCTTATATAGGTCCAAGTAGTAGGGGAGGAGGCAGGGTTGTCGAATTGGGCACTTTTTTTGATATTGGGCGGCCCAATTGCCCAAAAGGGTTTTGGGCGGGTTTTGGGCGCCCAAAAGTGGTTTTGGGCACCCTTTTTGGGCAAATGTCGTTAAAAGCATATAAAAAGGATATAAAATAGCCTAAAACCATACCTAGACTTATTATTAGAAATAAAATAGCCTAAAACCATCTCAGGACCTATAAAAGCTCCACTGGAAAAAGAAACCATATCGGTTCAGCAGTTAGCGAAATCCTTCTCTAGATACAAAAAAGCTTACTAATTTATATAGTTAACCAGCGGCTACGGCCCTAGAGGCCTCTAGGGGCACTTGAGGAGGGGAGAGTCAAATTTGATAATTCAATTATTATAGGTATTAGATTTGAAAAGAAAAAGTAAAAAAATTTTTTTGGGGGGGGAATATATTTTTTTTAGGGGGGGGTGGGTTTCCTCCCCCCATTTTTATTTTTAGTTCAAAAAATTTTTGGGGGAGTGTAATTTTTTTCTAGGGGCGATTTCTCTTAGGAGGGTGGTGGTACCCTCCCCCAAAATAGTTATAAACCTTCCCAGAACCTATGAGAAGCTACCCTGTTAAGGAGAAGCTACCCTGTTAACTAGAACCCGATCGGTTCAGCGGTTAGCGAGATCCTTCGGTACAAACACACAGACACACAAACAAACAGAAACACATCCTGTTACTTTAGTATAAGGATATCACCCAAAAAATAGGCCCGCTCCCCCCCTTTTTTTTTAACCCCCTCCCCTTTTTCTCTCCCCCTAAAAGGGGGGTGCCCAAAACAGCCCAAAAGGACCTTATATTGGGCGGCCCAAAACCGCCCGCCCAAAACTGCCCGCCCAAAAGCGCCCGCCCAAAATGACAACCCTGGGAGGAGGTGTAACCGACTCAATGTTAACCCACCAATCCAAGCAACGTCCACTCCTCAACATGCACCGTCGGTCAGTCTCAAGAATATCCAACTCCTCCTACTCCTCACTAACGCTCAACTGTCTACAATCACCGCAGCGCACCACATCAACAGCGGATTTATCCACCGATAACTTATTGCATCACCATAATCAACCAAGACGTATGAACAGTGTCAGCATGTTGGACGGAATTGATCCCAATTTACTAATGCAGTTGAATAACCTGCCCGCAAATCAACTTGATGATTTAGAGAATGTACTACTGCCGCATCTAACATCAGATGGACGTTCCTGTCAGCCGTCACCTAATGGAGATCATCTGTTGGATCTTCCTGGCATGGATATAAATGATGCTGACCAAAATAATGGCGGTAAAGATGGTAATCATCACATGGAAAATCAAAGGGATCATGACAGAATGAAATCACATAACAATTTGGCAATAACCCCTTCACAAACTTCAACTACTTTAACATCAACGTTATCAATGGGTGTAAGTAATGCACCATCTGTCAGCCAGTTCCATTCTTTTTCAACGCTTCCCTCCGTGTCTCCTCTACCAACTAATATTCGAGCAGCTTCAGCTGAAAGTAATCCAGATCCTTTTACTAGGAATCTTGGCTTTTCAGGTAACAATTTTAGCATGGGAGGGGGGGGGGGGTCACATGTACATTGTACCTTATTAGAAAGCAACAGTTAAGCCGAATTCCAGTTCTGTAACTCTATTGCTTGAGTTCTTTTGTGCATTAGGTTTTTTTCTTCAAAAATTGGCACAACCCTTCTCCCTTCATTATTTTTGAGCGTCTTTTTAAAGCGATGAATATTGCTTAAGTTACAACTATATTAGGTATTTATTTAATAAAAATAGAACTAATTTTGTTCTCGTATAGGCAATACACGAATTCTCTCGAGTACCCCCGCATGTTTGGATCTCTCAAGGCCCCATGATGGACAATTTCTCGCGCCAACTGAACGACCATTTAGGCCTCTATCCCGGGCACCCAGCAATCAAAGTGGGCATTCCAATAGTTTTCTCAACATTTCATCTCATTCATCAAGCAGAAGAGATATATCCCCACGTGCCAGATCTCCCAAAAGGGCCAGAGTTGTATCTCATCCCTCTGCAGCAGTAGAACCAATCCCATCACTCACCCCTGGAGTAAGATTAACTCCATATACCATATATGACCAAAGCCTGAACAAGCCAGTGCGTCTGACGCCCATGGGAAGTGTTGTGCTTGCCCCCCTTAACAATCTGTTGGCACCAAGTGCAATACACCTTCCATCAACTTCATCAGAAAATATATATACTTCTATTAACAACCTTGCCACTGTTAACAATACTAAACCTCCTGCTGACGATCATGAAACAGAAACTGACAGTTCCTCTGTAAAACAAAGTGGACAGTCAATCAGTAACCAAGCTAATAATGCTCAAATAATGGCTGACTTGTCAAATTTATCAATGGAACATGACAACAATGAACAACAAGAACCTCTGAATGAATCTCTTACCGATACTGGTAACATTGACGAAGAAATAAATACGGGAAACATAAGAGAATCTAATGTTAATCATATAAGCAATCAAGAATCCAACGTTGGTCCTTCAAATAACCAAGAATCTGCAATGAAAACCAGAAGTACAAATTCAGAAACGGAGATAAACAAAACTAATGATTGCCAACAAGTAATGCCTCCACATTCACAAGCTCCTTCAACCATGAGCCTAGCACCTGTTGTTTCATCACAATCAATTCCAGGTAAAAAAATATTTCTTATCGACATAAAGATATATAAATATGTCGAAGTAGATTAAAGGAATTTTCAATTTCAATTTAATTTTATTCGGACAAAAGTATTTAAATTTTATAACTAATTACAACACTTCTTATTCAAAGGTTGTTTGATCCAGCAAGCCGCACAGCCCTCTGGTGAGATAATAATGAACCTGGACCAAGTGTGTCCGACCGGCCAAAGAATGAAGTTCTCAGTACCTGGCGTGTCGCAGGCAGTCACGCTAAACTTTTCTGCCGAAGCTTTACAGGAAATGAAGAACGCGGCATTGAGAACTACGCGCGCAAATTTACATCCAGAACAAGGAACTTTACTATCCATAATTTTGTTTTGCGGGTTTTTTCATTACATGATTTGTTTGTATTTATAATTAACATTGAGTTTTTGAAAAATAAAACTCTAAAAACTTTCTTGCAATTAAATTTAGACATTGTAGGGACAGGACATTCTACGGTAAATTATTATGCATACTATCTAAATGCATGGTATACTTTATACCCTATAAAATGGATAATTGAATTTTGCTGCGGCAGGAACTTCATCAGCTGGTGCCGCTATCGCTGCTGCTGCCCCTGAAGCATCAACAGCACATCAAGATCATACAGCAAGCGAGTTTATTGACTACTCAAATCAATCTGAAGAGATATCCAGCAGTAGAGCTAACTTTGATAATGATGACTTACTCTGCGAAGATGAGCCTTGCTCAAACATTGAACCAGAAACAGAACAAGATGTTAATGACAATGATTCTTCTGAGCAGCAAGATCATGTTGCGACAAGGACAGAGAGTCCAGCAACTAAAAAGCAGAAAAAATCGCGGAAAAATTTAAGACAGAAGTTGAAGTCTAATAGGGCAACAAGAAGAGCTAAGTCTGGAGGTCATTCTGCGGAGGTGAAGTACAGCTGTACAGTCTGTGACAAGTCATTCCCTCAAGAACAGCAACTCATCAAACATCTCAGGTTTTTGTACAAACAGTTTTAAAGTAATCTCAAACCAGAAAAGAATATTTTAGTCCTTTTTCTTTTAACATGTTTTAAATCTAATCTATTTGCATTTACTGTATCGTTTTAATATTGAATATTTTAGATTTCATGTGAAGAAGATATTTACATGTGAGCTTTGTTGTAAAGTGTTTGATGATAGATGGAAATATGACAAGCACATGGAAGAGGTAAGACTATTTTTACAACTATTTTATGAATAAAACTATTTTAAAATATATAGCCACTATGGGTTGATGTGTGATGTCGTATGGGTAAGTTGCACTTGTACTGAACAGTCAACTTGTCAACTCAAGGCCAGACTCTTGGTCCTTCAGCTCATACCCGAAGTACAGTACCAATGGGTTAAAACCAGCTGAGCCAAAACTACTAAAAAATTATGTATCGTATCGTATTACGCACTATCTTCCATGAATAATGAAAAAAAATCCAAAAAAAAAAACAATGCAAGTTTTGTTGTTCCGGGGTCTGCGTCCCCTCGGGACCAGCAACACCAAAAGTAATCTTATAACCTTATTTTCTGCGGAAAGCCATTATAACAGGGGCTGTGATTTAGACAATTAATTCAATTTGAAATTCATGAAAATTAAATGTTTTGTTGGCGTAGAGTACCCAATTGAACACGGTTTTTTAATTAAACTGAAGCGAAGGGGAGAAATAAAAAAAGAGGGTTGTGGGGAAATTTTCACTTAGAATTGTTTATCAGAATAGCATTCCCTAGCATTATACAAGCTTATACAGACTTCTGCTTGTCAGGCGCATGACAAGAAGGAGGCCAACAAGTGTCCCGAGTGTGCCCAAATATTCTACCAGGCTACAGAACTTATGGCTCACATTCAAACTTGCCATCCGGAGAATAAGAATTTGGAATGTAAGGTAAGAAATACATAAAAGTATAAAAATTTTGGTTTAGTGTTATGCGTTTGTGAGACATGAAAACTAAAGACATTAAATATCGTTCCAACGACTTTATGAGAAAGAGTAAAGGTTGAAAAACCCTAAAAGAAGGCGTATCTTCTTACTGGGCACTAAAAATGTCGTGTAATAAAGGTTTTTGAATTTAAAATCTAAGATTTAGCTACCACCAATCATGCATTATCTATCTATTTAGATTTGTCACCTGAGCTTTAGTAGAAAGCATCAGCTGATCAAACACTTGACCACGTGGCATCCAAACTCTGACCTGCCTCTGTGCCAAATTTGTATGGAACTGTTTGAGGATAAAAATGAACAAGAACAGCACGAATGTTCAGGTAAACTAAAAATTTTAGGATGATGGATCTAATAAAAAATGATAAAAAAATAATATCTTGGTTGTGCGTAATTAACCAGTTACACCCTTGATATTAGCTTTAATAAGTGGGGTATGGGTTAATGTAACCATCTCGTAATCAGTGCACAAATGACACAAATGGGAGAGGTCAGGTTCGGATCTAGCCTTTACCAGGTCATACTTAAGATGTTAAAAATGGTACCTACTTACTTTAGCTTTATAAAGCAAGTAGCAAGTTGAGTAAAATGTTGGGGAAATGCCTTGGCCCTGAAACAGTCAAAATTAATAAAATACCATGCTCAATAAGGACGGACAGGCAAAGTGACATCTCCTTATATAATTATTTCATAGGCTGTTGCACCCTATGTTAGTGGCAAGTAATTTTCAATTACTGCTGAATTTGTTTAGGTGCTCAAGTGCAAAGCAACAAGATAGTGTGCCATAAGCACCCCACCCCCATGGAATTTGCCAACAAGGGGGACCTTGAGGAACATATGAAAACACAACATGATACAAGCTCAAAAGATTTACAGGTAGAAAAGATTGTTCTTTAAAAATCTTCCAGGAAATAGAGATCCATAGAAAAATGCATATTCATCAAACATTACAGCAAATGTATTGTTTAACAGTGTCTGGGGTTTCTAACTAGTGTAAGGTTTGGAAAATTTTTGTTAAAAAATCATATTTCTGTCATATTACAAAAAAATTAATTTCTACAAGTGCAACATAACTTGTTTATTTTATATCTTGAAATTTTTTCATTTTTAAGCATCCATCCACTCTTATTAAAATATCTTTTGGTATTGCTGCATGAAATTCATACAAATGAAAACATTGTAAATAGAATTTGAATTTGCACAAAGTAAGAAAACTCTCTGTTTGTTGTTGCATAAGTGATAAAGAAAGGGGTAGGTTTCTGGTAAAATCCGTAAAGGTTATGTGTTATGAGTTAAAAACAGTAGTAGAACGATAAAATTTATGTTAACTTAAAAAAAAAAATTGTCTATAGTTCTTTTCAATAAGAAATACATATATCGTTCTACTACTATTTTGAGCCTTAAAACACACACCTTTACGGATTCTACCAGAAACCTACACCTCTTTTTACGTATTAGAATTTCATTTGGGTATAATATTGACATAACAAATTTCCCCCACCCTCTCCACACCTCGGAAAATTAAATTAAAAATACTTTATGTCAAGACATTAGAGATCTTACTAAATATAGCAAACATCAGCAAGCATAGAAATACAAAATTATGCAATAATACATTAATATATCACCAAGTGCTACTTTTTAGTCCAGATCACAAATAATATATTTATCTCTAGCCGTAAAATTACTTCAGTCACATTTATGAAAAGATTTCTGTATTTTTTTGATAATAAAAAAAAAATATTTGATTTTATTTAGATCTCGTGTTATATCTGTCAGAAATCATTCCTACTGAGAAGCAACCTGTGGAGACACTTGAGAAATATTCACAATATGGAAACTGGAGGCAATACCAAGAAGAAGGAGTTCAACTGCAATACATGTGATAAGAAATTTTACTACAAGAATGATCTGACTCAACACATGGAAGTGCATAATACAGAGAAGAAGTACAAATGTGACACCTGCCATAGAACATTTTTATCCATGGCTAGGGCAACCAGGTAAAAAAAAATATTTTTAAACTTCTTTATTATACTGAAAGAAGAATGTGAGTGTTTACCAAAAGTGCATTGCTTCCATTCTCATAGAATTTACACCTTACATCTGATCTCCGTCTGAATAAAACTAAACCTGCCTTTTATGGAGCACACACAATAAACTAGCTACTTAAATATGTTCAAAAATGTACTGCTGAAATCAGGGAGAGATGGGACATAGGACTGTAAAAAACACTAGCACACAACGTATTCTAACCACGTTATCTTATTAGTTGGCATAATAACTTTGGGTACTTATTGAATAGTTATTGGTTATTTTCAATTTAATAGTGCCCAAACTTTTTAACCCAATAATAATCTGCAGAAGGGTTAATTTAATTCATTATTTATTGAAGCTTTACATTAATTTATCATTAACTGTCTTGTCAATTCAGATCACTGAATAAAACGTACAAATATTACTTATTAATTTGTAGGCATGGTAAAGAATGTCAACAGGAGTTTATATGTCAGCTGTGTGGTAAACAGTTGTCCTCAAGTGCCAAGCTCAGAGCGCACGGTCTCACTCACAGCGATGACCGACCATTCAAGGCAAACTACAATTTTAACTTTCAATTTGTTAGCTATAATATGTTGATTTTGGCATTACTTAACGTAATTGTTTGTTTGATATTACATTTTCCCAATATAGATTAAGATTTACATAATAAACTATTTTATGTTTTTTCTTCGTCTAAAATGTTTTAGGTAATCTTCGTTTTTTATGGATATACTTGTCCTCCCAAAAAATTAAGAATCTTGCAAAGGGGGGGTTTTTTAATGCAACCATCTCGTAATCAATGATTAAATGGCACTTAGAATTCGAATTTCGATCTGAAATTGTGCATGAATAATCCTTGGTAGGTCTATTTTCCCTAAATCGAACAAAAAGTTGGAAAAGTAACGGCTGGCGGCTCAGCCGTTTAGCCGTTTTTTGCCTATTTTCAGGGCAAATTCATCATTAATTACGTAGAAATCAACTTTTTAAAACATATTTTTGGTTTAATTCATGTTAAATGATAGCAATAACAGTTTTTTAAATTTCTAGTACCAACAGCTACCGGCTAGAACCGTTTGATAAGGTTTTAAAGCGAGATAAAGTATTATGTGGTGATAGGTTTCGTGACTAATATGCTCTTAAGATAGCAAAAAAATGGGAAAACAGCTAAGCCGCCAGCCGTTAGCCGTTACTTTTCCAACTTTTTGTTCGATTTAGGGAAAATAGACCTACTAAGGATTATTCATGCACAATTTCAGATCGAAATTCGAATTCTAAGTGTCATTTAATCATTGATTACGAGATGGTTGCATTAAAAAACCCCCCCTTTATTTTAAAAGTATTTGAAACAAGGATGTAATAATTGCATAGTAAGGACAGCAAAGCTTTGTAACGAATTGTAGAACATTGTTGTCTGTAGTGTGTGTTCTGTGAGTGCAAATTTAAGGAAAAACGGAGCCTTATCAGCCACGTAAAAAAGAAACACGAAAAAGAAGACATTGAAGAAGGTTAAATTTTATATTTATGAGCAGAGAAAGGGGGGGGGGAAATGTGGTGACTCGTCACACGACATACCAGCAATTTTATTTTGGGTGCTACTCCCTTAGTTTTAGAGATAATTGGATGAAATCTTTTGGGCTGGGTCACTAATTACCCCAACTATTGGTATCTTTCAAAAAAAACGGCGGCGGGACCGCCGCTCCCGCCGCCGTTTTCCGCCGCCACCAAAAAAAATTTTTTTTTTGCATTTCTCACCGAATTAGTCCATTTGAAATCATTTGAGACCATGTTATTTTTTTCAAAAATTTTTCCCCTTACAAGCAACCCTCCTGGGGGACTTAGTCATTTTTTTCAAATTCTCGTTTATGAAGGTATATCTTAAATACAGTAATTCTCCTGTGATTTTGAAGATATTGAAACAAAATCTTTTTAGGTTGGTAAGTAAAAAATATTTGAATTAAGAAAACGGCGGTGGGAACGCCGCTCCCGCCGTCCGCCGCCGTTTTTCGCCGGCACCAAAAAAAATTTTGCATTTCTCGCCGAATTAGGCCATTTGGAATAATTTGAGACCATGTTATTTTTTTCAAAAATTTTTCCCACTACAAGCAACCCTGCGGGGGGACTTTCAAATTTTTTTCAAATTCTCGTTTATGAAGGTATATCTTTAATACAGTATGCTACTCCCTTAGTTTTAGAGATAATTGGATGAAATCTTTTTGATTGTGTCACTAATTACCCCAAGTTTTGGTATCATTAAAAAAACGGCAGAAGCACCGCCGCTCGTTTATGAAGGTATATCTTAAATACAGTAATTCTCCTGTGATTTTGAAGATATTGAAACAAAATCTTTTTAGGTTGGTAAGTAAAAAATATTTGAATTAAGAAAACGGTGGTGGGAACGCCGCTCCCGCCGTCCGCCGCCGTTTTTCGCCGGCACCAAAAAAAAAATTTCTCGCCGAATTAGGCAATTTTGAATCATATGAGACCATGTTATTTTTTCAAATTTTTTTAGGGGGGGGGGGGGCGGTGGCGGAAAACGGCGGCGGCGGATGGCGGGAGCAAGGTTGCTTGTAAGGGGAAATTTTTGAAAAAAATAACTTGGTCTCATATTATTCCAAATTGCCTAATTCGGCGAGAAAAAATTTTTTTTGTGGCGGCAGAAAACAGCGGCTGACGGCGGAAGCGGCAGTTCCGCTGCAGTTTTCTTAATTCAAATATTTTTTACTTACCAACCTAAAGAGATTTTGTTTGAATATCTTTAAAAGCACAGGAGTAGCTCTGAATTTAAGATATACATTGATAAATGAGAATTTGAAAAGTCCCCCCGCAGGGGTGCTTGTAAGGGGAAAATTTTTTGAAAAAAATAACATGGTGTCAAATGATTCCAAATTGCCTAATTTGGCGAGAAATGCAATAAAAAACTTTTTTTTGGTGGCAGCGGAAAACGGCGGCGGACGGCGGGAGCGGCGGTCCCGCCGGCATTTTTTATTCAAATATATTTTTACTGACCTACCTAAAAAGATTTTGTTTCAATATCTTTAAAAGCACAGGAGTAGCACTGAATTTAAGATATACCTTGATAAACGAGAATTTGATAAGTCCCCCCGCAGGGGTGCTTGTAAGGGGAAAAATTTTTGAAAAAAATAACATGGTCTCAAATGATTCCAAATTGCCTAATTCGGCGAGAAATGCAATAAAAAAATTTGTTTTGGTGGCGGCGGAAAACGGCGGCGCGCGGGAGCGCCGTTTTTTTTAAAGATACTAATAGTTGGGGTAATTAGTGACCCAGCCCAAAAGATTTCATCCAATTATCTCTAAAACTAAGGGAGTAGCACCCAAAATAAAATTGCTGGTATGTCGTGTGACGAGTCACCACATTTCCCCCCCCCCCCCCCTTTGACAAGGGTTTGTAATCTTTGGGTGGCTTAAGGAATTTCATTGCTAGACTTTTTTGGTGGGGGGGGGGGGGGTCATTTTTTTCTAGTGGTGATTTTTCTTGAGAATTAATTATAAACCTTCCTAGAACCTATGAGAAGCTACCCTGTAAAGGAGAACCATATCGGTTTATTGGTTAGCGAGATCCTTCGGTACAAACACACACACAGACAGAAATCTTTTACTTTATTATAAGGATCTCTAATTCTAAAGCTTTAACATATATTTTATTTGATTCAATAATATATCTCAATGCTATTATATTTTTGGATATATTGGTTGTCTTATTACGAAATACCCTTGGCTAATTTAGTTAGATAGTTTAAAGTTAGTACGTTTTTTTATCTCTTTTTTTAAAAATACACTATTCTAAGACATTAAGATATATTTCGATTTTAGCGATCATTTTCAATTCTTTTTGTCTCTTGTAGAAGGGAATCAAGCAATATTAGAATGGACGTTTTAAAAATTTGGTTGTAGAATCAATTTGCTATAGGATTAAAGATGATTTTGAAATTCTAGCCTCTATTGGGGGGGTAATAGACTATTATTGATAGGATTTTTATACACTAAATCCACTCCTTATTTCTATGCCTACAAAGCTTTCCAGAAAATCACAAATTATCAATTTTGACATTTCTATTACCTTTTGCTTTAGTGAAACAAATTAATACTAAAGATATGCAAACATTAATGATTTAGGAAAATCCAGAGAAAATGAAATTATTGACGAACACGAAACTGTTGAAGAAGATGTAACTGAAACACTAACAACAGGCCAGGACGAATCGAGTGAAACTGTACAAAATACTGATGATAACAATACTCACAATACAACTGATGATGCTCAAAATGTACAACAGATGTAAATACAAATCGGAGAACTTTTATAAAAAAACTGATGGTAGATTTTATTCTCCATTTAAAAAAAATCATTTTTTAAAATATTATTTTTCAAGGCATATTATTTTGAAACTGTCTTGTCATGCTTACATCTTTTTTAGTCTTTGAATCTTTTTAAACTGGTGATTTTTTAGTAGCGAAGCTACTCTATAATTCACTTTGTCCGTCCGTCAGTCCGTCAGTCAGTCCGTCAGTCAGTCCGTCAGTCCGTAACGCTATGGGGGAAATGGGATTTACTCAGCTCCTATAAAAGATAGAATGCTGAAATTTTTTGACAACATTCCCATCATTAAGGAGCACAATTGACTATAAAACATCATTGGCGCTCGGACCGATTTTTAGCAGGTTTTAGGCTATTTTTATATTTTTCACATTTTTCTCCATATCTTCAGTGTTTATGGTCCGATTTTAAAAATTTTTTCAGTTACAGATATCAAAATTAAATTTCCCGTCGTTTAAAGGAACAACCATGAAGGCCAGACTGCCTTTTCAGCAGGTTTTAGGCTATTTTTATATTTTTCACATTTTTCTCCATATCTTCAGTGTTTATGGTCCGATTTTCAAATTTTTTTAGTAGCGAAGCTACTCTATAATTCACTTTGTCCGTCCGTCAGTCCGTCAGTCAGTCCGTCAGTCAGTCCGTCAGTCCGTAACGCTATGGGGGAAATGGGATTTACTCAGCTCCTATAAAAGATAGAATGCTGAAATTTTTTGACAACATTCCCATCATTAAGGAGCACAATTGACTATAAAACATCATTGGCGCTCGGACCGATTTTTAGCAGGTTTTAGGCTATTTTTATATTTTTCACATTTTTCTCCATATCTTCAGTGTTTATGGTCCGATTTTAAAAATTTTTTCAGTTACAGATATCAAAATTAAATTTCCCGTCGTTTAAAGGAACAACCATGAAGGCCAGACTGCCTTTTCAGCAGGTTTTAGGCTATTTTTATATTTTTCACATTTTTCTCCATATCTTCAGTGTTTATGGTCCGATTTTCAAATTTTTTTAGTAGCGAAGCTACTCTATAATTCACTTTGTCCGTCCGTCAGTCCGTCAGTCAGTCCGTCAGTCCGTAACGCTATGGGGGAAATGGGATTTACTCAGCTCCTATAAAAGATAGAATGCTGAAATTTTTTGACAACATTCCCATCATTAAGGACCACAATTGACTATAAAACATCATTGGCGCTCGGACCGATTTTTAGCAGGTTTTAGGCTATTTTTATATTTTTCACATTTTTCTCCATATCTTCAGTGTTTATGGTCCGATTTTAAAAATTTTTTCAGTTACAGATATCAAAATTAAATTTCCCGTCGTTTAAAGGAACAACCATGAAGGCCAGACTGCCTTTTCAGCAGGTTTTAGGCTATTTTTATATTTTTCACATTTTTCTCCATATCTTCAGTGTTTATGGTCCGATTTTCAAATTTTTTTCAGTTATAGATATCAAAATTAATTTTCCGTCTTTTAAAGAAAACAACCATGATGGCCAGACTGCCTTTTTAGCAGGTTTAGGCTGTTTTTTATATATTTAACATTTTTCTCAATATCTTCAGTGTTTATAGTCCGATTTTCAAAATTTTTCAGTTATATATATCAAAATTAAATTTCCCGTCTTTTAAACATAATAACCATGACAGCCAGACTGCCTTTTCAGCAGGTTTTAGGCTTTTTTTATATATTTAACACTTTTTTCCATATCTTCAGTGTATATGGTCCGATTTTCCAAATTTTTTAAGTTAAGGATTTAAAAATTAAATTTTTTGTCGTTTTAATAAAACAACCATGACGGCCAGACTGCCTTTTATCAGGTTTTTGGCTATTATTATATGTTTTACATATTTCCCCATATCTTTGTATATTTTGATGCAATTTTCAAACTTTTATGGGATATCTGTATCAAAAAAATTTTTCCCATTGTTATGAGCATCTTTAATATAATTTACTTTGACCATCGTCATCATGCAAAATAAAACAAGGTTTCATGTTTATTTTATCCAATAAATCTATTCTTGATTTTAGTAAAAACCTTTTAAATCTACGTATTCCAATCGACGATTTTTTGTGCTTCGCTACTTATGGATGTTGTCATCCTTGTTTATATTAAAATTTCTATTTCTCTTAAAATATGATGTACTATGTATTTTTAAAATGTATGATTATGTAAATAATGAGAACTTAGTTATGGGTCTGAAGCAAATTTCCTGTGTATAATTTAAAGGGGGGGGGCGAAAGTGACACTTTTTGAAACCAAAACTAAAAGTCAAAGGAACTCAACTAAAAAAAGAGTTACAGGTCTGACATTTTGCATGGCAGTTGCTTTATAGGGGTACAATATGGAAATGTGAAGAAACGGCGGCGCAACCGCCGAAAACCGCCGAGAAAAGGCAACAAAAATTACGGCAGGAAACGGCGGTTTTCGGCGGTTGCGCCGCCGTTTCTTCACAGTTCCATATTGTACCCCTATAAAGCAACTGCCATGCAAAATGTCAGACCTGTAACCCTTTTTTTAGTTGAGTTCCTTTGTTGACTCTTAGTTTTGGTTTCAAAAAGTGTCACTTTCGCCCCCCCCCCTTTAGTTTGGCCTGGACCCCCCCCCCCTCCACACTCTAATTCGAGTGTTTAGAACTGTACTCTGACTTTGTTAACTGGTAAATGATAGAGGAGAAAACAGTTTCTAGATTGATTTAACTATAATGTTCTCTCCCTTCTAGGATTTTACCAAAGATAGGTAAATTTCATAACTTTTTTTTTTAAAGAGGAGGGGGTAGTTATGTCTCAAAATAAAATTTGTGGTAAATGCAGTGAAATTTGTTCAGAAATACCACATCTGAGGTTTTCACTCATGCTATTCATTAATAAACATTGTTTATTAAACAAGGATGATTTATTCATAAATAGCACAGCAAAGGATTATTTTTTAGCAGTTTGTGAAAATGTTTATTAGGGTTACAAAGACAAAAATACATGTCTAGATAATTAAAGTTAATTCTATGTTAAAATATTTACATACAAAATGTAGCCAAAACAAAACAAAAAGATTTTATATAGAGAGAGCATAAATATTTTGCTGTATTTTTTTTTGCTTTCTACATGTCTATTACAAAGTATTAGGTATGATAATAATCATTGGTATTATGTTTGTTTTATATTTAAATTTTATATTTGTATTCATCAAACTTTACATCTTAAGCCATGCCTAGGTAAAATCAAGATATATTTAGTGCCACCAAAAGAAAAACTTATGCCTCTAACTTACTTCATCATTGATTTAGATTTGTTAAGTCAACGAGTGGGGCTTAATTTAGGGCCTACGCGCCTTTTTTGGAACATTAATAATGTCTTGTTTTTTTTAGAAACGGCGTGGATTATACAACTAATGAAAATTTAAACAGTAAACAGTTTTAATGACTATTTTTAGTCTTTCAAAACAAAGTTGAAGTCTTTCATTTCAAATATAAACTCTCAACTATAAATGTGAATTTATGACAGCATTACTTAATATTCTAATACTCGTAATCTTTATAAAGTTTAAGGGGTAGTAGTTCCATGATGAGTATTTAACGATATTAGTCACGCCGGGCTACAATTGAATCAAGACAAAAGTAAGTACCGAGCTCTGGGACCTATGTATGGTGAGGTGAAATTAGACATAAAACCATGATGATTCCAGGTAAAACCAAAATATTTCAGAAAATATTTGAGAAAATTAGATTTGAAAATTTCAAGTTCAGTTTTCATTTCCAAGAAGTTACTGCATAATCATGACAAGAAAAGCAAAGATTATTTATTTAAAATTTTGAACAAGCTTGCTTTTATAAAGTTCTTCATAAAACCATTCCTGAAGGGAGTTAATTAATGGCCATTTTATCAGTTTCTTTGCAAAGGTCACGGAAATTCAGCCTTAAATAAGTCATATATAGGAGGTTTTATGAAAGACTTCATAAAAACAAAGTTCTTCAAGATTTTAAATAAATAATCTTTGCTTTTCTTGTCATGATTAATGATTATGCGGTAACTCCTAGGGGATGAAAATTGAACTTGAAATTTTTAAATCTAATTTTCTCAATAAGACCCCGCTGAAATATTTTGGTTTTACCTGGAAGCATCATGGTTTTATGTCTAATATCCCCATACATAGGTCCCAGTGCTCGGCACTTACTTTTGTCTTGATTCAATTGTAGCCTGGCGTGTAGTAAATATGATGAAAAGAATCAAATCTCACCTTTGACTATTTTTGATTAACACAATGGCATCCAATATTATTTTGTTATTTAAGAATAATAATAAAGGTATTTTGAGATAAAATATAATATTTGAACTTGCATGGTCTCCCCTAATTAATTGTTTCTCGTTAATCGTTTTATCGCATTTTGAAATCATCATTATGGTTCTTCCCTTGATAAAATTTAATAAATGCTATATTATATAAGTTATATAACATCACATTATGTGCAAAAACATTACCAGTCTTCTCTTTAAACATATGTAAAAAATATCTATTTACACATTTTTTCTTTCAGATTTAGAAATGGCTTTATAGAAATAAAAAATAAAAATAAAACAGTATTAAGATGTCAACAAAGGTAAAATTAGTATTGGAAATAATAAATATGGAGAAAGGCTACTCTACAAGTCATTATTTCAGGATTTTTAGTCTGTAATGTTGTATCGTTTGCTGATAACTTTCACAACTATTGTCTTTGATTACCCAATCATTCTCTTATGGTTAAACTATTACTCATATTTTCTATTTTAAATATGTTTGTTAATCTGAGTTGGGATATTTTAAGATAAAAAGGTCGTCTGCGTTTATATCAAGTAATTAAAAAAACCCATTCAACTATGTTAACGAGATTTTAATGATTGATTTAAACCCAGCCAACCTTTTTGTCTTAAAACCCCAACTCAGACTTTTCTATAATTTCATTTATAATTGCTTTTAAAAAAAAACTTATCTGTTCAATTTCATTCTTTTAGTTAACTTTATAAACCTTACTAGTTTTTTCTTTCTTTTTATAGTCTGGTATAAGATACAGAAAGCTTAATCAAGATGATGAATTTGACACTGGTATAAATACAAGTCAAGGTAAAAATATTTAAACTTATGAATATATTAGTAGAATGGCGTAAACTTAACCTGTCCTTTCGTCACTGAAACGCTTATGGATTTTTAATCGACCTTATGAGTAGCTGCTTCATAATAAAGACGTAAAAAATGCACCTACAGATGATATGTCAGAATCGCTTCAATAAATGTAATATTGTCTCAAAAATGGCGATACTCCTAAACATGCTTAAAAGGACTTTTCCAGTAAAGGGGGCGTAAGTTCTACGTAATATGTTTTTGATAGTTAATAGGAAAAGTGCCAGAAGACATGCAATATTTATTCAACAATGTTTTTTTAAGATGCCACAGATGCCTTTTCTCCAGAGCAGTTTGACCGTCCACCCATAAAGACACCATGGAAAGCTATCCTCTATGCATTGATATTGTTCTTGTTGGGATCTTTTCTTCTTACAATTGGTCTCCTAGTAGGTAAATCTATAAATACGTTTTCTTATACTTATCCTAAAATAAAAAGTAGTAGGGGGTTTATTTTGTCTGAAGCCTAAGATTTCGATGACTAGCGAACCGATTGAGTTCTCCAATTTAGGGAAGATTCAAATAGGTCCTAGAGTGGATTTAGGCTATTTTATTTTAAATTTGAAGTCTTTCCAATCTTCGAATACAGAGCCCCTAGATGATAGGTGCGCAGGAACTATAGTTTTACAAAATAAGAAATATACTTTTAATAAACATTGCAGAAAAATTTTGAAGTATAGTCAATAGATCATTAAAAATACCATGTTAAGGTAAGCTACTAAATTAAGATATGTTCGCCCTTAATACTGATTAACCTTTTATTGTTAAGTAACTGGACATATAGTAGACCCGCATTATCAAGATAGATTCTGGCCTCTAGTTATTCTTGGGATGTTAATGTTTATACCTGGATCCTATCATACATATTTTGCATATAAGGTAAAGTTTTTATTACAATAATTTATTTATTTTTTTAAAGGTTAAAAAAGATTATAAAAGCTCCTACTGGATAGTATCCCATTCTCGTAAGGATATAAGACCTCGTTGTGTAAGAACCCCCGTCAAGCTAGAAATGTGTTTTTTTCTTCAAAAATAAAAAAATAACTGAAAATCTTTATTCTAAATTACTGATGTTATTTTACATTCAAATAGACAATGTAAATGAATAACAAAAATATCTCTTTTTATCCTATACACGGGTAGGCTAAAAAAATTCCAGGTTTTTGAAAATACCCATTTAAGCGGATTGCACAGCCTTAAAGTCACATGTCTTGGTATACTGAAAAAGGTAAAAACTAAAAATCAAATTTTATTTTGGGGGCTTTTTGAGAAAATCCGCAAAATTTTTATTTTTTCATTTTCGCCTAAAATTCTCCAAAAATAAGGTAAAAATGTTAGGGTAGGTTTTATAAAACTGTTATTGCTCAGCCCATCGTTATCCTAAAAAAATGTTAGACATACCAATGTAAAGCTTATCTCCTCTAGTTTTCAAAATGACAAACATTTTTAACGTGCATTGTATAGTTTTGTATCTATGTTGCTAAATGTAAAAAGTATCATCAAACTCATCTAAATGTACATTCATTTATCTACATATTGCAAGCTGAATAAAAACCTTGGGTACAAGAATAAAAAATCTTGGGTACCAGAGTTAACATTGTTTACCCTTCGCCATCCTACAGCAAAATACACAACCTCCATCCCTCCCTGACTGGTCTAAATTGATTGAAAGGCCAAAACTCCAGGGATCTAAAGGGATAAGACAATGGTCGATAAATTGATGTACATCTCCAATAATGATTACCTCTTATGCATATTGACAATAGTGGTTCAAACATCTGGACACTTAACTTAATCTAACAAATAAAAAACCTTATTTATTATATAAAAATTTGGGGACTAGTGTAATAAACATCCCATATTACCACCCCCCCCCCCCCTAGATATACCACACTTTTCTGGGATCTTGCTGAGTCAAGTATCAACTGTTAGGAATATCAAAGGATGACTCCATGCAAAATTTGAGCCGGATCCGGCCAAAACCGGCCGTGAATTTTATGAAAAACCGTTTTTTTCCGGTTTTTAGGGGGTATCTGTAAATCGATTCAGCTGGAGCAAAACCGGTTCGAGGTACAAAAAATTTTACTTCACATGAAATTTAGCCAATGCAATTGCCTACAAAAAAGTACTTCATCATCAACTTGATTGGACAACTCTTTCCCCTCCTAAATGTCCATTAAAACCTCGGAAACGGCAAAAATCGCCAAAAATCACGCCTTCAGCGGCAAATAACGGCTAAACGGTCAGCCGGAGGTGAATGAAACATAAATAAAGAAATGTCTGCCTCAAAAAGTTGTTCAACATCAAAGAGATGCTTGAAGTCTCTAAAACGACTCCTTCCCCTCCTTTAAGGGGAAAAACTGAAAAAACGTGATTTTCAAAAGTATGCCCACTTCGTGGGTGTGGGGGGCACTGAACCCGTCACCCCAGGGTCACCAAATATAAAGTCTAGGCGGCCCACAATGCTGAATTTTCACCAAGTGAAAGTCTTGTGTCATTATCTTTTATGAGAAAAAAGTTATTAATTAATTAAAATTTCAAATTGTGATTTTTTGATGGATTTCTTTGATGAAATGACAGGCCAGTCAATTTTTAGGCCATTTTTTGCGGTTTTTGGGCCGTCACGCCCAAACGGTTTGAGATAATCTCACGGGACCTTTTGCCCAACCTAAGTCTGGTTATTTGTGAGGTCTATGGAAAAAAACAGACTTACGCAAAAGATTATAATTATAATCTTTACACAGAAAAATGGCACGAGGTGAGGGTTTGAGGGGGCAAAATGAGCCGACCAGCGATTTTTGACAGCACGCAGCGACGTCGTGCTTCATCCAATCCGGGATTTTTTTTTCCTTAGACCTTACAAATAACCAGGCTTAGGTCGGGCAAAAGGTCCCGTGAGATTATCTCAAACCGTTTGGGCGTGGCGAGCCGAAAACAGCAAAAAATGGCCTAAAAATTGACCAGCCTGTCATTTCATCAAAGAAATCCATCAAAAAATCACAATTTGAAATTTTAATTAATTAATAACTTTTTTCTCATAAAAGATAATGACACAAGACTTTCACTTGGTGAAAATTCAGCATTGTGGGCCGCCTAGACTTTATATTTGGTGACCCTGGGGTGACGGGTTCAGTGCCCCCCACACCCACGAAGTGGGCATACTTTTGAAAATCACGTTTTTTCAGTTTTTCCCCTTAAAGGAGGGGAAGGAGTCGTTTTAGAGACTTCAAGCATCTCTTTGATGTTGAACAACTTTTTGAGGCAGACATTTCTTTATTTATGTTTCATTCGCCTCCGGCTGACCGTTTAGCCGTTATTTGCCGCCGAAGGCGTGATTTTTGGCGATTTTTGCCGTTTCCGAGGTTTTAATGGACATTTAGGAGGGGAAAGAGTTGTCCAATCAAGTTGATGATGAAGTACAATTTTGTAGGCAATTGCATTGGCTAAATTTTATGTGAAGTAAAAGTTTTTGTACATCTAACCGGTTTTGCTCCAGCTGAATCGATTTACAGATACCCTTTAAAAACCGGAAAAAAACGGTTTTTCATAAAATTCACGGCCGGTTTTGGCCGGATCCGGCTCAAATTTTGCATGGAGTCATCCTTTGATATTCCTAACAGTTGATACTTGACTCCGCAAGATCTCAGAAAAGTGTGGTATACCTACCCCCCCCCCCTCCAAAACACAGAGACATTGTACATTAAATTATACTGGTACACAATGTTTTATAACCACTTTATCTTACTTATAGGCTTAAAAACTTTGGGTCTTTTAATTGAATTTTGATTGGTTGGTTCCAAACTATCAGTGTTAAAATTTTTCTACACATAACTTTAATCTACAGAGGGGGTAATTTAGGGGATTTACATCAATCTAAATTTCATTGTCTTATCCCTTAAGATCACTGAAAAGCCCTAATTGTGCATGAACATGAGTTGCGCCTGTTTACGGACCAAGGCATTCCCCCTATACTATTACTATTATTGTCAAGCGCCAGACATAGTAGCAGTGGATATTATGACAAGGGGATATTTTTTCTAGGGGCAATTGCTCTTTGGGGGTGTTGGTACCCTCCTCCAAAATAGTTAAAAACCTTCCTAGTACCTATGAAAAGCTACCCGCTAAAGGAGAACCTGATCTGTTCAACAGTTAGCGAGAAGTGTGCGCATCTACTAGGGTCTTTTCAAAAAATTGACCAGTAAGGTCAATGAACTACACCCATGTGATTTTTAAATAAAGACTAGGATGAAAACATCTGTAAAGGCGAAACATGAAAATAATGGAGGGACAAACGGACAAAGTGAGTTAAATAGCAGATGTCATAAAAAAAAGTAAGAAAAAAAAAGATTTTTGTTTTGGTTTCTTTACGATCAGAGCGAAGTTCTTATTATACGCAGCCACAGTATCCAACCAAGTAGAAATACCCTATCAAATGCCTAACCCCCATGGGGGGCTTATTAGTATATTATATTCCTAACCTAACCTAATTAGAAATATCTTTTAGGTTATCCAAATGCCTAACCCCTGCTGGGGTCTTATTTTATTATCCCTTTATTAACCTAACATAGCCCATTTAAACCATCTTATAGGTTTTTTGAATAACCAACCCTTCCGGGGGGCTTATTTGTATATTCTTAACATAACCTAACCTTTGCAAAAATACCTAAACAAATTTTCCCTTGTCATAATATCCACTGCTACTATGTCTGGCGCTTGACAATAATAGCAAAAGTATAGGGGGAATGCATTGGTCTGTAAACAGGCGCAACTCATTTTCATGCACAGTTAGGACTTTTCAGTGATCTTAAGGGATAAGACAATAAAAATTTAGATTAACAAAAATCCCCAAAATTACCCCCCCTGTAGATTAAAGTTATAATAGAAAAAATTTTACGCTGACAGTTTGGAACCAACCAATCAAAATTCAATTAAAAGACCCAAAGTTTTTAAGCCTATGAGTAAGATAAAGTGATTATAAAACATTGTGTACCAGTGTAATTTAATGTACGATGTCTCTGTGTTTTGGAGGAGAGGGGGGGGGACATTATAGTCTCCAAATCTTTATAAAATAAGGTTTTTTTGTTAGATTAAGTTGAGAGTCCAAACATTTCAACCACTAATATTAATTTAATTTACATAATAGGTAATCATCATTGGAGATGTACATCATTTTTTCGGGCATTGTCTCATCCCTTTAGATCCCTGGCCTTTCAATCAGTCAGGGAAGGATGGAGGTTGGTAAGCAATATTCACTCTGGTACTAAAGATTTTTTATTCTGGTACCCAAAGTTTTTCATCTTGGAACCCAAGGTTTTTTATTCTGGTACCCAAGGTTTTTAAGCTAGAGGAATGGGGGGGGGGGGGACACAATCAAACCATGCACATGTACATTTAGATGTGTTTGATGATACTTTTTACATTTAGCATCATAGATACAAAACTATACAATGCACGTTAAAAATGTTTGTCATTTTGAAAGCTAGAGGAGATAAGCTTTCCATTGGTATGTCTAACATTTTTTTAGGATAACTATGGGCTGAGCAATAAAAGTTTTAAAAAGCCTACCCTAACATTTTTTTAGGATAACTATGGGCTGAGCAATAACAGTTTTAAAAAGCCTACCCTAACATTTTTTACCTTATTTTTAGAGGAATTTAGGCGAAAATGAAAAAAAAATATTTTGCGGATTTTCTCAAAAAGCCCCCCAAAATAAAATTTGATTTTTACCTTTTCCAGTATACCAAGACATGTGACTTTAAGGCTGTGCAATCCGCTTAAATGGGTATTTTAAAAAACCTGGAATTTTTTTAGCCTACCCGTGTATACACAGCTACATTTGATTTTATTTGATTTCGTGGATTTTCCAAACATAGATTTAGTGGCAATAAAATAAGTTGTAATGTGCAGATTTATTCCATTTTATTTACCCTTCTTATCTATTTTTAAACTTATATAGAAAATTGAAACATATTTTCTTTCGAAGAGAAATGAAATGATAGGAAACAAAGATGAATGCGTTAAATCGGAGCGAATCAAAGAAATCGGTGGTTTCCCTAACAAGTGCCTAGTCGAGCTCAGAAATCCTAACTATCTCTCTTGTTTTGAAGTAAATTGAAAATAAGGGGGGGAATATTTACTTGAGGTAGGAGAGATTTGGGTGGTTTATTGCTCGACAGGTGCTTTGATCTAAATCACTTAGTAATTTATAAAATTTGCGAGAAAACGTTACGATTATTATGGACGACATTGCTTTAAAAGAAGGCGTTTCATTTAAATGTTTCCTTATTTTTGTGTCTTATTTCAAAATGTGATGACAAGTTTGTTTAACAAGCATTTCTGTCCTGCCAACCTAGCTACAAACCAACACAGAATTATTTTACTTCACTTGAACTAACCTCACCCCCTCCATTTAGAATAACCGACCCACTAAAAAAATATTTTGTTTTAGGCTTTTAAAGGAGACCCCGATTGGGATTTTGAAGAGTTTCCAGATTTTTAGTAAAAACTTATTCCTAGCTTTTTTATTACTTCTCTGTCATAAATCTTTATACTCAAAATATATTCTGCTTGGTTGAATTCATTTAGTTTTTGTACAGTATGCCTATTACAGGAATATACGAAAATGTCAGTAGACGTTATATAAATTCCCTAATACTTATCTAAAATCTCAAAGTAATATACCAAAAAATAAAAAAAAAAGGGGGGGGGGGCGAAAGTGACACTTTTTGAAACCAAAAATAAAAGTCAACAAAGGAACTCAACTAAAAAAAGAGTTACAGGTCTGAGATTTTGCATGGCAGTTGCTTTATAGGGGTACAATATGGAACTGTGAAGAAACGGCGGCGCAACCGCCGAAAACTGCCGTTTCCCGCCGAATTTTTTTTGCCTTTTCTCGGCGGTTTTCGGCGGTTGCGCCGCCGTTTCTTCACAGTTCCATATTGCACCCCTATAAAGCAACTGCCATGCAAAATCTCAGACCTGTAACTCTTTTTTTAGTTGAGTTCCTTTGACTTTTAGTTTTAGTTTCAAAAAGTGTCACTTTCGCCCCCCCCCCCCTTTTAAAAGTTTTTAATTAATGTACAAGAATTGTTTATTATCCACCCAATGTGTATTGATCTCGTAAAATATTGTATTTATTTTCTTCTGTGTTAAAAAATTTACAACATTAAAATTGATTACTTTTTTATCGTTTTGTATTAGTCAGTTTTCCGCGAATAGTAAAATAAAGACCCAGGCCAACGAAACTGGTATTAGTATTAAGATGTTTATTTTATTATTCATGGAAAGTTGTCATTAATACGATACGTTACATGATTTTTCAGTATGGCTTAGAACTGGTTCTGTTACAATAATATGAAATTGAACGGTTTACAAGCCATACTGGAAAACATAATTCTTTAATAAGTATGCTTTTCAGGGCTATTAGTACAATTTTAATAAGTTTATTTGATAAAATATGTTAGCTTTTCATATGCATAAGCAATAATCATATGCACAATTTAATGTACAATTATTAATGATCTGTGCTTTTATGGTTTTAATTGTCATAATACTCAGGAATATTTGGATAGGCCAATGGTAGGTAAAGAATACCTTTTTTGTCTAATAAATATTAAAAATCTAATAACTATACTTAAATTTAGAAAAAAAAATTCTCGCAATAAACCTATTCCTTTATTCCAATTTACGCTCGGAGGGAATGGATAATGGACCAAAAATAAATCTTTCTCAAGAATTATAAAATTAGCCTCACTTAATCTTGCAGGGGTTATTGTATGAAATAGGACAAAATAATCCTCCAACTTTCTGCAATCCAATTGGGAAGATCAATTTTCGTCCATTGTCCTATTCCGGAGTTTTGTTGAAAATATACAATAAATATATGATGATTAAATTTGATCTATTTTCAGATAACCCTATGAGTGCCTAATTGATTTCTTGTATTTTAATAAAAATATTTTGAAGAAAAAAAACCTTGAAAATGTCTATGGCAAGTATGGAAAAGCATTTGTTCAACCTGAAGTTTGCTGCAAAGGAGCTGGAGAGAAGCAGCAAGAAATGTGATAAGGTAAGTTATGTAGAAGCTACACTTCAAGTCACCCGTAATTATAATCTAGTCTGTGATTCTTGAGGCGCCAATGAGGACCTGCAGGAAAGAAGAGGACAAAGGGCTGTTTATTACACTAGTCCCCAAAGTTTTACAATAACGTTGTCTTACTCTTTGGCTTAACAACTTTGGTGACTATTGTTGAAATTTGATTTGTTGGTTTATCAAACGCTTTTAGCCACTAATTGTAATCTACAGAAGTGGTATTTTTGTGTATATATTGGAGATACACATCAATTGATTGGCCATTGTCTTATCCCTTTAGATACCTGGAGGATCTGTGTTGTGAAGCCACCAGTTTTTGGTATGCTTCACATCATTGCTATAGAAATTATCCACTGAAAAGTTAACTATAGATTACTTAAAATATAATAACCTATTTATAGTAATAGCTTATGCAGTTTATTATTGGCATTACCGAACGAAAGTGGGGGAGACGAATGAGACACTTTTTGTAACAAACCCTAAAACGGAAAGGAACTGAACCAAGAAAAAGAGTTTCAGCATTTGAATTTTGGATGTGCAGCTGCTTTAATTAGGTACAATGTGGAACTGTTAATTACGGTGGCGTAACCGACGCAAACCGTCGTTTCCAGTCCATTCTTTTATTTCGTCAAATCTCAGATATTTGAGAGAAAATTTCCATATATTTGCAACTGAAGCTTGTGATTTTATTTTTTATCAGTGACATGTTAAATGTCTGAAGTGTCCTGTGGAAATATAAAGGAAATTAAAAAAAAATACAACATTTCCCGAATTAAATGAAATTTTAAAAAAAGAACATTGTGATATTCTAACTTTTCTTCCTATTCTAAAGGATTTTATTAATATACGTTGCATTTTGACCTTACTTTTAAAGAACAACTAAAAAATCTAAAAGAACTTTTACATTCTTGTATTGGTGTTTTTACAAAAAAGAAATATTTAAAAGAAAATTTTCTACCTATGCATTTTTATTTAAGTCATTAAAACTGAAATCTTTGACATAATACATTTAAATTTTCTTATATCATTATTCATCCATTTCATTGTAAAATTTGAGGCCAGCTTGTGTTGCTTTTATGGATCTAGAACATCTAAACTTTTCCAACTAAAATTCTTTTAGTGTAGTACAGAATTGTTAAAATACTTTGGAAACCAACACAGTTTAGGTTTCATTTTTTAACCTTATAAATAACACAGTTTCAAGAGTAAAGGGGGGTTGGGGGTAGGAACTTCGTAAAGATCTATCTAATCTAAAAGGTGAGAAATGTATCATTTCATTTTCTAGCCAATATGTAACAATAGGTTTCAGTTCAGAAAGTTTTATTTTTGTTGTTGCGCAAAACATTAAATTGTCATTCATGTTGATTTTTTTTATGAAACAAGGATGACAACACCCAAAAAAGCGAAGCACTGAAAAGGTAGAACAAAGGGACATTAACACTTATATAGTGTCAGAACTGAATAATCAGAATATAAATGTATATGATTCGAAGTAAAAGGAGGATGTGCTTAAGGACCATTTTGGCAGGGGGGGGGGGGGTTTACTCGAGAACCCTTAGAGCTAGAGGGAGCTAATTTTGGATTTAAGCTTCTATGGGGCCAAAGTTACTTTTAAAATTATCGTCGACCCCCCACGGGCCACCCCCCCCTAAAATTTTTTTTTTTTGGGGGGGGGTAAAAATTTTTTTTATTGCATTTCTCGCCGAATTAGGCACTTTGGAATCATTTGAGACCATGTTATTTTTTTCAAAAAATTTTCGCCTTACAAGCAACCCACGCGGGGGGACTTAGTCATTTTTTTCAAATTCTCGTTTATGAAGGTATATCTTAAATACAGTATGCTACTCTCTTAGTTTTAAAGATAATTGGATGAAATCTTTTTGATTGTGTCACTAATTACCCCAAGTTTTGGTATCTTTAAAAAAAACGGCGGCGGAACCGCCGCTCCCGCCGTCCGCCGCCGTTTTCCGCCGCCACCAAAAAAGAAATTTTTTATTGCATTTCTCGCCGAATTAGGCAATTTGGAATCATTTGAGACCATGTTATTTTTTCAAAACTTTTTTCCCTAACAAGCAACCCTGCGGGGGGGACTTCGTCATTTTTTTCAAATTCTCGTTTATGAAGGTATATCTTAAATACAGTATGCTACTCTCTTAGTTTTAAAGATAATTGGATGAAATCTTTTTGATTGTGTCACTAATTACCCCAAGTTTTGGTATCTTTAAAAAAAAAGGCGGCGGAACCGCCGCTCCCGCCGTCCGCCGCCGTTTTCCGCCGCCACCAAAAAAGAAATTTTTTATTGCATTTCTCGCCGAATTAGGCAATTTAGAATCATTTGAGACCATGTTATTTTTTCAAAAATTTTTCCCCTAACAAGCAACCCTGCGGGGGGGACTTGGTCATTTTTTTCAAATTCTCGTTTATGAAGGTATATCTTAAATACAGTATGCTACTCTCTTAGTTTTAGAGATAATTGGATGATAATTGGATGAAATCTTTTGGGCTGGGTCACTAAGGGGGGGGGGGGAATTTTGTACAGTTATAGGAAATGAAATTCAGTAAAAAAGTTTGGGAGGGCCGTGTGGGCTTGTTTTTATAGTTATCAACCTAATTCTTTTTGTAGGCTCTCTTATATGACTGGATGTACACATAAAACTTTGAAAATTGAATTTTGGCACTTTCCTTCTTGGGGCTTGTGGAGCACAAAAACTCCCCAAACGCTAAAAATATGAGTTCTGAGCTTATTTTTAAAGATATCAACCTGATTTTTTTTAAATAATACTTTTTTAACATAACTGAATCAACGAACCATTACAGATTTCATTTTGGGACTTTCCTTCTAGGGGCTTGTGGAGCAAAAGACCCCCAAAAACTAAAAATATGCGTTCTGAGCTTATTTTTAAAGATATCAACCTGATTTTTTAAAAAATGATACTTTTTTAACTTAACTGAATCAACAAACCATTACAGATTTCATTTTGGGACTTTCCTTCTAGGGGCTTGTGGAGCAAAAGACCCCCAAAAACACTAAAAATATACGTTCTGAGCTTATTCTAAAGATACCAACCTGATTTTTTAATAATAATACTTTTTTAACATAACTGAATCAACGAACCATTACAGATTTCATTTTGGGACATCACTTTCCTTCTAGGGGCTTGTGGAGCAAAAGACCCCCAAAAACACTAAAAATATGAGTTCTGAGCTTATTTTTAAAGATATCAACCTGATTTTTTTAAGGAAACTTTTTGAACATAACCAAACTAGGGAACCATTACAGATTTCATTTTGGGACTTTCCTTCTAGGGGCTTTTGGAGCAAAAGAACCACAAAACACTAAAAATATTAGTTCTGAGCTTATTTTTAAAGACATAATAAAGAGATAATTGGATGAAATCTTTTGGGCTGGGTCACTAAGGGGGGGGGGGGGAAGTTTGTACAGTTATAGGATATGAAATTCAGTATAAAAGTTTGGGAGGGCTGTGTGGGCTTGTTTTTATAGTTATCAACCTAATTCTTTTTGTAGGCTCTCTTATATGACTGGATGTACACATAAAACTTTGAAAATTGAATTTCGGCACTTTCCTTCTTGGGGCTTGTGGAGCACAAAAACCCCCCAAACTGTACAATGTATAGGATATGAAATTCAGTATAAAAGTTTGGGAGGGCTGTGTGGGCTTGTTTTTATAGTTATCAACCTAATTCTTTTTGTAGGCTCTCTTATATGACTGGATGTACACATAAAACTTTGAAAATTGAATTTCGGCACTTTCCTTCTTGGGGCTTGTGGAGCACAAAAACCCCCCAAACTGTACAATGTATAGGATATGAAATTCAGTATAAAAGTTTGGGAGGGCTGTGTGGGCTTGTTTTTATAGTTATCAACCTAATTCTTTTTGTAGGCTCTCTTATATGACTGGATGTACACATAAAACTTTGAAAATTGAATTTCGGCACTTTCCTTCTAGGGGCTTGTGGAGCAAAAGACCCCCAAAAACACTAAAAATATGAGTTCTGAGCTTATTTTTAAAGATATCAACCTGATTTTTTTAAGGAAACTTTTTAAACATAACCAAACTAGGGAACCATTACAGATTTCATTTTGGGACTTTCCTTCTAGGGGCTTTTGGAGCAAAAGAACCACAAAACACTAAAAATATTAGCTCTGAGCTTATTTTTAAAGACATCAACCTGATTTTTTAAAACAATACTTCTTTAACATAACCAAACTAGGAAACCATTACAGATTTCATTTTCGGACTTTCCTTCTAGGGTCTACTGGAGCAAAAGACCCCCAAAACACTAAAAATATTGGGACTTTCCTTCTAGGGGCTTGTGGAGCAAAAGAACCACAAAACACTAAAATATTAGTTCTGACCTTATTTTTAAAGATATCAACCTGATTTTTTTAAGAACCCTTTTTTAACATAACCGAACTTGGTAACTTTTACAGATTTCATTTAGGGACTATCCTTCCAGAAGCTAGTGGGGCAAAAGACCTCCAAAAAGTATTATGTTAAAAAAGTATTATTTTTAAAAAAATCAGGTTGATATATTTAAAAATAAGCTTAGAACTCATACTTTTAGTGTTTTTGGGGGTCTTTTGCTCCACAAATCACAAGAATAAAAGTCCCAAAATGAAATCTGTAATGGTTCGTTGATTCGGTTATGTTAAAAAAGTATTATTTAAAAAAAATCAGGTTGATATCTTTAAAAATAAGCTCAAAACTCATATTTTTAGTGGTTTAAGGGTCGTTTGCTCCACAAGCCCCTAGAAGGAAAGTCCCAAAATGAAATCTGTAATGGTTTGTTGATTCAGTTATGTTAAAAAAGTATTATTAAAAAAATCAGATTGATATCTTTAAAAATAAGCTTAGATCTCTTATTTTAAGTTTTTGGGGGGTTTTTGTGCTCCACAAGCCCCAAGAAGGAAAGTGCCGAAATTCAATTTTCAAAGTTTTATGTGTACATCCAGTCATATAAGAGAGCCTACAAAAAGAATTAGGTTGATAACTATAAAAACAAGCCCACACAGCCCTCCCAAACTTTTATACTGAATTTCATATCCTATACATTGTACAGTTTGGGGGGTTTTTGTGCTCCACAAGCCCCAAGAAGGAAAGTGCCGAAATTCAATTTTCAAAGTTTTATGTGTACATCCTGTCATATAAGAGAGCCTACAAAAAGAATTAGGTTGATAACTATAAAAACAAGCCCACACAGCCCTCCCAAACTTTTATACTGAATTTCATATCCTATACATTGTACAGTTTGGGGGGTTTTTGTGCTCCACAAGCCCCAAGAAGGAAAGTGCCGAAATTCAATTTTCAAAGTTTTATGTGTACATCCAGTCATATAAGAGAGCCTACAAAAAGAATTAGGTTGATAACTATAAAAACAAGCCCACACAGCCCTCCCAAACTTTTATACTGAATTTCATATCCTATACATTGTACAGTTTGGGGGGTTTTTGTGCTCCACAAGCCCCAAGAAGGAAAGTGCCGAAATTCAATTTTCAAAGTTTTATGTGTACATCCAGTCATATAAGAGAGCCTACAAAAAGAATTAGGTTGATAACTATAAAAACAAGCCCACACAGCCCTCCCAAACTTTTATACTGAATTTCATATCCTATAACTGTACAAACTTCCCCCCCCCCCCTTAGTGACCCAGCCCAAAAGATTTCATCCAATTATCTCTTTATTATGTCTTTAAAAATAAGCTCAGAACTAATATTTTTAGTGTTTTGTGGTTCTTTTGCTCCAAAAGCCCCTAGAAGGAAAGTCCCAAAATGAAATCTGTAATGGTTCCCTAGTTTGGTTATGTTCAAAAAGTTTCCTTAAAAAAATCAGGTTGATATCTTTAAAAATAAGCTCAGAACTCATATTTTTAGTGTTTTTGGGGGTCTTTTGCTCCACAAGCCCCTAGAAGGAAAGTGATGTCCCAAAATGAAATCTGTAATGGTTCGTTGATTCAGTTATGTTAAAAAAGTATTATTATTAAAAAATCAGGTTGGTATCTTTAGAATAAGCTCAGAACGTATATTTTTAGTGTTTTTGGGGGTCTTTTGCTCCACAAGCCCCTAGAAGGAAAGTCCCAAAATGAAATCTGTAATGGTTTGTTGATTCAGTTAAGTTAAAAAAGTTCATTTTTTAAAAAATCAGGTTGATATCTTTAAAAATAAGCTCAGAACGCATATTTTTAGTTTTTGGGGGTCTTTTGCTCCACAAGCCCCTAGAAGGAAAGTCCCAAAATGAAATCTGTAATGGTTCGTTGATTCAGTTATGTTAAAAAAGTATTATTTAAAAAAATCAGGTTGATATCTTTAAAAATAAGCTCAGAACTCATATTTTTAGCGTTTGGGGAGTTTTTGTGCTCCACAAGCCCCAAGAAGGAAAGTGCCAAAATTCAATTTTCAAAGTTTTATGTGTACATCCAGTCATATAAGAGAGCCTACAAAAAGAATTAGGTTGATAACTATAAAAACAAGCCCACACGGCCCTCCCAAACTTTTATACTGAATTTCATTTCCTATAACTGTACAAACTTCCCCCCCCCCCCCCTTAGTGACCCAGCCCAAAAGATTTCATCCAATTATCTCTAAAACTAAGAGAGTAGCATACTGTATTTAAGATATACCTTCATAAACGAGAATTTGAAAAAAATGACTAAGTCCTCCCCGCAGGGTTGCTTGTTAGGGGAAAAAATTTTGAAAAAATAACATGGTCTCAAATGATTCCAAATTGCCTAATTCGGCGAGAAATGCAATAAAAAATTTCTTTTTTGGTGGCGGCGGAAAACGGCGGCGGACGGCGAAAGCGGCGGTTCCGCCGGCGTTTTTTTTAAAGATACCAAAACTTGGGGTAATTAGTGACACAATCAAAAAGATTTCATCCAATTATCTTTAAAACTAAGAGAGTAGCATACTGTATTTAAGATATACCTTTATAAACGAGAATTTGAAAAAAATGACTAAGTCCCCCCGCAGGGTTGCTTGTAAGGCGAAAATTTTTTGAAAAAAATAACATGGTCTCAAATGATTCCAAATTGCCTAATTCGGCGAGAAATGCAATAAAAAAAATTTTTACCCCCCCCCTAAAAAAATTTTTTTTGGGGGGGGGTGGGGGGTCGACGATAATTTTAAAAGTAACTTTGGCCCCATAGAAGCTTAAATCCAAAATTAGCTCCCTCTAGCTCTAAGGGTTCTCGAGTAAACCCCCCCCCCCTGCCCAAATGGTCCTTAAGCACATCCTCCTTGTAAGTAAATTTGTTAAAAAACTGCTTGATACAGAATAATGTTTATGAATATACTTACATTTTTAGGACTTGATTATAGAGTTGCTTCGTTTTTAAATTTCAGGTACTTTGTTGTTCCAGGAATCAACATACCAAAAATCAGATCAATCGGATAATTAGATCACATAAAAATTTGTTGTTAAAAAAGTAAAAAAATCAACATGTTTAAAATGGACGTACGGACTTTCTTGTAATGATTATAGAGTTGCTATGCTTTCTAAACCGTACCTAACTACTAAAGGAATCACCATGCAAAGTTTGAAATCGATAGGACAATTCTAACATGCCTAAATTAACGAAAAAGGCTATCCGTTTGTGACGGACGGACGGACTGACCCTAATTATAGAAAAGCTTCGCTTTTAAAAATATCAAATAAATGTTTGTAAAATCTTGCATAAGTGTTCTTTAGTCTTAATATTTGTCTAGGATCTGTCAATATGTCATGCATATAAAAAATAGACGCACTTCAAAGCGTTTTTGTTTACATAAGAGCAATCATTCAGTAAGAGGAGGGGGGGGGGGGAGTTTTGACACATTTGCGTAAACAAATCTTATCTTTTGACTGAGAGGATAGGTTATTAAAGATAAAATCATTCTTATATGATAAATTTTCCCAAGTTTTAAGATTTTTTGAAGGTTTAGGAGCGCGCTGGAGACCTCTAGGTGGACTCTGGACAGGTAAAAATAAGAATTAAAATATTTTTTTAAGAGATAGAGGTCAACTTATCAAAAAAGTATGCATCTTTTTTCTTCAAATATGTAATAACATTTAAAAAGATGTATTATTTTGTTAATCTTAAAAAAAAAAATTAACTGTCCAGTGACCAATTGGAGGCCTGCAGTTCCTGAACCTGGAGGCCTACATCTCCTAAACCTGGATGCATATCCAAAAAAATCTTAAAACTTAGGAAAACTCATCACATAAGAATGATTTTATCTTTAATAACCTATCCTCTCAGTCGAAAGATAAAGCCTATATTCACTGTTTACGCAAATGTGTCAAAACTTCCCCCCCCCCCCCCCTGTTGTATTGTTATGATTTTTTGAAAAAGGCATTTAGTTTTCACTCCTTCCACCAATTAGAAAATTGTTTTAGTGCTTTTTAAATATAATTTTCTTCTTTTTGGGATGTGTCAGGATAGAATCTTCGTCATACTAAAGATATTAAAAATACCATTCATTGTTACATTGAGATTATGTACAATTAGGACTTCCCGATGAAGATCATTCAATCTTTAAAATATTTTTTTCCTTTGAAAATTTATTTATCATTCATTTAAGCTTAATAGACTAGAGTAATGTCTAAATTGAAAAAGTGCCACGGGTCTAAAAGATTATAGCAGAATATAGGATTCATATACAGAGCTGAGAACATTTCTTACCATGGCAGTATTTTCTCCATGTACTGATAAATGTAATAATATATAAATACCTTTTAGCCAGTGAAAATACATTACTTTATAAAAGACGAAACTTACTCTAAAATATCTCTGTTGAATGATAATACATCTGGCATTGAGTCTTCTATTTTATGCGTGTCACTCTAGTAATGAATATTAATATTATTCTCATACCATATTTATTGTTAGTGTATATCTGTATTGTATATTTAAAAGCAAAACTTTTGTATATTTGGTTTATGTCTGTTAGTAAGGATATCTTTTTTTTTGGTAATATTTTTAGGCTGTTTTGCCCAAAATCAGCTTTCTTAATGTCGCAAGCAAGGCTATTAAAAAAGGATGACAACATCCATAAGTAGGGACAAACGGACAATAGTTGTAGAGCAGATGTTCAGTTGTCATAACAAACAAAGGAAAGAGAGAGAATATACTCAAAGATTAAGTTTTATGTCTTTTGAAGTATGGCCGTCAGACAGACCGACAAAGTGAATTATAAAGTAGTTTTACTACTAAAGAATAATTTTCAACAAATGTTTAAAAATTAATTAAAATCGTACATTTTTTAGTTTTTACTTTGTAAAGTTTTATGATATTATAAGTGTTATAAAACAAAATAATTTTTGTAAGACAAGCTTTGCTTTTATAGATATTAACATCCTTGTTTGTTATTATTAATTGTATCTTTAGCCCCCCGGATGGATGTATGAATAACATTCATTGTTTGTCACCTTTTAAGATGTTTTTTATCCAACAGACAGTGAATTGTTTTTTGTTTTTTTTTCGAAACTGATTTTCCCGTATGTAATGAGATAAAATAGATTAGCTGAAAGGATCAAGGATTTTTATTTGTGTTTTAGCTTAAAAGCATTTATACCACATATGGAAATATACCTAATTGTATGTTGGAATTTGAAACATTATTAAAAAGAACATAATTTTTTATAGAGAGGCATATGCCTGCGAACCTAAACTCACAATTAATGGGTGTATGTGATATTCAATAATCTAATTTATTTATATTTATAGAATAAAAAAAGACTAAAACATGCTTGTTAATCATGCCTTAGTTTATAAATGTTTAAACAAAGTCTTGATATTTAATTTAGGTTGTAAAAGCCATGGATTTATATAGGTATAGCATAATTGAGATTATTAGCCAATATGCATATCAATTGCGCCCTGGGTAGCTTGTAAATATATATGAAGGGATAGAAAGTGTTGTAAATTATGTTCAGACCTTTTTCTTCTCCTTGCTACGTGTTTAAAACCAGGGATCTAAAGGGATAAGACAATGGCCCAAAAATTTATGTACATCACCAAAGATGATTATCAAATTAATCCTTTTGTAGATTACAATTAGTGGTTGAAACGTTTGGACACTCAACTAAATGGCCAACCAATCAAAATGCAATGAGTATCCAAAGATATTAATTTAACGAATAAGAAAACGTAATCATAAAACTTTTGGGGACTAGTTTAATAAACAGCCCTCCTTGGATTAAAACCTATTTTATTAAGATAATCAATGAAATATGTATATTCTTTTTTCTGTTTAGGAGGAAAAAGCAGAGAAATTAAAGCTGAAGAAAGCCATAGAAAAAGGAAACATGGAGGTTGCCAAAATTCACGCAGAGAATGCCATCAGGTATCATCTATGCATCATAGAGAAAATATAAAAGAGATGAATCATTTAGTTAGGTGTTAGAAGGGGGGTTATTGTTTTGTGTATTTACTGTAAAGCTAGGTGTAACCTTTTAGTCAAATGATCTTATTAAGTCAAACTGTTTTTAATTATGATCAAATGTATATATATGAAATGATTTTGATTAAGAACAGTTTGACTTAAAGGTTACACCAAACGTTACAGAAAATACGCAAAAAATGACCCCCTTTGTAATATACCAAAATGGTCCTACGTCAAACGCAGGAGTCCCAAACGTCGGAGTGGACAAACGCAGGAGTGGATATTTAACCTAACCTAACCTATTTTAAACCAATTTTTAGGTTTTTTAAATGCCCTGCGGGGGGCTTTTTTGTATATTCATATCTTAACCTAACCTAACCTGTATAGAAGTACCTAATTAAATTAATATTATAACACTCCTGCGTTTGTCCACTCCGACGTTTGGGACTCTTGCGTTTGTCCTGGAACCGCCAAATAACTATTTTGAACATGCAAATGAAACTAATCCTCTCACATAAAATCCAGCAAAATTGCGTTATACTGAAGAGTGTCATGTTCACCGAAATATATTTCTAAATAAATCTATGAAGAAAATGACTTTTGTTTCACTCCCGTGGATTTATCATGGATGGAAAAGTTGGGTTTGAGAAGAATGTTTGAACTCTTTTATTTTTTTCTTTATGGGAAATACAAAAGAAACTTGAATATGAATAAAGACTTGAATATATACAGTTTTATATCCGCGACCGTGGCTCAACACATAGCGCATCCGCTCCTCGTCGGGGAGGTAATAGGTTCGAATCTCGGCCCGACAACGCGTCATAACTAAAGACGTTAAAATTGGTTCCTGCTGCTGCTATGTCAGGTGCCCGACATAAATAGTTTGGCCCATAAACAGGCGCAACTCATTACCATGCAAAGTTAGGACTTCTTAGACAAAGCTCGTTAGAGAATTGCATCCAATTACAAGTGGATGATGCCCTTGGGTGTTCTCTAGATGATCACTTGAAATCGGAGGAGAATTAGGTAATAGGTAAAAAAATATATTCCCCCCCCTCCCCCGTTTTTGAGATATCATTATCAGGGGACTCAGCACAGACACAAACAAACAACAAACAACATAGAGCTTTGTTATTAAAAGTTAAATGTATTTAGACAAAAGAACCAGTCCTTGAATTTTCTGCGTATGTCAGCCCGTGTAGATGCGACTGCCTCTCGTGTTCAGAGTGCTGTAACTACCAAGAAAGTAACTAAATCTATGGAAGGAGTAGTTAAGGTGAGTTTTAATATAATTTCTAATCCTGTAATATAAAGTAGTAAGAGTTTTTTGTCGAGCGAAAGATCTCGCTAACCGCTGAGCCAATATGGTTCTCCTTCACAGTAAATCCTATGCTCCCGAGATGGTTTTAAGCTATTTTTCTGCTCTCCCATATCCCTTCGAAAATAGATCCCCTAGATGCTAGGGGTGCAGCAACTAGTATTCTTAAAAAGTACAAAATTTTCTCTTTTTTATCTGAATTAATACAAATAAAATTAGAAGACTATCCCAATAAGAAGCTAAGTTAGTAACGTTTTCCCCAGCAGAAAAAAAAACATTTCCACCATTTCCCAATATACAGTCGCATATCTTTGAAAGCAGCCGGATATTTCACATATCCCTATTAGGGACAAAAAGACGGATGGACAAAGTTAAGAAATAGCTACGCTATAAATAAGATAATTTTGTCTGCAAGGGTATGGGAGCCGCCATGAAGTCCATGAACCTGGAGAAGATCTCAACCCTGATGGACAAGTTCGAGAAGGAATTTGAGGACCTGGACGTGCAGACCAGCGTGATGGAGGGGGCCATGTCACAGACAACCGCCACAAATATTCCACAGGACAGCGTAGAACAGCTTATGAAACAGGTACACTTTTAGGCCTTTTTAAGAAAATGGCCTTGTGGACTTATGTTATGAATAAGTATGAATAAGGTACAGTTTTAAAAGTCTATTTGATTTAGCAGCCTAATTCCTGATCTTATTTTCACTACAGCAAGCTCTTTGTAACATAGCCTTATAGACGGACATACAGACCAATTTTCGAACTTACTCGAAAGGGCTCACCAAGCAAGTAGAACAATAAACTATTTTTCCTACTTCAAAGTTTTTGTTCTATTTAAGCCCGTCAAATCATAGAATGAAATTCGTTAATGATTTTTTAGTTATACCAAAATTATCGAGTTTCTGCAGATAAATATTATTTTTTTTTTCAATTCTTTCAGTATTTGTAATTTATCATGATTCTTAGGCTGCTGATGAGGCTGGCTTGGAGCTTAACATGGAGCTTCCTGGTGCTGCAGAACAAACTATTGGACAGTCAACTGCCGCCTCTACAGAACAGGTACCTAATTACCTTTTGTGAGTTATAGAGCACCCGAGAAAATCAGAATTCCCCAATAGCGTTACAGACTGACTGACGGATGGAGGGACAATTAAAGTGAGTTTATCGCTATTAAAAGTTAATCGCCATTTTTCAATCTCTTTATGCCCTTAATATAATCTCATTCCCCCCCCCCCCAAAAAAAAAAAAGCCTGGGCATTATTATATATCTTATTTTATTATTAAGAACAACATAAGGGCATTAAGGTGTATTTATTTATGAATCTATGGGTGTTAAGATTAACTTTTAAAAAATCTAGACATATTGATCTGAAATTCACAAAAAATCAGGGTCCTTAAGGAAATAATAGAAGTTAGTTTAATTGATAGATTTATTTTTTTAATATCTTTTAGGATGAATTGTCCCAAAGACTTGCAAGACTTAGACAAGTTTAGAAAAAAAATCCGCCAGAAAAATTTGAATGCTTTTATACAGAGAGATGAACATGTGATGCAGTGTCCATTATAAAATGTCGTTCTTTATAACAAACTCATTTTTATTGTACTTATTTATTAGATTATTTTACAATAATAAGAAAGGCCAATTGAAATAATAAATTGAAATAATATAAGGGTTTATTATGTTTATAATAATAATGTGAAACTTTTTTGCTTCTAAGTTTCAACAATTCTTTAAAAATAACTTTATATGAATCTTTCTAATATAAAATATGTGTATAATGTATTTATTTAAGCTTATGCTTGTCACAAATGAATATTCTTTTATTTAAAAACTGTAAAGCAATCCCTTCATTATATAAAAGAATTTAGAGTAAAGTATGTTTTTGGTTGTATATGATTGAAATGAAAATAATATTAATTTATGTAACATAATATGCTTGATTTAATGTGATTTATAACAATAATTCTTGATTTATATAAAAATTATTTCGTATTAAAATTTATGAATAAATAGAGAAATATATGTTATGTTGAATTATATACATCGCATAAGAAAAACCCCTCACGCCAGGCTACAATTGAATCAAGACAAAAGTAAGTGCCGAGCTCTGGAACCTATGTATGGTGAAATTAGACATAAAACCATGATGGTTTCAGGTAAAACCAAAATATTTCAGCGGGATCTTTTTGAGAAAATTATATTTGAAAATTTCAGGTTCAATTTTCACCCCCTAGGAGTTGCCCTATAATCATGACAAGAAAAGCAAAGATTAGTTATTTAAAATTTTGAACAACTTTGCTTTTATGAAGTCTGTCATAAAACCTCTCTATATATGATTTATTGAAGGCTGAATTTATGTGACCTTAGCAAAGCAACTGATAAAAATGGCCATTAATTAACTCTTTTCAGGAGTGGTTTTATGAAGAACTTTATAAAAGCAAACTTGTTCAAAATTTTAAATAAATAATCTTTGCTTTTCTTGTCATGATTATGCGGCAACTCCTAGGGGGTGAAAATTGAACTTTAAATTTTCAAATATAATTTTCTCAAAAAGATCCCGCTGAAATGTTTTGGTTTTACCTGGAATCATTATGGTTTTATGTCTGATTTCACCATACATAGGTCCCAGAGCTCGGCACTTACTTTTATCTTGATTCAACTGTAGCCTGGCGTGCACTCGTTACTGCTTGCTGTTGGTTTCGAGACTACCATATAGAGGCTTTAAAATGGTATCTACTGTTGCTACCTCAGGAACAGGATAGGAACTTTAGATCAGGGGGTATGACTTGGCCACTTAAACTAGTTAAACCATCTAAATAAGATCACAAATACCTAGCTTTTAGACCGCATTGATATGTCAGACATCAAACTGACAATAAAACAGAGAAAATGGAGATGATTGGGGCATATTTAAGGAAAGGACATGGTGATTTAACCAATCAAGTCTTGACCTGGAATCACTAAGGAGAGAGAAAACCAGGCAGACCAAAAACAACCTGGAGCTGAGGAGGGAACTCCTAAGTGATCTGGAAAATGAGAAAATGTCCTCTTTTAATGATGCCTCTACTTATGCCAAATCCAATGAAGATTGGAGAACCATTGTGCTTGGCCTATGCTCTATAAAGAAGAGATAACTGGCTATGATGATGATAAAACCATCTAATATCATGGAAAGAAGCTCACACCAAAAATATTCTATTTTATTCTCTACATATCTCCCTTGCCTAAGAAAACCCTACAGTACAACTACACAGAAAAACAGGTTTTCAATTGCATTTATTGAAAAGAATGTATAAAAATAAGTTTAATTTTCAATTTAGTTAAAATGGTTTGTACTTAAATATTTCTTTTCTTGTCAACTAAATGTTTATGTTCATTTTAACAAATTCATTTAGAGTAATCATATTCATGGTATAGTTTCAGGGATCTCAAGGGATAAGATGTTCATCCATAATGATGACACAAATTTACCCCTTCTGTAGATTAAAATCAGTGGTTGAAACGTTTGAACACTCAACGTAAAAAAACAAACCAATCAAAATTCAGTAAAAGTCTCCAACGAATAAGAAATTACTTACCTTTGGGGACTAGTGTAATAAACAGCCCACTGCACTGACCTGTCTCTGGTATGGATTAATCAGGGAGAATAATTGTTATGTTTAGGTACCTCAATTTATATCCAATTTTAATTGGTTTCTTCTATACGGGTAAGGTCAACACTTTTTAACCGATATTTTTGATCTGCGCTAGAGATTATTTTGTTATTTGTCTTGCACCTGACATAGAAGCGGCTCCGTAACAATTGTTGATTACTCAAAAATACTTCTATTTTTGTTGAAAGTATATGAGCTTAAAGGATTATCTGCAGGGGTAGAGAGAGAAATGTTCAGTGGTAGGTACTTATTTTTTAATATCCTTCAAATTTACAAGCTATCAAAGGCAAACCTTTACGTATAAGAATTAACTTATTTTTATTGTCCTATCCCTATATATCCCTGGTGATATCGCTGTAAGCATTCTTTAAATTACATAACTTTGTAAACTGGTGGATTTTCTTTTTTATATTTTCTTTTTTTAAAATATTTTTTTGGTTGATATTTCATTGCACTTTTTAGAAGCGGCTGAACGTTCATTTAATATTCGATCGCATATAATTGAAAATATTGTTCGTTTTTTCACCATCTCGGCTATTTCATATTTTTTGTAGGCCTGCTTTTGCTGGTTTTAGCGATGTGCGAACATATACGTTCAGCAGTTTAGCCCTCATATTTAAACAATTTACTTTAGACCACATTAAAAAAAAACACAAAATTTGTTTTGTTTATGTAGAGTACATAGAAGTGAAATAATACATGCTTTGTAATTTGCTTCCAATTAGCTAAAAGTTAATATAAAAATTATTATTTTGTTGTTTCAGTGTTCCAACTAAATTACTAATCATATACCTAAACAATATTCTAAAGCAAAACTTTTTTCAGTTATTGAAATCGATTAATATCCGCTGGATTAGACCCGGTTCTAAGCCATACTGAAAAGTCAGGTATAGTATTATATCCAGTTGTCTACGAAAATAAAAATGTACAATCATAATATTAAAACCAGTTTTGTTAGTCCCGAGATGCCGAAGATACGATTAATAACTGTTCCTTACTTTTTGTATTGAATAAACGTTGGTGCCAGAGTAAAAGTTAGGATTCCCATTTAAGTTTGAACAAGTTGGAAATTGACTTATAATTAACCCTATGCTAATTTAAATAAAGTAAATAAGGACAAACTCTGTTAAACAAGGACGATTCTATTGACGTACAAGCGATTAATTTATTTGTTAAATTTCTGTTAGTTCAAAAACGTTATAAATAACTTTTGGTATTGTATCGATATGCAATTTCTATGGTTAATTTCGACTTGATGGATTTATAAAAAATGGTCACAGTTGACATTATAACTATATACTTATGTTGACATAATATTAACACATTTGTTTAACAGTAATAACTAATAAATAAATCAAAATGCAAGTTATTAATCAATGTAAAGTAAAGCAGAGTAAATGATTTTGTTGTGTAAATAATTGACCAATATTCAATAACCATGGGAATTCACAAAGAAGGGAGATTCAGCTATAGGCTTTATGCTACAAATCCTAACTGCATTAAGTTTTACTAGCGGTTACGCACCTAGAGGTGATTTCTCCTGAGAAGGTGGTGGTGCCCTCCCCCAAAATAGAAATAACATTCCCAGAACATATGAGAAGCTACCCTGTAAAGGAGAACCATATCAGTTAATTAGTTGGAGAGATCCTTAGTTACACACAGACCCCCCTCCCTAAAGTTTCCATTTATTTGAAATTAAGGGTTTTGAGATGTAAGAGGGAGCGAATCCAAACAACCTGAATATGACCAACACATAACCTCCCAGAAAAAAAGACATTCTTTTATGTTTTCATTATTGAGAGAGAAAATTAAAAAAGCACATCCAATTATAACAAGCAAAACATTTACATGTATTTTAAGATCATAAATCATTTAGAAAATAAAAACATGAATTTATACTTTTTGTAAGACATTCGTTTTAAAGCAAAACTGTTCTGAAATTTGGTCAATACTTCATGGTATAAACAAGGACGTCTAAGCTTTATATTTGGTTTGAGGAGGGGGGGGGGGTATAGATGTTGTTTGAATCAAATCCAGATGTTACAGAACACTATAACCATATCATTATATAAAGGTAACAGGTAACTTCTATACCGATATCGCTCTGTCATACACAGTGAACCTTTGAACAGGATCAAGGAAGGTTTATACCTAATTTTGGAGAGTGCAACCCCATCTTGCCAGGAGAAATCACCCTTAAAAATTCAGAAAATTAATGAAAGTGGGTTGACCTACCAGACCCTCCCTCTAGGATGCATCCACTAGTCTAAGTGAATTCCATTATAAATTAACAAAAATATTGGGTAAAATTTATTTATTAGGAAACAAATTTCAATACATTTGTGATTATATAAAGATCAAGAAAAAATCAGAATTATATAATAAAAAAAAACTTTTAACTGTTGTCAGTCTAGTATATATTATTTATTCACTTTATATTATTACTGTGTAAATTATTCATGAATTGAATAGAAAAAGAAAAAAAAACATTTTACATTTGTTTTCTTATTTTACTTAGTGTTTACTTTAGATTTATAGGATTTGGTTTATATAAACATTTACTAAGTGTAACAGTAAAAAGGACTATCCATGAACTATTATTAATGAGATTTGCTAATTAGAAAATATTGCATGGTCGTTTTTTTTTTTTTAAAAGTTGAAACATAAATATGATTGGTGCTATAATTTTATTTCAAATTGATTCAATAATTTATCAGTGTTCTTTTGACTAAAGTAAGACATTTAATAAACATCATAAAAATAACCAATATTCGTCCATGAATAGTTACTTTTACTAAGAAAGGAAATTGTACATAAAAAATGGAACAAAAAATAGTTTAAGCAAATAGAAACAAATCATATGATCAGAATTAAAAATACATATTAAAAACATATATTTTCATTATAACCTTTGTAAATGAGGAAGTATAATAGATACATAATACAAATATTAATACTAAAATGCATATGTGTATAGTTTGATTTCAATTTTTTAACAGAATACAAAACACATACTCTTAAACTTTTATTATGAATATAATACAAGTTCGAATTGATAAAAAAAAGTGTATAATATTATTTTTATCGACTTTTTTTTTGTATAAAAAGCTTTCATAAAATATAAAGAAATATTATAATTCAAAATTTATTTAATGTCGTAAAAAAATGTAGAAAAATCACAATTTTGATACATGTTAGTTTCATGGTATTTATATACAGGGTAGCATAATATGTAGGTTTACATGGATAGGTAAATGGATGGTCAATTAATCTTTTACTTTTTTTTATAATTTTTGAGCAATAACCAAAAAATACCAAAAAAAAATGGAAGAAGATTAATTGATCTTCAATTAACCCTTCCCTGGTGATTACAATAAATTATTTAGCTCATTCTTTCAATAGTGTTAGATATAGACACAGTTAGCTGCAAGTAAACAAATAAGTTGTTTATCAAATACTTTGCTAATGTTAAAATAACAAAACAAGTTAAATTACTTTTATTGCATTTTTTTATTCTAAAAATGATCATATGTAGTTTTTTTTTGACACGTAAAGCATATTCTACAAAGTTTTCTTCTCCATGACTTTTTTTAAATTATAAAATTTACTTGCAGCTAACTGTGCATGTTTAAGGGCAAACAAAACAATTCAAAATAAATCATTTTTCAAATAATATACATATTTTAACTGAGGAACTTTATTATTTTAAATACTTTTATTTAACTATATTTGAATATTTTCTCTTATTTCTCTTATTTTCACTTTTTATAATGATTATTTCAACTAAAAAATATTATTGTTTTTTTTCTAGATGGCACTCTGGATGTAAGAAAATTGACTGTTTTGGTGGCTCCTTGCAAGGCATGGTCACTTTTGTATTACAGCATAACAATATTCTAAATTAGGCTGAAATTTTGCTATGACACTAGAGTAATATAAAACCTCAGAACCACCGTGATTGTGTCTCCTTGTAAGAAAATGATATCTAGGCTTTAGCATAGATTTAGGAGTCATTTGTTTTCACCACTTTATCACAAATTCTTCTCGTCTAACCAGGGACGAAAAATTGGCAGAGTTGTTGGGTATTCTGCTTTAGTTTTCCTGAAAATAGACACAAGTTAATGCATATTTGGTACTATCTAATTATAGGTATATCAATGTACTTTTATTTATTTCCAGCTTATATGCAGCAACGTCCAAGCTTTTTCTTTTAAGGGGGTAAAATGAGGAAATTCAAAGTTTGAACAAAATATGAAAAAAACAAGTGGTGGGTGGTAGTTTTTTTTTTCAATTAGTGTTCCCTCGCTTGGTTGCTCTTAGGGAAAAAACTATCCCTACTCCTAATTTTAATTTATTTCGAAAAAAGGGTCAAGGGACGGGTTTTCCATACTCGATTGGTTATTTGAGAGAAAGCACCAAACATCCTTAAGCCATTAGTAAAAGACTTACTATTTTATTACATTGCCTATCCTTGATTTTCATGGAGAGCACAGAGCAGTGTTTGTGTCAGGTATTTTATCCAACAAATAAGTTACCTTCTAATAGTGCCATCATCATTTCTGAGTGGATAAGTTGCCAGCAGGATGGGCAGCTGCAGCTTTATAGGTTTCTCCAAGTTAGAGGGCGTCACAATGAACTGAAATAAATAGGTGAATATTAATTTTTGTAAATATACTCAATCTCCAAATAGCTTTTAGCATGTTTGCTCTCTTCAAATTTTTGTAAATTAAATTGGAAGATTCTTTATTTGGATCAGAGGCGTGTAGAATGGGGCTGTAAGAGGTGTATTCACCTCCTGGCAAAATTAAGGGGGGTGAATACACCGCCATGAGTGTCCACTACTATACACCGGCCGTCTTGACAAGAGTCTACACCTCCTAATACAGCTAAGGGGGGTGTAAAGAAAGTCACACCACACTTTAATTTATGTATGAATAAGCTCCTAGCTTCAAAATGAAATTTCCTTTTTTCAAACTTTAATGGGACCACAAAGGAACTGAAAAATGTTGCTTAAAAACTGGGAGAAGATAGAGATATAGATTAATTCAACCTCTATTGTCTTTTCCCTTCTGAATCACAAAATTTATAAAAAAAATTGCCTTACTTGCTTTATATCAGAAAACCTTCATGGCTAATAAATTATGAAAATTTAAAAATCCCAAATCAATTATTTAAATTACCATTACAACAAATGGCCAATTTCCTACAAACATAATTTATCCGCAAAAAATAGGCAATTTATTTCAATTTCGCCAGTAATGATAATAAAATTGTTGTAAATAAATTGTGGACAGCCTTGAAAAAATTGTAGCACAAACAATATTTGATAAAATCTGAGAACTAGGCTTTTTCTTCCAAGATTTGTTTGGCGTTCCCAGAAAATGTAAAATATTTGCTGTTTTTTTCATTGTAAATATTTCAATGAAAAATATATATTTTAAAAGTTCAGCTTTTCTTTCGATTGTGTGTGCCTGTCTTTCTGTACTTTTCTCCGTTTCTACTATCAGTTTGAAATTGGGCGGGTTAGAATTGGTATATTAGATTCAAACATTGAAATGAGATTCCTGCGATGACAAAGTGTAAACTTATAAGCATTCTTAGAGATGGTCAGAAAGTCATAAGAAATTGGATTTATTGTGGTTTTCCTTTTGATTTTTTCATATTGAAATTCCTTAGTCGATGAGGCACAATTTCAAAACTATGATAAATAAGATTTTTTTATGTTCAAATGTAAAAACTCAAACTGCCTTGAAACTAAAATGTTGAAAAAAATGATTTCTGGTTTGATGAACAAGTGCCTAGTATTATTATTATTATTATTTTCATTATCTTCATATTTGTTGTGACCAGTCAACAATATCAAAACAGTGTCCTATCACTTACGCACAGAGTCCTGTGGTACTCTATTATCCAGGCAGTGTTAAAAATTCTGGCAATTGGTCCCACAAGGTTAGAACTTCCGCAAGGGGCTAGAAATAGGAGAAAAGCCACTGTGAAAATACGAGAAATCGCACCTAAAGGAATATACCCAATCTTTTTTAGTTCAATGATTTTTTATGAATTAGAACCGGTTCTAATCCAGAATCGGCTTCCAAGACATACTGGAAAGCTAGATAGCCATTTAACGTTATCTAGTGACGGGTGGAAGTTTGACACAGTTCCCTAAGTATACAAAAGGATAGCTGCGTTCTTATTGTAATATTTTAGAATATTTAATTGTTTAAAGGAAGCCTACAGTTAGAGCGGTGTCTTTCTTGCAGGCTTCCCTTAAGTAATAAATTCAATGAGTAAAAACCCAAACTAAATATCTATCCAAAAAAATCATTCACTACTTTTATCCAAATAATAATTTATCTAAGAATAGTTCCTATAATGTAAAAAAAAGTTTTATTATCTTTGTATTATAAACTTTTACTTTGTCCTTCTCTTCACTTTACAATTGACCCTTGAGTTATGATTTTTCAACGTACCTTTCTTCTAAAAAAATACAGTAAAGTATATTACAGTATTTTTTTCTGAGCAATATTAATAAAGTTAGAAGCCTTAAAGAAAGATTGGTGGGTGTAGGTCGATCTTCGACCATTAATGTCAGTTTTTACTATAATTTTTTTTTGGAGGGCGGGGGGGGTATTTCTTCTAAAGTGACTTCTCTTGGAAAGATAGGGATGGAAACACTCTCCCAGGGTAGATACAAACCTTCCTTGGACAAATAAGAAACTTTACTGTAAAGGTTACTGAGATCTTTAGCTACAAGCAGTCAGACAGACTTGTGTTACTTTTATATTCAAAAGCTTATTTTAATGTCTGGTTCTTTAAATTTAACCTCATCGATTACTTTTTAAAAAGAATCTTATTTAAATTTAAGAATGTGTGGCGACTCTAATTACTTTTTCTCTATTGTCTAGTGACTCCTATCAAACTTTGGTCTTTCTAATATACACTTCTCATACAAATTAATAACTACAAAATGGATAAAACATTTCTTAAAACCAAGAGTGATCCTCATTTTTAAAAATTTAAAAAAAAGGTTGATTATTTTCATGTATCGCTGCTGTCAATATTATTGATAAAATAATAAATCAAATTATAACAATAAATCAGTAATCAATACATTTTTAAACACATTCAAATATCCCAAATATAAAATAGTGAAGTTTTTTTATCATTCTATAAAGATCTCGTAAAAAGTCTTTTCTTTACAGAGCTCCTTTAAACTAGAGGTGAAACCCTTAATAGAATATAGATTGAATTTTATTAGGGAGATAGAAAAAGGGCAATATGTCTAAAATTTATTTTTCTGGCTCTTTTACAAACGCAATTATTTTTATCTTTGTTTTGTATTACATTATCCATAATTTTAAAATGCAATGGTCTGCATCCTATTCACACACACACATCCACACACACACACACACACACATACACACACACAAACAAGACCAGCAGTGAGAAAAATAATTTAGTTTGGAATAGTTTAAATTGAATGCAAATTAGTATTGACTAAGGAGTGCCCTACACCAGGCATATTTTGGGATAAGACAATGGATGATAAATTAATTCATATCTCCAATGATAATAAACAAGACTATCCCATTTGTAGAATTGGCAACTACACACAATATATCTGCGCTAACAGACATAATAATACAGAAAAATAATTATTAAAACAGAACAAATATTAAAGTACAACGTAATTTAATAAGTTGGAGGACGGGATTATTCATGGCTATATCTAATCTATACCTTATTTTTAAATGTGCATGAATATTACAAATATAAGTCATTCAAACTTTGTCTAGCTATATCATTTTATTTAGTTGAACCTACAAATTGGCCAAGCCATTCCGAAAAGATTAAATTAAAAGTACAACTATCACTAAACAGTAATTTTACTAAAATATTCTGTTTATTAAAAGTTTTAAACTTATGTTTTTACAAACGATTTGACCCAATCTAGGGATTTCCTTTTTTGACCTAATTAGATTTTCAACAATTCTAAAATAAATTTTTGAATAATTTCAAAAAAGTTGAATGTTTCTTTAAGTTTTAGGGTGTAGATGAAAATAAATATAAAATGTTTTGAGGTTTAAATAAATAATTCTTATATCATGAAAATGTTTTAATATCTCCAATTAATTCTAATTCATAGAACCCATAGATAAACAAAGTACAAATACACAGTGACGGATTCAAACTGACATGCAAAGGCTATGAAGTAGCTGTGCTCCGTAAAATGGTTTGGGCGGATGACTCAACCCATTTTCTCAGTATGGGTTAAACATGATGTAACTTACACTTTTAGCTCTCATACAAAACAACAATTTAATATATTATTTCAATATTTTTTATGAAAATTTATTTAAGGAAATGGCCATAAAATGTCCTTTTGTCCACAGACATACAAATTTAATAAATAATCTATTTTAAATGTCTTTTCTTTTAATCTGTATGTCACAACAGTCACAAGACTAAAAATACTTTTTACTATCTTTATTTACTTCAAAGGTTAAGATCCTCTTTTTTTTTATTTTGTTCAAAGTTTTACAGGATATTATACAATAAAAATTTAAACTGATTTATAGCAATATTGCATGAACACTACGGCTGTTTTTAAACAATTTTTCTCCCCATTAGCAAACCACGACTTATGTTTATCTGCGGAAAATATCTTTTTAGTACTGATAGGGAACAAAACAAGCATTTTCTCAAGAAATTTATATGCACAATAACTCCCCTCCTCCTAGTGTAGGGTCTTTTTGCTGTACTTTTTATTTTTCTTATGATTTACAACCAGAAATTTAGTTGTGATTCGAAAAGGTATTTTTAGCGTTTTTTTTTGACAAATTAAGGGTAAAACATCTTTATAAAGAGACTGTTGTGATTGGGTAGTTCTCCTGCCAAAAATTGCTTTCGAGTTAAAACATTAAGGAAAGTAATAAATAGGGAAATTTTCTTCTCACGACCCTTTATTATAAAACTAGTGGTTTCACCCCTAGCCTATAGAGACAGTTTAGATTTTGAAGAAATTATATAGAAGAGCAGCAAATAGTGGCCTGACATATATATGTACCTATATAAAAATAGATTAATAGAAAAAAAGAATAATTAATTGATTGGCTTAGTAGATAAAAACGTAGATGGATAACTTACAAAAACAAACACCATACTGAATTCTGATCATGTGGCAAATAGATAAATAAATAGATTGATAAATACTTACAAAAACATCATACTGAATTCTGATCATGTGGCAGCCTCTTAGATTTGTTGGTGGAAGTGGTGGAACAAAAAGTTGTTCTGACTTCCAGTCATCTATTCTGCCTGGTCGCACCTGACATAATAACATTAATATGAGAAATGAATCTATCTCTCCCATTTTAAGTTTCATTTTAAGTTGTTTTCGATTACTTTTAGGCAACTAAAACATCTAAGATAAATAATAATGACACCACTGTACTGGTCTGAGAAAGATATTCGATGGAATAGTTATTTCTCGCATCGTATTATAAACATCTTTCTGCGGATATAAAATATACAATTAGATTAAAACCTTTTTTTTTGTCCCGAGATGTCTAAGTCACAGGCTAAAAAACTGGTTTGAAACTTATGATTGTACTTATATTTTTATTTTCGTAGAAAACTGGATATAATACGCGATGCTAGACACATTTTTTTGTATGGATGAGAACAGGCACTAATCCACCAGATATTAATCGGTTTCGAATGAATACGAGATAAAAATTTACATAATTACATAATAGACGACAGATAAATCTTTATCATTACCTTTCCTCTGCTAACAGCAGCTAATTCTCTTGATTCAGTTTCCATTATTTTGTTCTTGGTTATGTACTGGATAGTCTAAACAAAAAATATTGTAAAAAATGATAACTTGTTTAGGAGAAAAAAAGGAGGTACTAATGTTATAAACTAATATGAAAATGTGCAACAATAATCCTTATTTATAACAGGATTACTGTTGGTTATGGTTCTCCTTTACAGGGTACCTTCTCATAGGCCTTGGAAAGTTTTAACCATTTTGAGGAGGGTACCACCTCCTTACTGAGAGAAATCGCCTCTAGAAACCCCCCCCCCCGGATTTTTTTTAATCTAGTGGACTTTAAGCTTAAAGAAGAAAAATTTAAAACAAATGAGAGGCTGAAAGGAAAACCATATCGGTTCAGCGGTTATAAATCTTTCTCGTTACACACAGACATCCAGTAACTATTATATAAGAATACTATGTTAATTCTATTGTCTATTTAGGTGTCAGAAAATGTTGAAATATTCGTTTCGCTTCGCGCAAAATTTTGCAATATTACTTTAAAACTTGATATAATCAAAACTTAAAAACCTATTCGGTTTGTTGAATAGGCTAATAAAATGATAAACTTTTGGTTTCACAAAAGCAAACGTTTATTGGGTTTACTAGGTATTAAAAACCTTTTCGCAAAATAATATACCACATATGGAAAATTTATCTTAATCATAAAAGAATTGGTTTCATATAATGTAGTGTAGAACAAAATAGCCTAATTATCCTATATACTATCATCTAAGTTACAGGGTGTTTGTTTGGGTGTTAAGATCTTCTGTTGAATATATAGCCTCAAGAATTAGGCTAATTCAAGGAAGGACAAACGAACATCTGCCTGAATAAGCAGAATATTAATGCATAAGTCTTAACAAAATTGTTACTAAATTTGTTGCAAAACTGCTGAAATAATTATACTGTTTAAGGACATACTTACATTTTTAGGACTTGATTATATAGATACTCCGCTTATAACACTGTACCTTGTTGTAATAGGAATCAGTATTCAAAAAATCAGATGAATAGGATGATTATTACATACCAAAAATTTGTTGTCAAAAAAGTAAAAAATCAGCATATTTTAAATGGATGAACAGACTTTCTGGTAACGAGTTGATCCGCTTTTAAACCGTATTTAATTGTTATAGGAAACATCATGCAAAGTTTAAAATCTATATGACAATTATAACCTACTTAAATTAACGAAAAGAGTTAACTGTCCTAGAAGGACGGACGTAAGGACGGACCGAATCTATTCATAGAAAAGCTTCGCTATTAAAAAACAGGGTTTGACAGAGAAACAGACGAACTTAATAACACACTCTAACAATACCGTAGCTCCATTACAATTTCCTTCTTCACAAAATTGACGGTTTCGAATAAACACTGCCTTTCCAAATGCATTTTTGGCAATAATGGTAAAATAGAATTAACTACTTTGTAATTGAATTCATTTCATATTTGTATAATGTGCATTTTTCCCCTCCCGATCAATCCAACAATATGCAATAAAATTATTATTTCTAGTTGGGGGTTTTAATCAGTTGTTACGATGATAATTTCTATAAAATTATACGAGATATTACTTTTCATTACGGTTAAAAACCGGTTTCTATGAAATGAAAGTGATAAAAAGTCGCAGGGGAAAAGATTGCTTCCTAGATTTTTCGCAATCTAATTTTTAAAAGTTAGTGTTTTCATCCTACATTTATTGCATACATTTTTAATGATAAATTTTTTCAAATCTAAAAACATAAACTATTGATTTAAGGAATTTATAAATCTGTAAGTATTTGATTCTTATGTTTGAGATGTGTGATGGGTAGAATTTGGACACAGCATTTTTGGGCCTGGTTTCATGGTGGATTTTTATTTAATATCACAGTTTACTTCAGCATAAAGCCAGATGTTAGGAAAATTGACGGTTCCAGGACAAACGCAGGAGTCCCAAACGACGGACTGGACAATCGCTGGAGTGTTAAAATATTAATATAATTAAGTATTTCTATACAGGTTAGGTTAGGTTAAGATATAAATATACAAATAAGACCCCCCCGCAGGGGTTAGGCATTTAAAAACCTAAGTCTAAAATAGGTTAGGTTAAGTTTCCACACCGACGTTTGGGACTCCTGCGTTTGTCCTAGGACCAAATTAACCATTGCTGTTATCATAATCTATAGATGGATGAAAAAATCTCTTCAAAAGTTCTTGTGTGTTGAATACTGCCTTTGATAGTTTGTAAATATTAGGAGAGGAAGATAAATGTAGAATTTGTTTGTTATTATGGTGTTTTAAAAACCACATTTTTAAAAAGCTTTTTTGCCCTTTCCTTATAGGATATTATCCATGCTTGGCTCTTCTACCTTACTTAACCTAAAAGCAAGCATTTTTTTTCAAAAAGACTGTTTGTGGTCTATTTGTGATTTTCTATCGCCAGTAATAGTAGGGGAAATGCTCTTGCCCCAAACAGGCTATATTATTATGTTTAGACAATAAAAGTCTGTAACAGCTTCATCAACTATGAGACTGTCCCCTTGTTAAGAATATATTGAAGAATTATTAGGGTTTATTATAGAGCTGTGCCATTTTTCTTAAAGGAAACCGCATTTAGTGTTTACTAATGCATCAATATTTACATTATTTTAAAATACACTTTGAGAATTTACATGTATAAAGGAATTATTTGACATTTCATTTTCTAGATATTCTTGGCAAATTTGCTTTTATAACAGTCAAATTGAAAGCACTGTGTACTAAATTGTCTTCAATAAAGATTTAACAAAATTAAGATTTAGAAACTCTTTTTATATTTAAATTATCTGGTAAAGCTCTTTCTGTGAGTTTTGGTCATATTTTACCTTAAAAGCTAAAAAAACTTTTTATTTGAAATAAATTGTTTACAATGCAATTTTCTTGAAATCGTATTTTAACACTGAACTAAAATGTATTTATACTTATATTTAACAGCAGATTTTGTAGGCTTATTCAAATATAATTTAATCATTCTATTCTATATTCTTGCATTTTTTTTATTAGGTTGTTTTTAACAGCTTATATTATAAAGAAGCTTTATGTCTAAAAAACTACTTAAAGAAAATATCGAGAATAAAATACCAAACTAAGTTGTTTTGTAGTTGCACCACAATAGCCTCATGTCCTATTACTTTCAAATTATACCTTTTAGCTTAATGTATGGTATTCACATTAAACAGCTCATTTTATCAATATTATAAATAGCCAATTAGTCAAATACTAGAGGGAGAAGGGGTTAAATAACTGTATGTCCCCTTCCCAAGGACCCTGTACCAACTTTCAATTGGGTCTTTGAAAGTCAACAAATAGCGTCGGGAGTATCAACACAGCCAAGTCGCTACAAAATTGCAGAAAGTAATTTACTAGCAGAAGAAAAAAGGTCCTCACCATTTGGATCCAGTTAGTTGTCTGGTTATACATCTATACTATAAATTTATTGTTCATAGAATATAGAAATTAAATAATATGTTGTTAAAATTAATTATCCACTCAATTATTATCATTTTCTGGAACTCATACTTTGATGAATATTATTGCCCTTCAGCTTTTTTTTATTAACTGTACTGCTTGAACACTTAAAATATATATATGTGTGTGTGGCATCTAAGTGAATTACTGAAATTGAAGTACATTAAAAGCCTATAAACCTTGGAGTATTTATTATCTATGTATCTTTATTTTGGCCATCCTTAATATTTTGAACAAAAACTCAATCTATAATATCTGGGAATATATCAAGATAAATTATCGGTGAAAAGATTTTTTTCAAATATATATAAAAAACCACAGACTAACAATAAATTTAAAACCCCCTCACTTAAAAAAAAAAATAAATATATTTCCCACTACCCAATATAAAATAACCTATCCTTCCCTAAATTTATTAACAAACAAACGAAAAGCAAACCCCCTTTTAAAAAAAATTAATGGGGAACTTAGGATCTACAGGGAAAAGATAATGGCCGATAAATTGATGTACATTCCCAATGATAATACACAAAATTACCCCTTCTGTAGATTAAAATTAGTGGTTAAAACATTTAAACACTCAACTTAATGAGCCAACCAATCAAAATCCATATTTGTTAAAGCAACAAATAAGAAAATGTTATCGTACCTCTGTGAGTGATGCCCTTGTTCCTTTGATGGTGACTTTGCTCTGGTTATCTATGGTTGCCCAAATATTTATAGCTTCACCAGGTACATACCCTCCTCGGTCCAATCTAGATAGATAGATACATAGATAGATAGATGGATGGATATACAGATATATAGATAAATAGATATACAGGTAGAAAGATAGATAGATATACAGGTAAATAGATAGATAGAAAGATAGATAATCATACCTGCTCTACAGGTGACCTTTCCAGTTTTCATGCAGGTAATACAGATAGTTAGATAGACAGATATACAGATAGATAGATATACAGGTGGATAGATAGATATACAGATAGATAGATATACAGGTGGATAGATAGATATACAGGTAGATAGATAATCCTACCTGACTCTACAGGTGACCTTTCCAGTTGTCATGCAGGTCAACCCGAGCTTGTGTTCAATCTCACAGTGGAAAGGTTGCTGAAACAAAAAGAAAATTAATACCAAAAAAATAATTAGGACATGTTTTAATACTTTTACAGGACGATTGAGAATAAAAAACCTTATTTTTAATATATATATTTGGTCTGTACAAAGATGTCAGTTTGATAACGTAGCCTTGGGTTGGACAAATAGCTTTCAAAACTTTATAAATCATACAGACAGACCGAAAAAAGTCATTGAGGGGTACTCTATGTCTAACAATTATGCAATTTCACTTATACCAGAAACCGTATTTCTGGTTAGGTCAGGTTAGGTAAGAGCTGAAAAAGCCTCGAAAATATTTATATTGAAAATAAAATGTTGGGGATTTAATGACCCACTGATTGTTTTTTTTTATTAAGTATTATACTTACAGCTAGAATTGCTGGTTCCATATTCAAATCAATTGGATTCATTACAATGAAAACTTGTTGGTTCTTGTGACTCAAGCCACTAGCTTCCCTGAAAAATATACATTTTTATTAATTACTTCAAAAATTCAAGTACCCTTAGTGGCCTTTAAGGGCGTCAACACCTTTGCCTTTAATAACAAAATCCATTCTAGACAATGTATTTGATCATTTTATGTATAGAAGCTGCGATTGTAATATAAAACAATAAAATTATCACTCGAAGAAAAAAGAATTATAACCCTTGCAAATATTAAAACCACCAATATCTAACATATTTTTTTTAACGTAGCTACTCTATAACCCTCTTTCTCTTGTTTATAAAATTGGTAGTTAAACTTCTTCTCGAATGATTTTCAGTTGATTTAAGAATTAAATTTCTTTTTCTACTCCCATGTAAATGATATAACAAACACATCTATTCTGTCCGACCATGCCTAAAATGATTTTTTGTATTTTGACACCCTTTACCAGATACAATGAGTTTTAATGACCATCACATGGCTTTTGTTTGTATTAAAACTAAAATAAAATTTATTCACTTAACTTCTTGTTCATAATATTTTAATTGTAAGTTATTGAGTAATTTATTTTCGATCATTAAATTAATCTATTAAATCAAAACACAGCAAAAAAATTATTCTTTAATCACAAATACAGCAAAAAAAATACTGAATTCTAAAGGACAATATAAAACACAGTGAATTTATTGAAGCGCAACACATGGATGAAATTGTCCTTGATTTTGGATGCAACAATAAATATTTGATCAACTAACCACGTAACTGAAACTTTAAGGTTATCATACTTTACTTTACTTTTTTGTTCTTTTATCCTATTAACCTTTTAGCAGCTTTGCCTCCAGCCTCTAGGGGCTTTGTATTCAAATAGGAGGGGGGAATAATAAAAATAGAATAAACCCCCAGAAAAACTAAAATTCAAAACTATATTAGTCTAAAATAGGAATCTTAAAGGATAAAAAAAGACGATAAATTAATGAACATTCTCAAGGATGAATAACAAAGAAACCTTCTGTACATTAAAATTATTGGTTGAAAATTGTGGACACTAGTTTGAATCAAACAATAAAGATTTAATGAAGAATACAAAGTTCTAAGCCAACGCATGAGTTAGCGTGTTTACAAGACTTTGGGTATTATAATAATCTACAGACAAGTGTCCAATCCCTCCATGATTGAAGTACATATTAATAAAATCTGCTGATGTTGACCATAAGCAAAACTTAAACTAACTTCCCGCTTCTATTGTCAGTTTTTTCCTTCTTAACAATTTTTTTTGCATAAAAAATGTTGTGAAATAAATGATTACCATTATTCTTTTTTCTTTGCGAATTTTTAGTGAATTGTGATTTGCATATTTTCAGAGAATTGTGTCAAGAAGGGAGGGGGTGGGACAATAGCTGATAAATTAATATTTACTCCTCTCGTCCAAAGAAATTTACTGGCTACCTCTATTCAGTAAAGTGTACAAAATGGACAAAGTGTATCAACAATCAGCCATGTGACGTCATAATTATGATGGATTATCTTTTTTTTAGGGGTTTTCTTCCCCACTTCTACTCTCATCTCCCTCATTTTTATGACGTCACATGGCTGATTTTTGAGACACTTTGTCCAATTACTCTATTCATCCTTGAATGAAATTGTAGACTTACGATACTTTTCGATCGTATAGGTCTAGAGAAGGTTTACAACTATGTTGCTCTCATAGCTGACATAGCGTGGAGCGTGGATAGCTGACATAGCTGACAGAGCGTGGAGCGAACAACATCTCTCTCTCTCTAGCCCATGTGTATGTACTAGTCTGTACAGCACACCCCCCGCTCTTTACTAATTCCCCTTTACCCCACGCCCGTGGTCCCTCCGCGTGTTGGTACTGGGAAGATATGGTAGCCAAGGGCAAACTCGTATATAGTTTTGGCACCATATTTTACACCGCCGTCTAGGCAAAATCGCCGGTGTAAAACCGTTAATACTATCCTTGTGAATAATCGCCTAATCAAGTGAAATAAAAATCCGCAAAATCTTTTATCTATTTCTTTTTTAAAACTTGGCCACATCACACGAGGGCCAAACCAGTGTCGCTCTCTCATTGGCTAGTAAGCAAGTAGCGTCCACAACAAATCACGCTATTGGCAGTCATCAATTTTTCCTCGCTTCCTATTGGCTAATTGAACTCGAAATCACCGCCATCTTAGCCACACGGCTTCACTCGCTTGAAAATGTTGCCGGAACAATCATCTCCCGCATTTTGGGAAAGAATGGAAGTGATTTTCGACAAAAAGTTTGAGGAATACGATAAAAATAAAGCCAAGGTAAGACATGAGGAAGTTTTTAACACAATTTCTAGCCATAAAAAAGAAATAGATGCGGTAAAAAAACAATTCTCCGAACTTAGTGATAAAATCTCTGTTCTTGAGCAAATTGACAATTTTAAGGATGCCCAAATATCGGCAGAAACTTTAAAAGCGATTAAGGATAGTATTGCGGTCCTCCAGAGTAAGTTCGAATGTCAAGCAAAAAACGATGACAATTTTAAACGCTATTCGTTTTTTCAGAACTCCTGCAGGGAGCAGCGTAGTAGGGCGTGGTCCCTGAGGGTGACGAATTTCCAGTCGCCCCACAGCCGAGAGAAGATCACCATGCTGTCGATATACAACGCACTCATTCTGCCCTCACTGAAAATAGCCCACCGTAACGGCCTACTCGATTTCGTCCCCCAGTACTGGGGGGACGTCATCGAGTACGCGCATCATTTGCCGTTTAACCCCAAGAAGAAGGAAGTCCCACAGGCCATCTTCAGGTTTCATTCCCGCGTCCACCTCCAAGCGGTAATGATATCCAAGCGCCCTGTCCTCGAGGAATATACAGCTAAGTTGAACCAGTACAAGACTGCCAGCCAGAGTGTGTCCCCTGCACCCTATTTCCCAGGTAGAATGATAAAAATGCAATATGACACAACACGTTTGAATAAAAACGTCCAGACATTTTTACATTCAACAAAGCTGATCTCCCGTACCAAAATAATGGGGGAAACTGTGGGTTTTCAAATCAAGACAGGAACCAGATGGCAAAAAGTTCTGAACCCATTTGCCGACACTTTAATCGGCATGACAAGACCAATACCTGGCACTGAGAACCTGTTCAGCACATCAATGGAGCCCCCCCTGATCAAATACAACAGCGTGCCCTATGCAGACAGAGGATCATTCTTCCCTAACTCCAAGTTCTGCAATCCCCTCATCACAGAGGATGATTTCGAGGATAACTTTGAACCTCCTCCCAACGCTGCCAACATGGATGAGTTCCCTCCCTTGGAGTCCGCAACCACCTCTGACACGGCAGCCGCCGATGTCCCTGAGGCCGAGGATGAGAACACAGCCGAGCAGATGCCAGCTCCAACAACTGCACCCAGCGTAGCAGCAGCCCGCCCAGCAGCCAGAGAGCCAGAAGCGGATCCACCTAAACAGCAGCCGCTACCACCGCTGAAATCTATGCCTGCAAGAACTGCAAAGAAAACCAACGACAGTAAGATAAAATGATTAGATAGTACTTTCTTGCAGTTAACAAATACTTACTGTCCTTATTATGAATGATTATTGATTAATTACTAAAATTAATCCGTTTATTTTATTTTTCTTGTCATATAATGTCATAATGTCATCGTCTGTCAAAGATTAAAAAACGATAACTAAAAAGAATTTAACTCTATTTACCTACCTACCCCCTATGCCAACTTTTAGATAAAAATATTGATTAAAAGATTTTTTTGTATCTAACTAATACCACGGGGGGGGGGGGGAAAGAGTAAAGAGCGGAGGCACATCACCTCCTAACTAAATGTTTTATCTATCTCACTATTATTACTATTGTAAATATATTCATGTTTTATGTATGCTGATATATATTGTTTTTCAGTCGTTCCCACTGGTTGATATACGTGCTAATCCTCCTGCGATAAACTTAGACTCCACACCAGTACCCTACAAGCCTCCCTAATGGATTAAATGAACAGGTACCTGCTAATTTAAATCTTAACCCTACACTAGACCTCCTAAACCCTATATATGGCCAACATTTTGATGGATTTAATGAAGAATTTGGTATTAATTGTCAATACATGTCGGAAAATGAAGCAATAACAAAATTGAAATCTTTTAGAGAACAACTGATAATTTTATTTTCTTTAAACTGTCAATCGATAAACTCTAAATTTGATGAATTTGTGGCGTGTATAGATAATTTTAATTGCAAAGGAATACGGCCCAGCGTTCTTGTGTGTCAAGAACTCTGGGCAAATTCCAATGCAAATTTTGACGTGTATAATATTGAAGGCTACAACTGGCATGTCAACCTTAGAAAAACACAAAGGGGGGGAGGGGTGGGATTACTAGTGCAAAAACATTATAAAGTAGTAAGAATGTTTGACAATATCTCCTTCAAAGAACGTATATGTGAATCTATCTGTCTCAAATGTTCGTTTAATGGATTTAAATTCTTAGTGTTGAACACCTATAGACCCCCTAATCAAAGTAGTGCCGAACTTGATGAATTTTTTGAAATGTACCTTGAATTACTGGATAGGATTATGTCACTCAACCTACCGTTCTTTATTGTTGGAGACATTAATCTTGACTTGTTCAGGATTAATGAAAACAACAGCCCTAGTATGCGTCTGCTAGAGTCGCTAAATTTCAACGGCATTTTGAATACAATCACCAAGGCCACCAGGATCACAAAAAACACTTCAACATTGATTGACATTTTCGGCGTTGGTAATTTTATTCCAAATCTCATGTTGTCTTGTGTCCTAACATCACAAATAAGTGATCACTTGTTGCTGATAAATGCATATAGAATTAATGCTAACAAAAAACCAAAAAAACCAGATACTTATGAAAAAAGATTGCTAGGCGATGATAACATTAATTCACTAAATGACGCACTTTTCAGTACCGATTGGTCAAACGTACTTAACCAAAACGACGTCAACGTTGCCTATAGTAATTTCATAGCTAAGTTTCTTGAGTTATATAACATCTCATGCCCCATTGTAAAAGTCAAAAAAAATTCTAGGGTCCAGCCCCAGCAGCCCTTCATGAACGAGTACCTCTTGAGAATGAGGGAACATAAACATACCCTCCACGACAATTTTCTTAGGGAAAGAACAAGGGAAAGTGAGCTGTTGTATAACTCTTATAGAAACTCTTATAATAGGAATGTACGCCGTGCAAAACTAGAATACTATAGGTCAAGTATAAGAAATTGCGGCAGAGATAGTAAAAAGTTATGGCGTTGTTTAAAAGATATGCTAGGATTTGATCAAAAGAGTGCTGAGTGTTCATATTTAGAGGTCGGGGATAGGAAAGTTGAGGGTGACCAAGCTATCGCTAACGAATTCAATTCCTATTTTAGTCAGATTGGAACCTCCCTTAAACCTGAGATCCCAACAACAGAAAAAAACTTTGCAGAATTTTTACCTCCTCCCATTCAAGACTCAATCTTTTTTGAACCCCTTTACCCTTTTAAAGTAATAAATTTGATTAGGAACATCAGGCCCAAAAGGTCCACAGACATCAATGATGTCAGCATGTTTTTAATTTCTCGCTGTGCGGATGTTATCGCACACCCCCTTTGCCACGTCTATAACCTTTCCCTCCAATCTGGCGTCTTTCCTGACGGTATGAAAGTAAGCAAAATTCTTGTCCTTCACAAATCAGGTTCACTCAATCAAATGGATAACCACCGTGGTATTTCATTGATTGATAACCTAAGCAAGCCCCTGGAAAAGTACGTATGCGATAGCTTGGTAAATTTTTTGGATGAAAAAAACTTTTTTAACTGCAGACAGTTTGGATTTAGGAAAAACATCTCAACTTACCATAATGTCCTTGATCTCTCAAATATGATCACTCAGTGTCTAGGTCGAAACAATTCCTGTATGTCCATATTTTTGGACATACGGAAGTGTTTCGACATGATCCCTAGGAATTTGTTGTTTGAAAAGTTAAGGAATGCAGGGATAAGGGGATTACCATTACAATGGTTCCGTTCTTATTATAGCAATAGACGTCAAAAGGTGTTTTTAAAGGGGTTGTTTTCATCTACGTTGGAAGAGATTATCATAGGCGTATTACAGGGGTCAGTTCTTGGCCCAATATTGTTTTTGATCTTCATAAATGACCTTGCAAATTGCAGCCCAGAAGTCTTTATTAATCTTTTTGCTGATGATGCCCTAACCTTCATGGAAAGGAACTCATTAGCGGAATTGATTGAACTCGCAAAAGTAACCATCCCCAAGCTGACCGCCTGGTATAACGCAAATGAACTCTTAATCCATCCCCTCAAGACCAAAGTTATGGTCTTTACTTCCCCCAGAGAAAATCTTACCCCTGAAGAAATTCAATTAAAAACGGAATTTAATGTCTTCATAGACATGAACAACGTAGGTGAAAGCATCCCTGAAAAAATCACAAAGTTAAACCTTGTAGATGATAATAATGAGGGTTTTGTAAAGCACTTAGGAATTAGCTTGGATACAAAATTAAAGTTTTCTTATCACCTTAAAAAAGTACATGCAAAAATTTCAAAGATTATTTACTCTATGCGTGTCATGCGCCATTTGCTTGATAAGAAACACTTAAAGTTTTTATATACAAGCTATATTAAATCTAGTGTGGAATACTGCTGCCTTCTGTTCACAGCCTGTCCAGCCTATCTTTTAGATCCCATTTTGAAGATACAGAAGGCGGCAGTAAGAATAATAGAAAACTTACCTAGCAGAGCACACACAGCAGAATATTTTAAAAGTAATGGGATATTGCCCATTAATCTATTAATAAAATTTAACGTCTGTAAATTTATGTATAGGTACCTACATGGCTTACAGCCAGAAATTTTTAATAATACCTGGGAAATCTCCCGTGATCGCCACAGGTATAATACAAGAAATGTAAACAACTTTGCATATGCAAATGGAGTAAATAGAACTTTTTTACTAAATTCACCCCTTCATTCTTTTCCCACAATTTTCAACAGTCTCCCAAATAATATAAAGCAAATAGTAAATGAAAAAGAATTCAATAGAAAATGTTTTACTCACTTTCTTAACCAAATAGATTTTACATAGGTACCTATAACAAACAAACTTAAAAATGGTAAGTGTTCTATTAATATTAATATTTTTATTTATCCATGTCCTATACTCAAAAATCCAAAAATAGGATCTGTAAGATCCGAACTCTCACCCGGGTAGGTAAGGAGGGGGGGGAGGGGGGTATATAGTGCTTTCTACAAAACTACACCAAATTCTTGCATTCTAACATTCTAACTTCAAATTTAACTATGTTTTTCATACTCATTATATTCATCATACATCATTAATTTTCACCAAAATCTCTTTTTTCCCATCACTCATAATTTCACCAATTTCATTGTCATCCATTTATAGTTTTTTGTTGAGGCCGTGAAGTCTTATATTCGAACGCACGGACACATCCTATTATAGAGCAGCGTTGACGTTATTAAGTTGTTAAGTCATTGAGTATTAAGCTTAGGTGTGAAGTTGGGACACAGCGATACAGGTTACTGATAACTGCAACAGCAGTAGGGTTGTTGACATAAAATTAATCCATTAAATTGGAGAGAATATTTATTACAACAATCATTACAAACAAATCTAACTCGATTCTTTATTTATTTATTTTATATGTTGCTGCAGTTACAGGTTAATAAGCGTTGGAGCTGGGTGGCTCTAGCAGACTCATCTAAATATGTAAACGATTGGTTGATACATACTATTTCACGTGTACATTCATTCACTACAAAAATTAGGCATCAATATCATAGGGTTCAACCAAAATTAAATCCATCACTCAGTCTCATAGTCTTTAGTCTGTTGCCCACTCTCCTCTTCTCACACTCCTCTCTCCATTCACAACCAGCCATACCGTCGGTCAGTTCCTCCCCAAATCAGATCACTCAGTCATTCAGTCCTCATTAGCGTCAACAATCTCCGGCAGGTAAGGTGACCGACGCCGCCCACTAAGAGTCTGAGCGCATCTTTCCGCGCACGCCATGAGCCGTTCCTCGATGATAGGAACGGCGGCTTGCGTGCGCCGCAAAGATCGCAACCCGGACAGGCAGCCTGTCAAGCTACGGGGTTGTCTGACAAAGATAAATGAGCGCAGCTCATTAATCTCGTCATAAATCCTAAGCATTTCGAGGTAAACAACATCCTCAATTGAAACCTCCCAGAGGTAGAACTCTGCCAACAAGGAAGCGTTTGTTAAACGCTCAGATAAGTTATTCCAGGGACCGACTGCCGCGGTCAGAACTCGGGTGCGCAGCCACTCGGACACCAAACCTGCCATCCCTCTCTTTCTCTTTCTCCAACTCTTTTTACCTCTCTCTCCTTAGGTCTCAACGTCTTAACGTCTTAACATCTTAACGTCTCATAAATCTTTACAAAAAGAACCTTCACTTGAAGAACAATGCTAGTAAACTGATGTGTTTCTAAAAATGATTTTTAGCCTTCTTAAATTCTTGAATTGAATCTAGCAAAAACAATTCCTTAATATCAAACTTAACAAGATTTTTAACTTCAAAGCTGCAAAGCCACTCTACAACTAGCTTAGCCAATATTGAATACACGATCAACTTAGGATACCTAAGTACATCGCCACCTGTAACGTCTGACAAAAATCCAAATAAAATCAGTTCTTTTCTAAAAATCTTAAATTTTTATATTTTGTTTAGTTTTTACTTGGTTTTATTTAAGTTTTACTTAACATACTAGGTACATATGCGCGCCTACCGTGCATATGTATTCCTTGTTATTGCAATGTTCAATGTTAAATGTTTAAATGTGGCTAAAATCCATCAAGCCCTCCAGTTTTTACCCAACAAAAAACTCAAATATGCAAATTTATTCTTATTTAATAATCGCCATCAGGGATGTAGGAATATGGTGACGGGTTGGGAAATGAATTACAGGTATCAAAGAAGTGTGGGATTGGAATCCCACAGGATTTTAAATTACTCATTTCTTATAATCTTTTAATCCGGGAACGTTAGGTCGGTGGGAGTCGCGGTCTATAACGGGAAAAAAAACATGGCTAACTTCCATGGCACCGGTAACATAATTGTACTGGTCTTATTTTTGGAAACCCCGTATGGATTCTAGTGGAATGATTGTTAGATGGTATATTCAGCATACCGTAGTATAGTAGTCTTATATATGTGTTTATATATGTCAATATGTAACTAAAATAATTTGTTACAACTATTTCTAAAAAGCTATGAAACGATTTGGTAAGCGCCGCGAAGAACTGCGGTTCAACAACCCCGGCCGGGGTTAAGCCATCCACTCGCTTCACAGCTTGCTCAGTGTTCAATTATATAATAAAATTGTATTGTAAAATGTAAAATGTAGGTGAACGGGGAAGGAGAAGTTCACTACAACCCTGAGCTAGGTACATAAATAGTAAATGTACTACAGGATCTTAAAATTGCTAATAAATTACAATTTAATGAATTATTATTCACTGTATAATGTAATAATTTATTTATTATCTTGCCTGCAATCTCTTTCAGGAAGAAATCTAGTATCTTAATTAACATGCAGGTGACGAGGACTACCGCTTCCACGCAGCGCACCCGGACCGTGGTCTAATGAAACATGAAGCTGTGCCAGGGGGTTCTACCGTGCTGGAGAGGTTTATGATGAAGATCCTGACTGAGAGTAGTCCCTGGTCCTCCAGGTTGGGGGTTAGACATAGGGCTGACAACCCTATTCCAGAAAAAAAACTCATGTTACAGAAACACAGACGATCTACACTACACACACAAGGAGACAAGCTGGTCTCCAAACAACATCAAATCCTGCTGCTGAGGAGCTTGCAAATGCACGGCCTATGATGTCTGGCTGGGAAACCACACTTGGACCAGACAGGCGGATGATACTCAGTTCACACAGGATACTTAAATTAGGCACTTGGAATATAAGAACACTCTACCAAGCAGGAAAGCTTGAAAATGTGTCCAGAGAAATGTCAAGATATAATCTCGAGATATTGGGGTTATCTGAAGTTAGATGGGATAACTCTGGAGAACATAAGCTCCAATCAGGCCAGAAATTGCTGTATTCAGGATTTCAAACTCAACAAAAAGTACATACACATGGCGTAGGACTACTTCTTTCAAATGCTGCCTCAAAATCTCTTATTTCATGGACTCCCCATGGACATAGGATACTAGAGGCAACCTTCAGAACACAACAAAAGAGGATAAAACTCAAGATAATTCTTGCTTATGCTCCAACAAACGATGCTACAGCTGAAGATAAAGATGACTTCTATGATCAACTTGATAATATTACTACAAAAAATAAGAACTCTAAAGACATCAGTATGTTAATTGGCGACCTTAATGCTAAAGTAGGCGCTGATAATACTGGTATTGAACAAGTCATGGGTAGAGAAGGCTTAGGGACCAGAAATGACAATGGAGAACGCTTAGTTGACTTTTGCACTAGGCAGGATATGGTCATTGGGGGAACTATCTTTCCCCACAAAGATATCCACAAGGCTACCTGGATATCACCAGATGAAAGGACTAAGAACCAAATCGACCACATATGCATCAGTAAAAAATTTAGAAATACACTTCTAGATGTCAAAGCCAGAAGAGGTGCTGATGCAGATACTGACCACTATCTGGTAACAGCCAAACTCCAGCTTAAACTAAAGAGGATTCAAAAACCCACCCAAACTAGGATAAAATACGACACTAGGAAGCTACAAAATGAAAACATAAAGCAACAATTCATACTGACATTGAGAAACAGATTTGAAGCTCTAAATGATGACGTAGGAAACATCCAAATTGATGAATCTGACATAAATGAACCCTGGAACAAAATCAAGGAAGTTATCAATAAAACTAGCAAAGATATACTAGGACCTTTATCTTATGAGATCAAACCCTGGATTTCAGAAGAGTCTCTACTTCTCATAGAAGAGAGAAGAAAAATCAAAGAAAATATACTAAGTGCAAATGAAATTGACAAACAAACATTAAATGAAGAATATAGAAAATACAATAAGGAGATAAAAAAGTCAGTACGTAGAGATAAGAGAAGATATACAGAAAACCTAGCAAACGAAGCTGAAAAAGCAATGAAGAAAAACAACCTCAGAGAACTATATATGACTACAAAGAAGCTCTGTGGCAAAACAAATCAAACTTCAAGCAAACACATAAGAGACAAAGATGGAAAACTAATAGACAATGACAAAGACACAGAAGCTAGATGGGTTGAACATTTTAGTGCCCTTCTCAACCGTCCAGCTCCAGCAAATCCTGCCATTATAACTCCAGCTGAAACAAACCTGGACATAAACTGCAGCGCACCTACTATAGAGGAGATTAAGTCAGCAATTAAAGGCCTAAAAAACAACAAAGCAGCAGGACCAGACAACATTACAGCAGAAATACTTAAAGCAGATGTAAATCTATCAGCAGAAATTCTTTTTCCAATTATACACAAGATTTGGTCAAATGAAACATTTCCAGATGACTGGAAAAATGGGTTTATAACAATACTTGCAAAAAAAGGTGACCTCTCTAAATGTGACAGTTATAGAGGAATCATGCTATTATCGATCCCAGGAAAGGTTCTAAGCAGAATAATCTTAAATAGAATGAAAGACACAGTGGATAAGCTTCTTAGAAACAATCAAGCTGGTTTTAGGTCAAACAAATCCTGTACTGATCAAATATCTACCCTTAGAATAATCCTAGAACAATCTATGGAGTTAAACTCTCAAATCTATGTGAACTTCATAGACTACTCAAAAGCCTTTGATTCGATAGACAGAGGTTCATTATGGAAAATTATGGCACATTATGGAATACCAAGTAAAATTATTAATCTTATTAAACAGATGTATCAAGACTCTGGTGGACAAGTCCTCTATAAGGGGAGGCTAAGTTCTTTCTTTCAAATTTTGACTGGAGTGAGACAAGGTTGCCTGCTCTCACCCTTTTTATTTTTACTAATAATTGACTGGATTATGAAACAGAGTGATAACCAGAAAACTGGCATACAGTGGCAAATCACTAATAAGCTTGAAGACCTCGATTTTGCTGATGACCTAGCGTTGCTTTCACACACCCAGGCTCAAATGCAAGAGAAAACATCAAAAATAGCAGAAAATTCTTCCAAAGTAGGTTTACATATAAATGTAGCTAAAACAAAGCTGATGAAACTAAATACAAAGTCTACTCGTGCCGTTAAAATAGATGAAGAACCAATTGAAGAAGTAGACAAATTTACTTATCTTGGAAGTGTAGTAACTCCCACTGGAGGCACTGAAGAAGATATAAATTCTAGGATAAACAAAGCCAGGGCTGCCTTTTCTCAATTAAACAAAATATGGACCTCAAATACTATAAGGTTAAAAACAAAGCTAAAAATCTTTAACTCAAATGTTAAATCAGTATTGTTGTATGGCTCAGAGACCTGGTTTTTAAACAAGAATCTAGGAGACAAGATACAAGTTTTTGTCAATAAATGTTTAAGAAAAATACTGAAAATATTCTGGCCAAATAAAATAAGCAACCAAGAACTATGGAAAAAAACAAACCAGGATAAAATGTCAGTTCAAATCAAACAGAAAAAGTTTAGGTGGCTGGGACATACCCTTAGGAAGGATAACAACGACATCACAAAATACTCTCTAGTATGGAACCCCCAAGGCCAGCGAAAGAGAGGCAGACCGAAAAATACATGGAGAAGAGAGACCGAGAAGGAGATAGGAGGTTTTGCAGATGCTGAAACCGCAGCTATGGATAGACGTGGATGGAGGAAGATCGTCAGTGGCCTAAGCTCCACCCAAGCGGAGTAACAAGGCCGGTAAGGTAAGGGTAATTAACATGCAATCTTTTTCAGGAAGAAACCTATAGTTAAAAAATTGTAAAACTTTATTAGTAACTCGCCCTAATTATATGCACCTTAGAGGAAATAAAATCTTATCTTATCTTAATATTGAAGTATGGGTTAAAAATATAGTTATAGATAAATGAGCATTTAAAAAATATTTGTATTACATCTGAATTACCTTTAACTAACCCTCCATCGAAAAAAAAACAAGGAAAAGTCAATTTTGAAGCGTTATAATTTTGACATTAGAAATGGAACCTGTTAACAATTTTGTGCTATTACTGGATAAATTTTCATAAAATATAGTTGCGATAAAAATATGTCAGCCGAGACCACTTTTTAATGTAACCTAGACGACATAAAGAGTAGTCAATGGTGTAATTTGAAAAAATGGCACTCCTATAACAAATTACAACTTTTATTCATTCAAATTGCCCATGTAAAAAGAATACTATTAGAACTGTTTAATCCTTATATAAAAGTAACAGGATGTCTGTTTGTGTCAAAAGATCTCACTAACCGCTGAACCTATATGGTTCTCTTTTACAATCAACTTCTCATAGGTCCTGGCAAGGTTTACAACTATTTTGGAGAGAACACCATCACAAGAGAAATCGTCCCTAAAATAACCCTCCAAAAAACAAACCTTTTTGATTCTAAAACTAAAATTTAAGTGACCCTAGAAGCCAAATAGGCGACCAAAGCCAAAACAAATTGTATGTCAATACAATACTTCTTGGTTAACATGGAGGGGTGGTGACCAGCTATTTACCTTGTGAATTACTATGCATAAAAAATCATTAAAATTTTCCTAGCTATTGAACATTAAGAAATGCACAATTTTAGTAAAGTACAGCAATTCTAAAGTTATTCATATCATTGGTTATACTGGCTTCGCCACAAGCATTCATGCTTTGAAATTTTAAAAAGTTTGTAAAGCAATTTTTGTTAAGGTAACCTTAATTTTCTATAGTTTATTTTTACTATACATTTGCCTAATAAATTATAAAGCTAAATTAATAATAATCACCATTGTTAAAATATCAATTTTAGCAATTCTTTTTAAAAATATCTGTAAACAGACATTAAAAATGTCTTATTTACTTTTGTAAAATATCCAAATCATCAACTCATAAAGAACAGTTAGTTACATGAATGGATTACTATAATTAGGACACTGAGCCCTGTTTAATTTGTTGGTAGTCCTCGATGTGCATTTTCAAGGGTTTATGTCGACTTAATGATTTTAATAAATGCTCTTATGGTCATTTATTTTTTTGTTCAAAAAATGGATTTATTATGCCTCTATAGAAGGAAGATAGACGGCTAAAATATTTCATGAACACCCTGTTAACCAATTAACATCTACTCCACTGCGTATATGGTCCGTCAGTTTGTCTGTAATACCCAAGAGTGCATACAATTTCTATACATAAAATGTGATTTTTCCTTAATTCTGGTATTTAAGCTAGAACGATGATTTTTTTTACTAACGTTTGCTTAAACTATTTTTGTCTATCAGTAAAGCTTTGAAATATTTGTTTTCTCAGCTGTTATAAAAGATAAATGGTTGAAATTTAGTGTTAAGATTCATATGAACAAAACTTACTATACAAATTATTATTACAATATTAATTATTATATTGTTACAAATGTATGTTATACTATCTTTTTCTTGCCATTTACGTAGATCTCTTACTCTAATTGTTTCACTTTTTATGGATGTTATCTTCCTTGTTTGAACAAAATGTATCCAAATTAACCCTTCCAAAACACAATAATCACCCAATGTATCTAGCCAAAGAAATTTACAGGTTTTCAAAATATTTGGCCAACCTGACATTCCAAGAAAATTTGCACAGTTTATTTTTATTTGCTAATTTGGTAATATTTGCATTTTTTTCCGTTAAGTGCCAAAAATTGGACAACCAAACAGATGCATGCAAAAATAGATAAATACTTACAAGAACATTTGTCTTCATAAGAAGTATAGTATAGGACAAATTGATAAAAGAACAATACATTGTTATTTAGTTTAAATTAAAAGGACCCTATAGTAGGTAATAAAATTAGGTAATTTAAGTGTATTGAACTCATAAAGTAGTAGTATATCGGTATGCATAAGAGCCATAGAAACGGACATACCCTAGTTATTAAATAGCTGCGTTATCAAAAAATGGATGTTTATCTTTGAGGAAAATTAGGCAAAAACAAAATTTAAGCTATTATGATTTTTTTTATTAGCACGAAGATAATCTTTTTTTTATTGTATCTAAGTTGTGTAGGTATTAGTATTCTTATATTTTTTTTATCTTTGTCCACAAAAAAATTAAAATTAAAGCATTATTCCCCTAATAGTTTCAATGGGCCTTCGGCCAACCGTGGCCAAATAAATAATAGTACAATTATTTGTTCCAAAACGGCATACGGTTAGGTTAAGTAAAGGTTAGAATATCCCCTTAGAGATAGTACCCCGTGAGACACTATTAATTATTTTCATTATTTCTCTAAAAATTTTTAATAAGAGGATGAAAGTACTGGATTCACTAGCCGCCTCGGTATAAAATGAAAAAAAGTTACCTAAGCGCAGTCTTACAGTAGTACTGGACCCACCCATGCTTGCCAAGGAAGGTTGATGGTAGTCCCAGAGGAAGGCCGAGCTTGAATGGAAAACTGTGGATGCCGGGGGATAAAAGCACGGGAACACCACCTGTAAAAAACATTTTTTTTCATTTTTTTAGGAACCGTATAAAACTAATATGACAACAACCATAAATATGACGTAGCTCAAAAATCATGGATCTGAAAGTGATTTATAGAGCAATGGTTTAGTAGATATAAATCAAGAATATATTAATAGTTTTTTCTCGCATCGTATTATAAACAGCTTTCCGCGGATATAGAATGTACAATTATAAGATTAAAACCAGTTTTTTTAGCCCCGAAAACTGGTTTTAATCTTATGATTGTACATTTTTATATTCGTAGAAAGCTGGATATAATACGATGCTAGACATAGTTTTTTCCTTATGGATGAGAACCGGTTCCTATCCACCGGATTCGAATGAATACGAGAAAAGATATTTATTTGTATTTTTATTTATATTTTTGTTATAACAAATCAGAATTTAATATAAGTTTCCATATTTTTAAGGATTATAAAACTTTGAGTACGAGTGTAATTTACTGTCCAATGTCCCCTCTCTCTCCGCAAAATATGCTATTAATAAAGTACACGAGCAAAACCACGTAATTTTAATTTAGACATACATTTTCCTCAAGTATTATGTCCACCTAATTTTACGGAGTATGATTTTGTCCTTTCAAATAAGTAGATAAAGTTATCAAGAAACAAGTATGAAAACATTCCTAGCAATGCTTATTAATATCAAACAATTTACTCAAATAACTAGGGAGTAAGGGAGGGGACAATGGATCGAATATTCAATTTTTAGGAGTCTCAGACTTTGGGTACTGGCTTAAAGGGAATGTGCAAGAATTTAACAGGTTCTGACTGACTTTGGGTACTAGCGCATCAAATGCCGCTAACTTACTTTTTAGTTTTGAATATAGCAGACGAGTATCAATAAACTTAATTTGTTATGATGTGGCTGGTTTTAACAATTTTTTTTCTCCAGAAAATATCATTTCATAGATAAAAACTTTATTGTGATATTTGTGTAATAAACACTCTAAGAACCATTAAAATTTAGGGTTATAGGGCTATGGGGGGGGGGGAGGTGGTTGAACGGGTTCCAGGGAGATTTTTCTAGTAATTAAATACAGAATGGTTACGTCAGTCTAATGTGCTGGTAATCTAATTTTCAAATTAAAGTTTTTTTTCTTGGAACTTTTTTCAAATTTTATAGTTTTCTAAATCTTATTAACACACCCTTTAAAATTTAGTTTATATTTTCTGGATAAATCTGGATTTCATGGTCTTTCAGCGAAAACTCTTAAATTGAATTAATTGCCCATTGGTAGTCCCGAGTGGCCGAAGTCACAGGCTAACAAAACTGGTAATAGTCTTATTTTAATACACATGGAAAATAGTTTGGAATGCGATGCTATACATGATTTTTCAGTATGGCAGAGAACCGGTTTTTATCCAGTGAATATTAATCATTTAATTTTTAATAAAACTGATGGACGGACAGACGAACAATGAGAAAATAGCTTCAATCTCAATACTAATTTTTTCCTTATAGAAAATAATAAACAAATTCAACAGTACACTTTTTATCTAATAAATCATATAACAATTTTTCCTAATATTCTTTTCTTTTCAAAAATTACAAAAGATCTCAAAAACAGCATTTTATCCCTGATATTCAGCGATTCTTTCCAGGCGTGTTTTCTTTTTTACTCTTATTATTATTTATAACCCTGCCCAGCCCTTACCAGCAAAGATTATCAAAAAAGTTGGATATTTTTGTAGAAGTGTAACAACTTTATAAAACAGGACTTGTCCGTATTAACAGACATTCGCCTAAACACTCAAACTTGCAGACCCTAACAAACACTACTTGTTACTAATTATCTATAATGTAATTTCTGTAAATCTGAGTATAAAGTTTATTGTTTTTTTTTCCATTTAAAATGAATGTTTGTTTACTCTTTATTTTATAAAAAAAACATATTCAATTCTATAATGCATAGGTCCCCATATTTTGTGCTATGTAGGCATTTAAGAATAAAATATAAAACAATATCAGACAGAAATTATAAATATCTTTCAAACACGTTCGGCGATATGTTGGCCACCCTCCTTCTTATATTTTTCACGTTTGACCTTTCATATTTATAATATATTTCATATTATAATTTTTCCAAGGATATTATTGATTTAATCTAAACAAACAAGCACATTCCATTGAAAAGTTTAAAGTTTGTAGGCAAACTTGCCTAAAATATCTTTGGTAAATATGACCAAATATGGCGAGTATGACAAGTATGGCAGGGTTCAACAAATCAGGCAGATTTGGGTTGTGTCATACAAAACTGTCAATAAATCCCAAAATTTTATTTAAATTCTATTTCTAGTAGAGCATTACCGATGTAAGTTATATTGTAGATGCTCATTGATAAAAAGTATATTTGAATAGTTATTCATCGCATCGTATTATAGACAGCTTTCCGCGGATATTAAAATAAAAAATCATAACAATAAAACTAACCGGGCTAACAAAAAGGATATTAATTTCACTATTTTTAATTTAATATTCGTGAAAAATTGTCTGTATTATGACGCAATACATGAGTTTTCAGTGTGACTGATAACCGGTTCCAATCCATTGAATATTAGTAATTTTCGAAGCCAGCGAAAAATCTCAGTTAGCTACATAAAACTTACAGACGGGGACAATATAACTTCGAATCTTAGAGAAGCTGTGCTGGTAAAGGCCTATAAATTCTTTTCAGCTGCATTGAAAGGTCACCAAGAACCATGCACATTTTCAAACCAAAATTTATGTTTTGCCACTTTTAAAAAAGAAAAGTTTCTCCTTTGAAAACAGTTATTTCTAAAACAAAAGATAGGGCAATGTAAGATAATCTTTATTCTTTATGCTTCAACAAATTTTATATATTCTATATTTTGATATTGAAATACTGTTCATAATCTTAACTTATCAATTTCAAATAATAAGCTGACTAAGAATCTATCCTTTCTGTATGATAATCTACTACTATTTATCAAACTAGCGGCTTCGCCCCTAGCCTCTAGGGGCTTTGCCACAAGAGGTATAATTACATCTTCTATTACTTACCCAGTAGAACGGATCGCAAATTTTCGCACCTACCCAGCAGGAAAATTTTTTTGCAATTAAATAACGAATTCGCAAAATTCGTAAAAAAATGGGAGGGGATTTTTTTGTTTTGGGGGGGTTGGGGGTGTTCCACCCTCCAAAAAAATAGCCTAAAACCACCACCACAGGAACAGTAGTTATATTCCCTGAAGAGTAGAATCCGATCAGTTCAGTGGTTACCGAGATCTTAAGCTTCAGACGGACGGACGGACAGTCGGACGGACGGACGGACAGACAGACATCAAGCTACTTTGTATTATAGATTAACATTGCTGCGCCGCTCATCATTATAATTTGCCTTTTTCCATTTTTTCAGGGATCTAAAGTGAAAAATTGCCGATAAATTGATGTTCATCCCCATTGATGATACACAAAAATACCCTTTTTGTATATTACAATTAAAGGTTGAAACATTTGGACACTCAATGAACCAATCAATCAAAATACAATTAACGTCATGAATGCTGTTAGGCCAACGAATAATAAGACGTTATTATAAAACTTTTAGGACTAGTGTAATTAACAGCCCAAAGTCCCTGCATTTTTTATGGTTTTATTTAGGTAAATAAAAGATTGGAAATGGGTGTAAATAAAAGGCAAAACCAATTCAAATTAATTCAATATTTTATAAAACTTTAGACTTTAGATTTACTTTATTTTAGAACTAAGTTAGATATGGTTTGCATTATTTTATTATAAGGAACTAATTCTAAAGCAATGTTCTGACTTACAGACAAAGGTCGTGCAGTGTTGGTTGTCTGTAATATTTAGTTAGTGGTACAGGATCTAATACAAAGATTTTGTTATAAGTAGATTTTATCAGCCATAACTTTTTTTTATTTAAAACCTTTTTTCTAATAAAATCTCCCATCAGGGTGGTCACTTGGTGAATGGTTATTGCAATTTCATGTGTTAAGTTTGCAAGACAAAAATTGCGCCACTCTTTCATTTACCAAAGGATTAACAGAATAATAAGTTATAGACCAATCAAATATATTTTTTTGTAACATGGTATCTGTAAGAAAGGAGTGTTAGAAGCAAATTTGTCTACATAAGCAGAAATGAACAAGAGTTGGATGATTAGGTTAATCTCTCTTCACTTGGACTTTCATTGATCAGTTTAGCTTTAGTTATTAGATTAAATCTGCAGTTAAAAGTCAGGTGAATTCTTAAAAAACCTTTGCCACACTAAAATCAGTGAGGCTCGCTAAAAATTTAGAGGGGATAATTTTAGTGAGGCAAACTGATTTAAGCGAGGCAAAAGTTTTTTTTTAGAATTCACCTCAGGTTTCTTCGTTAAAGTAATAAGATGTATTTTGTTTGTCTGCAAACCACTGAACCGATTTAGGAAGCTTTCAAGGGTCCTGGAATGGATGCATATTTTCTCACGGAAAAAGCTCTTTATAGTGCCTATAAAAAATGACGTCATACAATACAAATCACCAATGATAGGCTAATACCAATAATGATGGCAAATTACCAATGGCAGGCCAGAATACATTTTGATTGACAAATGGTAGGCCAGTGTGACGTCATTTTTTTTTATAAGAATTGAAGGGTCAGTTTTCTACCTTAACTCTTGTAAATCGGTTTAGTGCCTTATCTGGATGTAAGTACATACTCATATACATATTAGATTTGATAACCATGGATTTATCTTTTTTATTTTAACACGGACAAAGCCTCTTAAAAACATCGGACACGTAAAAATAGAGCATTGATTTAATTAAATCAAGTTATTACTAAGCAACAAAAAATTTGAAGTTACAAAACAATAAGGATAACAATTTTAAGTATTATCATTCCTATATAAATTAAATCTGGTGAATAAACACAGAAAGAAGTTGTATCAACTTTTTTGCTTTTTATTTAAGATAGCTAGCCGGTTCTTTTAGTAAGTAGTAGATGTAAAATTTTTCATAGAATTCAGATATGCAATCGGTTTTTTTGTAGACCTCTTATTTTTTAAGTAATTTAAGTTTTTTAAAAAAATAATTAAGTCGGTTTTAAGGTACTTAAACGCAACAAAATAAAAGAAGAAAATGGCCAGTATGAACAAAAATAGTAAGATCTTTAATTTGACACCTTACTTTTAAAATTCTGTTGAGTAATTATTGAAAAAATCTATTTTTTTAACCTCGGTTTAATAAAAACTTTAGACCTAAATATTTTCTCAAACAGACATAAAAAACATGGGTTCATATATACCTTTAGAATCAGAAAAATATTACGAATTTATTCTAAGCAAGATTGAAAAAGTTTTATAAAACTATAATAAAAAAAATAAGTTTATTTTAAGAATCATAATTTTCGGCTTTAAAGGGTTAGCTTGAACCAAACCTGAACAGAACCTAAACAAAAGACAATGCAATGTAGCAGATATTTTTTAAACACAAGAAACAATAATGTATTTTTAACTGCATTGTTTTGAAGTTTATAAACAGACTGATGCATATTTGTTCATAATTTTTCATTATTTACATGTTCTTTAATATCACTATATTTATTGTAGTATCTATTGTATATATTGTATGAACGTTCTCCTTTTTTTCTGGCAATTCTATAGGTTAATTTTAAAGTTTAAGTTTCCTGATTTGTCAATTTTTGCGATTTGTGATTGGCTAGTTTAGTAGTTACAATTCTTAAAATAAACTTTTTATTTTTTCTATTTTTTATTACAATTTTTTAAAACTTTTTCAATTTTGCTTAGAATGAATTCATATTATTTTTCTCATTCTAATGGTATATATGAACCCATATTTTTATGTCTGTATGAGAAAATATTTAGGTTTAATGTTTTGATTAAACCGAGGTTAAAAAAATAGATTTTTTCAACAATTACTAAACAGAATTTTAAAAGTAAGGTGTCAAATTAAAGATCTTACTATTTTTGTTCATACTGGCTATTTTCTTCTTTTATTTTGTTGCGTTTTAGTACCTTAAAACCGACTTAATTATTTTTTTTAAAACTTAAATTACTTTAAAAATAAGAGGTCTACAAAAAAACCGATTGCATATCTGAATTCTATGAAAAATTTTACATCTACTACTTACTAAAAGAACCGGCTAGCTATCTTAAATAAAAAGCAAAAAAGTTGATACAACTTCTTTACAGAGAAAAATTTGTGCATGTGGGATGATGAACACACACATTTTTTTCGGGGAATATTTTTAGGGCTGGGCAACTCTAGACAACTTAATTTATTACCCAATCTACAGCAAATACAAACTAGTTTAGGTTATTTTGCAACATGGCTGGTAATATGGCCGCCAGTTTTTAAGCAACCAACAGCTGCAGCCTAACTTCCATTTCTGTAACAATCCACATCTGCAAACAAGCTGTACTTTCTGACACAGTCGTGCCACAATCCAAAAATTAGCAGATGCCGAGCCCTGGAAATATTTGTGTAATTTCTATATGGTTGGTGAGCCCACCAGCCATATTTTGTCAGAGATTAAAGGGTTCTCGTGTCCGTCGTCGGTTCTTGTCATAAGTACATAGGGATGTTGGAATTTCCCCCCCCCCCCCGAAAATGACGGGTTTTGGGTAAAATTGCTTTAGTATCAACCAAAGGGGGACAGGGGGGGGGGAAGTACAACCAATCAAGGTTGAAAAACGGGGAGGATAGGTATTTACAATTTAAATTTATGGTAAATACCACTACTAATATTAAGAATTTTATTTTGTTTTAGCGAATCAAGAATGTACAATGTATTAAAGATATATTAAAAGTATAGGAAAGGAAATAATAAGCAAAGCGGTTGTGAACTAGAAGCGAAAGAACACTAATATTAGAAAATAAAAGCAAAGAAATAAATAATCTTTCCAAAGACACACGAACAGGCAAAATGGAAAGAGTAGACATGTTTAGTGTAAGCATTTATACATTATAAGAAGATGTAAACAGATAGAATTTATATACATACAAAATTTCCCCTTCTGTATATTAAAAAGTGTGAAATCTGCTAGTTTAAACCAATCAATCAAGATTTAATAAGAATATTGAAAGAGCCAACGAATGAGAGATAATGTTTATAAAACTTTATGTACCATTGCAATTAAAAGTCAATATTCCCCTCCTCCCTTACAGATAATGCACTTGCAAGTCCGAGCCCGTGCCTTCGGCATCTCGGGGCTAACAAAACTGGTTTAATCTTACAACTGTACATTTTTATATCTGCAGAAAGCTGTTTATAATACGATGCAAGAAATAACTATTCTTTAGTTAATCTACACTACAATCCCTGGAATTGTAGAGCCGTGTGATGAAAGTCAAATTCATGAAAAGGATTTATTTTATGGAGAGGGGGCAAGTTTCACGATTACAGGGATAAGGAAATAGGGATAGATTAACCTTGGCGATGAAGGAGAGTATTTACCCCCTTATAAAGCCAGGGGGGTGGATACACCCCACTTCTGCCCGCCTCTGATTCATTAATATCTTATTGCCATATAATTTCTAACAGGGCTCGGCTGTCGTGCATCTTGTGAACCTAAGGAAAACAGGTTTAAATTTGATTCTTAGTCGCAGCCGACGTGCGGCTACTGAGCCCTGGTTTCTATATGATTAATTCTTAGTACTTGTAGTAATGCCGACAGAAATTTTTAGGAAAAACAGCTCTTATACTTAAATTATAATATTACAGGATTTAATGGGTTGACTAAGAGATAAAACAACCTTTCCTGCTAAAGGGTAAGATTAGGTTGTATATTTCTCAGTCATTATCCATTCCCTGTCTCCCTGTAAAGATTGCACAAGGATAAATTGAATCAAAATATTGCAGTGCAGCACAAAATTTTACACTAGTAAAGTTTTTTAACTTTTAATGCAATCTCTGCAAGGGAAATTGAAAGGGGTGGGTGTGTGCGAGGGCGTGCACATGATTTTGAATAGGAAGCATAAGGGTGGGGTGTGCATAAATGTCATCATCAAGATCAATTAATGAGTGTTTACCCCTTCTTGTATTGGTCAGGGGATATGCCCTCTGAACGCCTATATATAAATAGAGGTTGGAAGTATGGGGCTGGGTAAATTTTAGTTTTGAAATCTACATAAGTTGTGAAAATCTAGATTTCCAGTTTTTTAATGAAAATTTTATTAATTTATATAACAATCACAAATATATTAAAACATTTATCGCCAAAATCTTTTTGCCAGCCAATCAAAAGATGGTTATTGAGATAACTTTTTTTTATGTAGTTTTCCCAAATAATAATGGAATTATATTTTCTAATAATTTTTACATAACTTTATTTATTTTTAACCTTAGTTAAGTTTGCAGTTTTATAGATCATCATCCTATTATATACTAATAACTAGTAGTAAGCTTTTTTGTCTGTAGCGTAGGATCTCGCTAACCTTTGAACCGATATGTCCTTCTTCACAGCGAAGCTTCTTATAAGCCCCGTGATTGTTTTAGCTATTTCTCTTCTATTAAAAAGTCTGGGTATGATTATAGGGTATTTTTTTGCCCTTCCATATCACTTCGAATATTTAGCACCTAAACGATAGGGGCGCAGCCGCTGGTATGTTATAAAGAGTCTGTTATAAAAAGGTTGCAAAAATACTTACCAAAACAAAGCTTTTATTACGTTACAAATTGATGAAAACTGTTATTTGAAGATTGGTTTTTGTGTATGAACTGATAATGTTGGTGCTACACCCAATGTGTCAATTTAAAACAAGAACAATATTTCTTTAAGTAACGTAGAATAATAATACTTTTGATAAAAATAATTAAAGTATTAATGGATTAGCATATATGGGCTCTATATTCAAAGGGCAAGGAAGAGAGATGAAAAATAGCCTAAAACCATATCAAGTCTTATATCTCAAAATAAATAAGCCTAAAACTATTCTGTGGACATATGAATCTTCCTTAAAAAGAAGAACCCAATTAGTTTAGTAGATATTGAAATCTTAAGCTTCAGACAAAAAAAAACAATTTTGGGACTTACATCAAAATGTAATCATATGGGATGTTTATGACAGAAAATCTTTTTTTTGCAGTTAAAGTTAATAAAATAATAAAATCGTAACATTTTATTAGCACTTAACTTTTAAAATTCTCTAATAAACATGAAATTTGGAGTCACTTTAATGGTAATAGACGACATACAGAATAATCTAGATATAAGGAAGCTTCACTACTAATAACAGAATTCAATGTTTTTACTTGTGTGCAAAAATAGCGCCAAAATTTGGGAGGGGAGGACAATAAATATGTAGTGTAGATCAAGGATCTCAAGGGATAAGACAATGGCCGATAAATTTATGTACATCCTCAATGATGATACACACAAAAAAATTCAATGAAAATCCCTAAGTTTTTAAGCCAACGAATAAGAAAACGTTATAATAATACTTTGAGCAGTGGACAGGTGTAATAAAAAGCCGAATGTCGCCTCCCTGGCTGAGTGTAGATATTGGTTAGGGTGGTTATCCCTTATGGACCAGCACAAAACCTATCATAACTATCAGGGATACAGGCATAGGAAAATGTAGGTAAATTTTGTTCCCTAATTTTGTATGTGTAATATTCTGCCTTAAGTACTTTTAGCACAAATGTACTCTTCTTCCCTGTACAAATATATATTAGAGTAATGGATTTATTATTACTGGGATCTTACACCAGATTATCATGTACTCTAATAAAGTGAAACTTGTTGCTGTCTAAAATAACGACCCCCCCATTCACCCCCTTCACCACATCCCCCCCCCCCCTACTGGATGAGCGAACTGATCAATAAGCGATGTCCATGGTAGCAACCTAAATTGACGACAATATTTCCCCTGTCATAATATCCACGTGTATTCTATATCCATTATTAGAGTAATAAATGATTGTTTTTTGAGCTATCATGAACAGTATTTGTATTTCAAACCTTGTTGTTTAAGGCATAAAGAGAACTTGAAATTTCACTAGAAAACAAATAATAAGAGTTTTGAGGTTGTAGTGATACACAAAAATTTAAAAAGCCAAATTAATTAAAATCATGCATATCTTACTCTATATTTATGGAAGTAGAATATGATGAATGAACAAGCTTATAGTGTCTACTATAATGATGTCATACATTACAAATGACCAATTATAAGCCAATATACAATTGAATTGATCAATGGTAAAATGTAGACTGGCCTTTCATTGGTCATTTGTAATGTATGACGTCATTTTTTATTAGGCACTATAAGCTGCTTTGAATATGATTTTATAAAAATTATACTTTTCCATTGATATTAACTCTATTATCAAAATATGACAAGCAGGACCTTACAAGGTGACTTTTTATTCGGCGTTCCCGCATTTTAGCAATTTTACACAACTTGCAAAATTTGGATTAACATTGTTACAAGTAATTAAATGTATATCTAAGTCTAACCTTGTTTTAATGTTATAATGTCAGATTCTTATTTAAATGATATATTGTCGATTTAATATATGATTCCTAGTTTAATAAAAAACTTAACACTTACAAGTAAAAGACATTTCAATTAAAAGCATTTGCATATTATCTCTCAATCTTTTCTTTGTTATGGCAACTAAACATCTGCTCTATAACTCTTTATTTTTTTGTGCTTTGATACTTATGGATGTTGTCATCCTTGTTTTGTCTATTATTCTTCTATGTGTTATAGCAAGATTGAGTAAACACTGTTTTTGTGACCAAAAGCATATATATAATATATAAATGTATAAAGCAAAAAGTATAATGATATTTGACTTAACTCTGATTGGGTAGGTATTCAGCAGGGATATTAAGGGATAAGACAATGGGTGATAAATTGACTTACCTACTCAATAATGATAAACACCTCTTCTTTTGATTATAATTACTGGTTGAAAGTTACAGACACTGCCAGTTTTAAACAAGCAATCAAAATCAATAAAGGACCTAAATCCCTTGTTGGTTTAGGCTAATTTTTATATTTAAGTCTTGGGGTGGTTTTAAGCTATTTTTTAACCACTCACCATTCCTTTGAATACAGAGCTCCTAGGTGCTGGGGCCGTATCCGCTTAATTATAGAGCAGCTTCTTCTTCTAAAATTCCATAAGAAGCAAACACACAATACAAATTATATAGTGCATCATATGTATAAATATTTTAATATTGAATTATTTGAAAAGGGTTTACTCATATTGTTTTAATGTATTACATGTACTTAAAGTACGTAATTTTTCAAGGAATTTCCCTATACAGATATTTTTTAAAGATTCGTTTTCTATAGTGTTTTTTTATGGTTTTTGGCTCATCCATAATTAAATATCCCCAAAAGAAATCAATTATCCACCGGACCATTCTAGTTTTACAATTATAGACGGATAGACGGAAATTTGTAATTATAGAGAAGCGTTTTGAAAACACTTTTCCCATCTTTTTTTTTATCAAAATACAATATTATATAGAAATGCACAAAAAAAAATAAAAATATTTTGTCCATCGTATAAATATAGAATTGTCAATTTGTATTTCTATATAAAGGATTGTAAACAAGATAATAAAGATTTATTTATGTGCTATTTTTCTACGTATATATATGTATACTATGTTGTTATGTTTTATTCTTTTGGGAAGCTCCTCTGTGGTTCTTTATTACCGTTGGTCTGAAACCAACCAATCATTCATTTTCTACTTAAAAAAAAACTTATTTCTAGCACCCGGTGTTGTATATGACCCTGCGGGTCCCTAACCTTATCAAGTTTCTAGATGCTCATTGTTACAGGAAATCGCAGTCTATCTAGAAAATACATCGAAAATTTCTTGTTTCCCACTTAACGATCCCAACGGACGGACATTTCTAATTATTGAGTAAAATCGTTAATTAAAACCTCAAAAACTTTCTTTATTTCAAAGAATTCAAATCCAAACCTTTATAAGCACAAGTGACTAACAAATCATACCTGGTTCACCAAGCAGCCGGAGTCTGAAATCTATATAATTTTCTTTGTCTGTTTGTCTATCTGCCCGTGTGCTGTTTACGTTCACAACTGCCTCACCACACACGTGAAATAACAACCCTGAAAAAAGATAAAAATAATGAATAACCAATGAAAAGATTTTTATATTGAATGAAAAGAAAAATAAGGCTTCTTCACTAAACTGTTGCTTATTATTAAATAAAAGGCGGGAGATGAAGGTGCCTCTTGTGATCTTTTACTAGTTAATTTAACTGTAGAAGGAACGTCTAGGATCTTATATGTTACATTACATAGCAAATGTCAATTAGCCACGAAAAAATAGTGGAAGGAACAGAAAGGAAAAGAAGGTCCCAATAATAAAAGAAAGAAGATTGATAAAAAAATCACGAAACCTTCACAAAATATATATAAATACGTCTTTAGTTGCATGACCGACGGACCGACAGACAAAGTAAGTTTGCAATGATTCTCCTTGGAAAAAAATATCTTAGCGAAAAAATGTGAAATCTATCTTAAATAGCATCCGAGAAAATTATATTTTAAAATTTAGTTAAAAAGTAGCTTGTGCTACACAAAAGTACCACCCTGTATGTATGTATGCTAATATTTTTATTGCATTACAAATGTGTAAAACCAGAGAGTTGATAAAAGTAGGGCTGCCGCATGATGAGGACATATAAAGTTTACTCATATTTACAGGATATCATATTAGTTATTTATCGCATCGTATTATAGTCAGCTTTCCACTGATATTAAAATAAATAAAAAAATATTGAAATCAGTTTTGTTAGCCGCGAGGGGACGAATGGTCTGACTAACAAAACTGGTATTAGTTTTATAATTTTTATTTTTAATATTCGTAGAAAATTGTATGTTATATGATGCTATACATGATTTTTCAGTATGGCTGAGTGCCACTAATCGATTTCGAAGCCATACTGGAATATGGAATATGAAGATCATAAGAAAAGAGCTTAACGGTTATCATAACCGGTTATGTTATGTCATATAAACCCTTTGATAAAATAAAGAGGATGTCTGTCTTCTGTCCAATATGGTTCTCCTTTACAGTAAAGGTCGTTATATGTACACGAAGGTTTATAACTCTTTTTGGAGAGAGTACCTCAATCCTCCCAAGAGAAATCACCCAAGGAAAAGTATATCCTCATCCCCCAATTTTTTAATACTTTTTTATGTACAAAAATAGTTGTACAAATGATTAAAGTTTTATTGGGAAAACCACAAAGCTCTGAATATTGAAAATACAGGTCCCTAATATTTTCTAATATTCGCACTCAAATTGGGTGCTTTGCAAATTTTTAAGCTTTGCAATTACTTTTTTTTTGCACAAGATTGTCCAATACTTGCTTGGGCTGATGAAACTATTGAGTAATATCATTGGATTTATAACTTTTGGAGCATAATTAGAAGTTTCATTAATCTTGTGCTACTTTTAAAGCTATTGACGCAGCCACCTGAAGTATTAAAGACAACCAATATTCCGAATATTTAACCCCATTCTTTCTATTAATGTGCCTCCTCTAAATTTATCTAAAGAAAGGCATTTCAATCCTTTAGTATAAATTGAATAGGTTTAAATCTTAAATATGATTAAAAATAAAATTTTTAAAAGCTAATAGAAGTTTTAATTAAGACTAAAGGAAGACATTTTTTTGTCCTTAATCCCCCCCCTCCCCTTAAAAAAATCAAGGAAAGAACTTCATAGTAAGTTCAATTTCCTTCTCCAAACCCATTCCAAAAATTCAAGAAAAATTTCCTTTTTAAAAGAAACAAAAATAAAGATATTCTTTATAAGGATACAAAAATAAGGATATAAAATAAAGAATGTTACAAAAAAAGTAATTGAAGTCTGAAGAATGTCTTTTTTGAGATGTGGGTGGGAAAAAGGTGTAATTAGGGCTTCCCTTCAATACTCTTTGATCCTTTAATTACATTTAGACATCATACAGGGTGTCACAAATAAATGCCCCACTAGTCAATTAAACTTTCCTTAAAATTTTAAATTATAAATAAACCCTACAAATGATTAAGTTAGAAATATAACGAATATTTGTAGTAACTAAGTAGCGGGTTTCGTCGTATTTTCACAGTAGCTTTACTCCTATTTCAAGACCCAGCGGTAGCTCTAACCTTGCTGGGCAATCATTAACATTTACCAAACCTAACCTAACGTAACTGAGAAACACGACGAGACCCGCTACTTCGTTTTCTTTCCTTAATTGTATACTTAAAACATATTCATGACGCCTAAAATTTAGAAGTTTTTTAATTTTATAATATTTTTGAGGAAGTAGTGTAATTTAAAAGCAAAAAATATTATTAAATTTGGGCTTTTCCTCCATATTTTTTTGTTGTTGTAAAAAAACATTAAAAAAAGATTAAAACCTGCCATAGAAAATACAAAACTAACCAGAATAGTTTGGATAAATTGGTTTATGAGATCTAACTAGTCACATTTATTTCCTTATTGCATAGAATAATGGTTTTTAGACTTATTTTTGACACCTATCAGCTGAGTAAATTACTTTTTAGAACTGCCCCAGTAATAGAGATTCTGCATTATTAAAAAGTTTAATTTCTAACCTTGAAGCTCTGGAAAGTATAATGTGTGACGTCATAAAAAGACGTCTAAAAAGTAGGGTTGAGAGGAGAAATGGGAAATGAAACTCAAAAAAAAAAAGATGAATAATAGACTTATTTTTATGACGTCACACATGACACTTTCCTGTGAATTATAGAGATGCTACGCCTATAATTCTACACATGAAAAATGCCATAAACAAACTTTGCAAAAAGCAATAATCACCATTTTTATGCGCAATATAAGAAAATATAATTTTTATCAAATTATTATAATTTGAAGAAAGCTAAAAAAACTACCTACCTGTTACTTTTAAAACCTTTAAAAACAATTTTACTGATAATTGACCATCACGACACCTATACTTGATTTTCAGCTGTCGTTGGGGTGCTATGGTCTATGGGTAAAGCTCTCTAACAAACTTATCAGCAACTATTTTAGATAAAACGCTGATTTTATTTGCTAGGTTTTACTGATCCATTGGCATCTACTTAACTTACTTTGTCCTTCGGTAAATCTACAGGGACATTAAATTCTTTAAAATGAAATATACTTTTTTTCTCGGCTGTTATTAGGTATAGGAAGCAAAATTTGTTGTGCACATTCTGCTAATAAAATATCTACTCAATAATTAACTGTTTACGATATCAGTTTAGATAATATTGTTATATGAGATTCGCTAGTTAGTAATGCTGTCATTCTTGTTAATAATTGATGACACAAATTAAATAACACCTTTTATTGATGAATTGAATGCATTGAAGTAATATAACTTTATGTCATATCACACACACACACATACACACTTCCTTATTAAGCAACTACGTTATGTGCGTGTGAATGTGTGTGTGTGTGTGTGTGTGTGTCACAGTTAGCTCAACTTTCTTATGTGTAATGCCCCGGTTCAATCCTCTAACCGACTATCTAAAGCTCCCCTCCCCCCCCCTCCCTATTACAAATTTTTCTCGTTCAAAACTTGTTAAAACCCCTGCAGGGTGGATGGTTTAACTCTGCTTACACTAACCTTACGTGGCTAGCCTAACCCTAACTTATATTAAATAACCGACCTAAAATAAGCAGTTTAAGGGAAAAACCTAATGTGTAACAATTTGGGGGATAGTGCCGTAATCCCTCTCCCCCCTCCCCTACCTTCTTCTTAACCCCTACTGGCCCATAAGACCATAGTGTCATGTGAAACATTTTCGATTAAGGGGCCTTAAAAAAGGACAGTACATTTCAATTTTTCTCAATTTCTTTTCTGTAAGGATTACGATAACCACTAAACCAATTAAGTTCTTTTTTAGAGGATCTTCACTTAGGTCACATGATGGTTTTAGGCTATTTTTCTAAATTTTAGTCTTAGGCTATTATTTAGCTCCTACTTTACCCCTTCGATGTTAGGGTTGCAGCCACTAGTTTATTTATAAGTAAAAGTTATTTGGTACTTAAAGAACTGCATGCCTAAGTATACAGTTAAAGAAAATAAACGTAAAGTCCTTTAAAAGCATTCTTGCATGGCGTATTGGGTTATCATGGTTTCTTCTTAGGTGTCAATATAAAACTGCTATTAACCAAACAGCATATAGCACAATTTAAAGTACAAAAATTTGTTATCTCAGTTGATTTATGTTAATAATTTAGATTTTTTAAAAAGTAGTAAGGTTTTTTAAGTAGTAAGGTTTTTTATCTGTAGCTTACCGAATACCGAACTGATTTAGTTTCATAGAAAAATTCAATAGTTCCAAGGATGGTTTTACAGTTAGGGAGTTGAATCCATTTTTATAGAAGCAGAAATATAATCTATGATTATGGTTTGGACCCTCTAAAACTGTAATCTACCTTTCCACTTTCCCCTCTCTTGGTGAAGATATCTTCAACACCGATACGAATTTTGAAATGTAAGATTCTACTTTCCCTTCTCTTAGTGAAGATATCTTCAACGCCGATACGATTTTTGAAATGTAAGATTCCACTTTCCCCTCTCTTGGTGAAGATATCTTCAACGCCGATACGATTTTTGAAATTTAAGATTCCACTTTTGCCTCTCTTGGTGAAGATATCTTCAACAAGAGAGACAAAAGTGGAATCTTATATTTCAAAAATCGTATCGGCGTTGAAGATATCTTCACCAAGAGAGGGGAAAGTGGAAGGGTAGATTACAGTTTTAGAGGGTCCAAACCATAATCATAGATTATATTTCTGCTTCTATAAAAATGGATTCAACTCCCTAACTGTTTTAGGTTATATTATTGTTAGAACTAAGTTTTGTGATGGTTTAAAAGTAAAAAAATAAAAACATTTTAAAAACATAATAATACTGTTTCTTAATATTTTAAAGCATTTTTAGCTGTAATTATGGGGACAACTCATAAACTACATATGTATAGAGAAAATGGGAGAAAAAGAAAGAAAGTAGGGGAGAGAGAGAGGGGGAGAGAGATAGAGGGAGCGGGAGAGAGAGATACTTAGGGATCAAGGTCAATTGCTGCGTATGAGCGTTGTGCTTATTTGTGTATGTGTGTGTGTGTGTATGTTTGTGTGTGTGTGTATGTATGTATTTGTATGTATGAGGGCTTTTTGATGAAGAAATGTTAGTTTGTATGCCTGTATTTGAGCTTCGTCTCTTCAAATATAAAATAGACCTAATTATGATCATAGCTACTCTAAAGTTAGGGTTTTCTGTAAGTCCGTCAATCTGTCACCTTTAATGTCTGTAAGACATTTACAAATCGCTTACATCCAATTCAACACATAAACAAATCTACAAGTTCTTAAATTATGTAATGATTTATATTAATACAAATTCAGTTAACTGCTATTCTTTATTTGTTTACTTATAAAGCTGCACTATTTATGAATATAATGCTCCTTGTTTCCTAATGAAACAAATTTACCCAATACTAATAAAGTCATTTCCTTTTTTCTGTCATTTTAAACTTTGAAAAAATTTTTAGCACTTTTCCTCAAATTACCTTGTCGAACACTGACCCGCTTTTCATATTTTTAAAATAAAATGACAATATGGAGTGAGACCCCGCAGGATTATAGCACCACATCTCAGGTTTAGGCAAAGGGAAAAAACTGCCCTCCCCCACATTTTAGTTTTATTTCAGAAATAAGTGGAGGGAGTTTCAATGCTCGACCTGCATTTTGTAGGAAAGCACCAAATCTTTTTCTAAAATTCTCTAATTTAAGATGCAACTCTTTTCTATGACATTTTTTTTTGTAATTACTCAAAATCATTTTTTTAAATACAATATTTGGCTCTATCTTTCTTAAATTTATTTATCCTGATGCTGTGAGTATTGGTTTAAAAAATATGACGTAACAAAAAAAATTAGCCAATGATAGGCCGTTATTGACCAATGGCGGCATGCGTAGTGGTCTCTCATTGGCTAATTTTTTTTGTTACGTCATATTTTTTAAACCAATACTCACAGCATCATTTATCCTAAATGATGATAAACAAAATAATCCTATGTTGTTTAAAAGTTTGGAAAATGCTATTTTCAACCAACCAATAAAGATTTAAATGAAAAGTACCCAAAATTTTCAACCAAAAGAATGAGAAAACATTTCATAAAACTTTGGGTACAAATTTAATTTACAGTCCAATGTCCCCTTCCACCAAAATAAAAAAAAACTTTATACATTATTTCTAGATGGAAGGATTTCTTGTAATGACAAAAAGTAATTTGATTTTGTTTGTTTCCTCTTTCATAATTTCATAATAATAACAGCGGAAATTAAATTATTTCAATAAAAAAAGAAACTTATATTAGTATTTTCTTGGAATAGAAATTAAATCTACAATTATGGTATGTCCGTACGTACGACTTGATAACATAAGGTTGAATTTATTTTCTTGTCTCTAAATTGAGCCTTTTTTTATTACAAGAATATTATTGGCTGTTTTTAATTGAATAATGGATATTTTCTGAAACTCAATGCTATGTCACCAAGGATCACTAGATAGTATTAAAAAAAGAGATAATCTTAGGATATATTCTCTAAATCAGCCAATAGGATAATAGTAGAGGAACAACCAGGCCATAGTACTAGATGAATACTTTTCATTTGCAAAATTGAAGTATTCAGTAATATGCGAATAAGGCAAAATTGTTAAGTTACTTCGCTTCTTAAAAATCTTTAAGTCATTTACATTTTCCATGAATTTTGTTATACACTGTTTAGTTTGATTGTGTAAATATTGGGGCAGGATATAAAGATATTCTTTGCAAGCAATTCATCCACTTAAAGGTCAATGTATAACAAAATTCATGGAAAATGTAAATGACTTAAAGATTTTTAAGAAGCGAAGTAACTTAACAATTTTGCCTTATTCGCATATTACTGAATACTTCAATTTTGCAAATGAAAAGTATTCATCTAGTACTATGGCCTGGTTGTTCCTCTACTATTATCCTATTGGCTGATTTAGAGAATATATCCTAAGATTATCTCTTTTTTTAATACTATCTAGTGATCCTTGGTGACATAGCATTGAGTTTCAGAAAATATCCATTATTCAATTAAAAACAGCCAATAATATTCTTGTAATAAAAAAAGGCTCAATTTAGAGACAAGAAAATAAATTCAACCTTATGTTATCAAGTCGTACGTACGGACATACCATAATTGTAGATTTAATTTCTATTCCAAGAAAATACTAATATAAGTTTCTTTTTTTATTGAAATAATTTAATTTCCGCTGTTATTATTATGAAATTATGAAAGAGGAAACAAACAAAATCAAATTACTTTTTGTCATTACAAGAAATCCTTCCATCTAGAAATAATGTATAAAGTTTTTTTTTATTTTGGTGGAAGGGGACATTGGACTGTAAATTAAATTTGTACCCAAAGTTTTATGAAATGTTTTCTCATTCTTTTGGTTGAAAATTTTGGGTACTTTTCATTTAAATCTTTATTGGTTGGTTGAAAATAGCATTTTCCAAACTTTTAAACAACATAGGATTATTTTGTTTATCATCATTTAGGATAAATGATGCTGTGAGTATTGGTTTAAAAAATATGACGTAACAAAAAAAATTAGCCAATGAGAGACCACTACGCATGCCGCCATTGGTCAATAACGGCCTATCATTGGCTAATTTTTTTTGTTACGTCATATTTTTTAAACCAATACTCACAGCATCAGGATAAATAAATTTAAGAAAGATAGAGCCAAATATTGTATTTAAAAAAATGATTTTGAGTAATTACAAAAAAAAATGTCATAGAAAAGAGTTGCATCTTAAATTAGAGAATTTTAGAAAAAGATTTGGTGCTTTCCTACAAAATGCAGGTCGAGCATTGAAACTCCCTCCACTTATTTCTGAAATAAAACTAAAATGTGGGGGAGGGCAGTTTTTTCCCTTTGCCTAAACCTGAGATGTGGTGCTATAATCCTGCGGGGTCTCACTCCATATTGTCATTTTATTTTAAAAATATGAAAAGCGGGTCAGTGTTCGACAAGGTAATTTGAGGAAAAGTGCTAAAAATTTTTTCAAAGTTTAAAATGACAGAAAAAAGGAAATGACTTTATTAGTATTGGGTAAATTTGTTTCATTAGGAAACAAGGAGCATTATATTCATAAATAGTGCAGCTTTATAAGTAAACAAATAAAGAATAGCAGTTAACTGAATTTGTATTAATATAAATCATTACATAATTTAAGAACTTGTAGATTTGTTTATGTGTTGAATTGGATGTAAGCGATTTGTAAATGTCTTACAGACATTAAAGGTGACAGATTGACGGACTTACAGAAAACCCTAACTTTAGAGTAGCTATGATCCTAATTAGGTCTATTTTATATTTGAAGAGACGAAGCTCAAATACAGGCATACAAACTAACATTTCTTCATCAAAAAGCCCTCATACATACAAAAACACACACACACACACACAAATAAGCTCAACACTCATACGCAGCAATTGACCTTGATCCCTAAGTATCTCTCTCTCCCTCCCTCTCTCTCTTATCTCTTTCCCTCTCTCTCTCCTACTTTCTTTCTTTTTCTCCCATTTTCTCTATACATATGTAGTTTATGAGTTGTCCCTATAATTACAACTAAAAATGCTTTAAAATATCATGGAAACGTACATTATGATAACCAAAATGATTCTTTTTTTACTTTTGAAACCATCACAAGACTTAGATCTAACAAAAATACAACCTAAAACCATCCTAGGACCTATGGAATTTTTCTATGAAACTAAATCAGTTCGGTATTCGGTAAGCTACAGATAAAAAAACCTTACTACTTTTTAAAAAATAAAAATTATTAACATTAATCAAATGAGATAACAAATTTTTATACTTTAAATTGTACTATATGCTGTTTGGTTAATAGCAGTTTTATATTGACACCTAAGAAGAAACCATGATAACCCAATACGCCATGCAAGAATGCTTTTAAAGGACTTTACGTTTAATTTTTTAAACTGTATACTTAGGCATACAGTTCTTTAAGTACCGAATAACTTTTACTTATAAATAAACTAGTGGCTGCAACCCTAACATTGAAGGGGTAAAGAAGGAGCTAAATAATAGCCTAAGACTAAAATTTAGAAAAATAGCCTAAAACCATCATGAGACCTAAGTGAAGACCTTCTAAAAAAGCACTTTAATGGTTTAGTGGTTATCGTAATCATTACAGAAAAGAAATTGAGAAAAATTGAAATGTACTGTCCTTTTTTAAGGCACCTTAATCGAAAATGTTTCACATGACACTATGGTCTTATGGGCCAGTAGGGGTTAAGAAGAAGGTAGGGAAGGGAGGGAGGAGAGGGATTACGGCACTATCCCCCAAATAGTTACACATAATGTTTTTCCTTTTAATTGCCTATTTTAGGTTAGTTATGTAAAATAAGTTAGGGTTAGGCTAGCCACGTAAGGTTAGTGTAAGCAGAGTTAAACCATCCACCCTGCAGGCGTTTTAACAAGTTTTGAACGAGAAAAATTTGTAATAGGGGGGGGGGGAGCTTTAGATGGTCGGTTAGAGGATTGAACCGGGGCATTACACATAAGAAAGTTGAGCTAACTGTGACACACACACACACATATAACGCATGTAGTTGCTTAATAAGGAAGTGTATATGTGTGTGTGTGTAATATGACATAAAGTCATATTACTTCAATGCATTCAATTCATCAATAAAAGGTGTTATTTAATTTGTGTCATCAATTATTAACAAGAATGACAGCATTACTAACTAGCGAATCTCATATAACAATATTATCTAAAATGATATCGTAAACAGTATGGTCATAGTATATTATTGAGTAGCTATTTTATTAGCAGAATGTGCACAACAAATTTTGCTTTCTATACTTAATAACAGTATAAATGAATATATACAATAAAAGTATATTTCATTCTAAAGAATTTAATGTCCTTGTAGATTTACCGAAGAACAAAGATGCCAATTGATCAGCAAAACCTAGCAAATAAAATCATCGTTTTATCTAAAATAGTTGCTGATAAGTTTGTTAGAGGGCTTTACCCATAGACCATAGACCAGGAATAAGGTAAAGTCAACAATATAATTAAATTTAAATAATATTTGGGGGGCAGATAAAAAGGACGTCAATTCTACTGTTTGTTGCACCCCAACGACAGCTGAAAATCAAGTATAGGTGTCGTGATTTTTTTGAATTAATTCCGTTGTTGGTATAATCTACTCATAGACAGCTGGACTAAGTAAATTGTAGAGTAGATTGTCATTTATCAGTGAAATTGTTTTTAAAGGTTTTAAAAGTAACAGGTAGGTAGTTTTTTTTAGCTTTCTTAAAATTATAATAATTTTATAAAAATTATATTTTCTTATATTGCGCATAAAAATGGTGATTATTGCTTTTTGCAAAGTTTGTTTATGGCATTTTTCATGAGCAGAATTTTATAGGTGTAGCATCTCTATAATTCACAGGAAAGTATCATGTGTGTCATAAAAATAAGTCTATTTTACATCCTTTTTTTGAGGTTTCATTTCCCATTTCTCCTCTCAACCCTACTTTTTAGACGTCTTTTTATGACGTCACACATTATACTTTCCAGAGCTCTAAGGTTAGAAATTAAACTTTTAAATGATGAAGAATCTCTATTACTGGGGCAGTTCTAAAAAGTAATTTACTCCGCTGATAGGTGTTAAAAATAATTCTTAAAACCATTATTCTATGCAATAAGGAAATAAATGTCACTAGTAAGATCTCGTAAACCAATTTATCCAAACTATTTTGGTTAGTTTTGTATTTTTTAGGGCTGGTTTTAATCTTTTTTTAATGTTTTTTTACAACAACAAAAAAATATGGAGGAAGGAAAAGCCCAACCACCCTATGAGCAAAAGTTTTTGTATCCAAAAATCACAAAAAATTTTACATAAATGTTATTCTTGTTCCTTCATAAAAAAAATATTATTTTTTGCTTTTAAATTACACTACTTCCTCAAAACTATCATAAAAATAAAAACTCCTAAATTTTAGGCGTCATGAATATGTTTTAAGTATACAATTAAAAGGCTAAAACTAAGGATATAACACACATATATTATGTTTAAAATGTGTGTTATGTGAATAAAAGTTTTGAGTAAACGGAAACTGGGACACACATTAGCTGCAAAATTATCTCATCAGAGAATTACAAGTTTAGACAAATTAGTTCTAGAGTGATTAAACATGTTGAAAAAAAGGAAAGATTACGTCTAATGATGTAATAGCGATGCTGTTGAAACCAATAAGCTTAACACGAGGGCATTCATTCAAAGAGAAAAAAATGAGAGAAAGACAGATAAATATATACAGGGAGAGAGAAAGAGAATGATACTTTAAAAGAATAGATATAAAATACATGGATATTATGACAGCGGAAATTTTGTAGTCAATTTAGGTTGCTAATTTTTTCCTCATTTTTTTTGTCAGTTCTTACCTTACGTAGGAGGGGAAGGGATGGGGTTAAAGGGGTTGATGGGGGGGGGGGTCGTTATATTATCCAGCTGGAAGGACCATTTTATTAGAGTAGGCGAAAATATGGTTCAACATCCAAGTAATTTTATGTCGATTTAAAGAGAAAGAGAGAGAGAGAGAGGGGGGAAGGAATTGTAGTAATTATCTAAGTTTTGTTATAATTAGAAATAAACTTTATAATTTTTACATCTTTAGCATGACAAGATCAAAGTTAAAATTTTATACTGATGAAAAATCTAGTTTTGGTCTATTATATTAAGAAAACAGCTAAAGGATAGGAATTCATATGAAGCTGATTGCTGTAAAAAATGAGTACGTCTGTACTCCAAACTAGTATAATTACTAACTCTAATTAACTTTCTTATTCAATGCTTATTCTTTGAACCATATAAAATTTAAAAAGTCTCGAAAAAAATAAATATAAAGGTATTCATAAAGTATATGCGCAATTATGTCTAACCACTAAGATCTCTATAACATAGGAATTAGGTTCTCCGGAGAGGCTTTATAAAGGTACTAAGTATAATCTTATCCATTTTCAACGAGATTAACTACACCCTTTCAAAATAAATTGTCCCCCGAAAATTTTTATTCTAAATCTTGTTTAAACAATGTTAGAGTTACTCTTCATCTTTTAAGATGTGCTTCTAGAGGCTAGAGGCGTAGCAGGTAGTATTTCATTTGCATATATCCATATGTCCTTATTTAATAGATCCATAGAAGTTTTCTCCAACGGATTAAAATGTTTATGTGACAAGGACTGAATGTAAACATGGATCTAGAAAAAAAAACTGGTGCGTATGCACATCCACATATTTCACAATGGTACAATGGCATATACTACCGGCTACGCCCCTAGAGGCCTGTAAGGCAGGTAAAATGTTTCTTTTCAATCATCATTTTCCTTGGGACCTATGACCCAGGACCTATGATAAGCTACATTGTAAAGAAGAACCGTATCGGTTCAGACGTTAAGATAGATCCTTCGGTGAACACACACACACACACACAGACAGAGATCCCTTTACTTTATTATAAGGATATACATTAGTGCGTGCGTTATGGAATGTGTAAGGGGATGAATGTGCTTTTGTTAATAGTATTCAGTTCAGATAATTCAACAATGGTTTACAAGTGTGGAAGTATATGCAACCAGAAAAGATTTTCCTTACAAAAATCTTCAGGGGGACAGGAAAAGGGCAATTATCTGCGCACAACAGACAATTATTATTCTGTTATGATTGCATGACCTTAAAGTCCCAACTGTGCAAGATAAGCAACTACACCTTCTATAGGCAAAGACATTCCCCTATACTATTATAACTGTATAATTTCATCTTTCATCGTTTTGGTGGTATTACTTTGTAGTTGTATGACCTAACCTTACCCTTTAAAAGTATAAAGTTTTTTTTTTTGGAGGGGAGGGCAATATTATTTACAGTCCACTTCTTCCTCTTATTTTACCTCATTTCTCTATACAAAGCTGATTTATGTTAATGTAGAAACAATACCTGTAAAAAAATTAAAACAAATTATTATTTGGCAAAATTTACATGATGATTAAAAAGCCTTTTTCTTTGGACAAAACGTTATTTATAAATTTCCAAATGTCAAAGGGTCAAATAGAAAACACAAAGAAATATTTAAAATATTTTGTTTTAAAAAAGAAAAGTTTTTCATTAAATTTGGTGAATGCCCATATGTCTGTCTATCCGTCCTATACTCAGTTATATGCCTGCAATTTTCTTATTTGTTGAAGGATTTTAAAAACTTGAGAACCTAAATGGCTCAAAAGTAAAAATATTAAGTTTCATAAAAAAATAAGTATTATCTTAATTTGATCAAGTATTTGCTGGCCTGTAATTAAATCGTTGCTTTTAAACATAAATGACCTTGTTTTTGACGAAGCCCAATCTGTATTACTTTTGAGTCACTTTTGTTCCTGTGACGTCATATAGATTTCAAGAAAGAAAAAGGGAAGGGGGGAAGAAAATCTCTTTAAAGGAGATGGGAGAAACAATAACAATAAACAAGGATGACAACATCCATAAGAGCGAAGCTCTGAAACGGTAGGACAAACGAACTTTAACACTTGTACAGTGTCAGAACTGAATAATCAGAATATAAATGAATAAGAGTCAAAGCAAAATTGTGAGTAAAATTGTTGTAAAACTTCTTGATACAGGATAATGTTTATGAACATACTTACATTTTTAGGACTTGATTAAAGAGTTGCCTTGCTTATAATATTGTACTTTGTTGTCCCAGGAATCAGTATACCAAAAATAAGAAATATCGGATAATTAGATCACATACAAATTTGTTGTTAAAAAGTAAAAAATAAACATGTTTAAAATGGACGTACGGACATTCTGGTAATGATTATAGAGTTGCTACGCTTTCTAAATTGTACCTAACTACTACAGGAATCACCATGCAAGTTTTAAATCGATAGGACAATTCTAAAATGCCTAAATTAACGAAAAAAGCTATCCGTCTTTTAAACATATTTAAATCAACAGGACTTTTTCTCTTTGTTATAAAAATGCTGAATATTCCAATTTGTAGATTATTTGAGAAAGGTTAAAAAATAACATCAATGTATTTCAAGCATTTTGCATAAAATATTCAATTTTTGTGTTTCTACAATGCAGTAGAATCTAAGAAAAAATAAAGAGCTCTTTATATGGTTCTATTGGTCTAAAACTTTGAGTACTAGGTGTAAAATCATTCCAAATCTTTTCCACAAATCCTCTTAAAATACGTGGCAGCAGTAGGAGTAGCTAATATGCCTATTATCTTTAATAATCAATATTTTTTACTTAAAGTATGTTGTGTTTCATTATGGGCGTGGATTAAGGGGGCCCAAGGGTGTGTGTCAACACCCTCCTTGAAATAGTGAAAACATGACTTTACTTTCTTCATCCCTATAATGTTTACAAACCCCTGGCAAAATTCTATGCAACCTTCTGATTGAAACTCTTTTATATTTTCTCTGTGTTAAACAATTTATAAAGTTTTATACACAAAGTTTTGATCATTATTTCTAATAAAAACACAGTAACACAGAGTTACAAAGTTACACAGTTACGTACAGGAAAATTAAGTTTTTTTTTCAATTAACATATAGAGACAATAATTATATAATATATTTGTTCAAATCGCAAATTAACACAATCCATTTTTGGGGATATCATTTTTAGAACTTTCTAAGCAAAGTTGATAGGTAGAAAAAAGATAAAAACATACCAAATTTTTTATGACATAGAAAACTTTATTCATGCTACAATAACCTAAATCTGTACAACAATTAGATTGTGTAATTTTACTTTTTCTCAGCCCTCCCTTTTTAATGTATTTGTATTTAAGTTTAATTGGTTTTACAGGACTATTTTTCATAAAAACCGATGCTTTTTTGAAGAAAAAAAATTCTGTCCCTTGGTGAAAAACATAGGTTTAAACCTCGTAGAAAATCTAAAAATCATTTTCTGAAACTTACAAGCTACAAACTTAAAACCGGAAAATAATGGACAATACGAAACACAAGCTATTATTTTATTCCTCTAAAAAGCTGTATTTCTTTGGTTATTATTTTATTCTTGGTATAAAATTTGCATGATGTAATTCCAATTAAATATTATGTGTGTCTAGTCGGGAACAAAGACTGGTATTATAGAATTATAGTAATCTTTTTTCCCTTGAAAGTTATTCAATTTAACCCTTTTGTAGGTTAACATTCTTGGTAGAAATATTTGGACACTGGTAGTAAGTGAAACCCAATCAATGTCTTTAGAACAACTTATTTAAAAAACCTTGGGGACCAGTTTAATTTACAGTCCAATATACTCATACCCTTCCTTTCCTCTAAAATATATAATAGTGTAGTTTTTTTTATCTTAGTTTAGTTTCTAAGCCAGAAAATCGAAAGCACAGAATAACCAAACGATTTTAACATATTTTAGGACTTACATAATTTGCATTAAATTTGGCTTTTAAAAAGGCATACATAGCTTAAGGTTAGGAATAAGAACGTGATAAAAGTAGACCTATTTCAAATGATAATTTAATGTTTTTTTTAAATCTCTTTCCCAATCCATGTGGCTAGTCAAATCTAATGATTGGTACATAATAATTATCCATATTAACAATAATTAACAAAATTTTTACATACACTTTATTCATGAGAATTTTACAAGGATACATGGATGAAAAAATAATATTCCCCCAAATTTTCTTGAGAGAAAATCTATCTTTAATACCTGATAATAATTGAAGGTGAATAAAAAATGTAAAAATAATTTATTAGCCAGTACCCTATCACTCCCTGACAATTTTACTAAGAAATTTTTATTCTCATTCCAGAAGAAAAAGTCATAATTGATTTAATTCATGCAATCTAGTATGCAAAATATCTGGATGTATGTCTGTCTGCTAAGATCTACGAAATGAATCTTTACTTTCAATTTTAGTATAAAAAAGAAAACAAAAAAATTAGCAGAGGAGTGGGTATTTTTTCCAGTAGCGATTTCTGTTAGCTGGATGTAGATATTCTTCTCCAAATAGACCTTCCCTGGACCTATAATTAGCTTCAGGACAAAAAAGAACCATATCGGTCAAGTGATTAGCGATATATTAAGCTACAGACGCACAGATAGACATCCGGTTACTTTTAGATGAGAATAAAAGTAAAGGGATAAAAAGTAAAAACATATGGTACTCCCATTAAATTTACTTGACACTTTGCTCTAAAAATAACAGGGGTTCAGAGCCGTTTTCAAAACAAGGTTCCCTGCGAATTTTTTAGTAGCGAAGCTACTCTATAATTCCAAATGTATGTCCGTCTGTCCGTCAGTTAGACACGTGATTTTCTCGTTTATATCTATATCACGAAGGAAGGCTAACATGAATTTTTTTTATTTTAAATTTAGGTTTAAGAGTTAGGGGACATTGCACCGGTATCCAAAGTTTTACAATAATGCTATGTTATTCGTAGGCTAAACAGCTTTGGGTACTTTTAATTAATTTAATTGGTTGGTTGTGAAATAGTAGTGATAAAAATTTTAATTCGTCAACAAACAAGAAAATTAAAGACAATATTATAAAGTCATTTAACAGCTTTGTCACTTAAAAGTGCATATTTTATAGTGATAAAATGATTAAGGAGCCGCATCCCTGGAAAACAGCCGCCTTACCAAGTAAACCACCAACCCTTTAATCATTTTTCAATTTCAGATAGTTTTCACACAAACTATTGCAAACAAACACACACACACACACACACCCTCACACACCATGGAGACACATACACACACACACACACACATATAAAATTGCACGATTAATGCAGGATAGTATAAGAGCTACTGTTTATAGATATTCACTTTTATTATTAAATTTTCTATTTTTAAAGTCTATTAATTTTTAATAGTATTAATAGTGCAGTTTCTCTTTACTACTTTATGTTATGCTTTAGATTGTCCGTGCGTCTATCCTTTCGATAGTGTATAATCATTGTAAATACAAATTATTTAAAAATCCCTTTTTTTAATGTTTTTTTTTTATAAAATTACCGCAAAAGTGTTCTCTTGTAATTTAAAGGTATCCAAAGAGGGGCAGAAAATAGCCTAAAACCATCCTAAGAATTTAATTAAGAAATAAAATAATATCATCCCGGGGGCGTTTCGAAGCTTCTCTAAAATGTAGCTTAGAGTGGTTAGCGAGATCTTAATGGAGTAATTTCTACTTGATGTCTAACAGGATTAGACCTCCTATTATGCGCATCTCTTGCTAAAATAATAGGTATAATACTTATGGGTCACAAAATTACCCCTTCTGTAGATTACAATTAGAGTTTGAAACGTTTGGAAACTCAACTAAATAAAACAACCAAATTTTAATAAAGTCCCCAAAGTTGTTAAGCCAACTAATTGGAAAACGTTATCATAAAACTTTGGGGACTAGCGTAATAAACAATCCAATGTCCCCCCCCCCCTCCCTGTATAAACTGTTGCAAGATAACCAGAGGCAAAGCAATGGCGCTGGGTAAATGTGCGCAAATATAAGGGACGATAATGTATTTCTTGACGCTAAAAAGATCTATCATCTATCTATAATATATATCAATTAGATTGGTACAAAAAAGTTATGTAAATTGTATTTTTGAAAGATTATTACGTCCATTATCATCTAAGAATTTTGTACCCAAAAAATAACAAACAAAAATGTTTTTAGGTCCTTTTGGGTGACCTAGACATGCAGGACCCTATTACAACGAAAGCTATCCATGCATGGCTCTTTTGACCTTTACTTAACCTAACCTTCAATGAACATAAAAAATAGTTTCTCAAACAAAGTTTTTATGTGGTCCAAATTCTTCATGGAAGAAAACATTTTTTGGGGACCATGCTATTTCAAATGTATGATCCATCTCTTGAAATAATAAGATTTACGACATTTCTTTCACTAAGGGGAAATTTTATTTTCCAAAGAAGTTTGATGTTGGTGTGCCTTCATATCTCACATATCATCCACCTAGTGTTAATTATAGCAAACAAAAACACAATAGCCAATAATTAATAGGGAGTGTTTTTTAAATAAAAATGAAAAAAGGAAAGTAAAAGATTTTTGATCTTGCAATTATAGATATGTAGTTATGATGATTTGAGAAAGAGATACATATGCAGGAATGATTGAACACCGATGAATTGATGCAGCTACGCTGCAGCGGCCTGAAAACCAGGACTTAAGGAATAAAACATCAATTGATGTACATTGTACATACTCAAAGATATAACTATAGATATAACGATTAATGGTTAAAACATATTTTTACCTTTATAAAACCACCAATCAAAATTATTAAGCTAACGAATAAGAAAACGTTATTATATAACTTTGGGTACTTGTGTTATAAACAGCCCATTGTTACCTCCCTTCCTGGGTATAACACTAAATAATTCATAAATGTACATCCAGACAATAGTCCTTGGATAAATTAAATATCAAATCTTTTGTTTTTTGATGAATTAAAAAAAATAATTAGTTTCGTTTGTTTTTATCAAAGGAAGTAAAATTGAAATGGATATTCCAATAAAATATGCCATGCGATATAAGATCTTCCTTGTTAATGAAAAATCTGTTCATCTATCAGATATTTTTTGTCTACGGAAATTATCTTTTTCACGGCTTATTAATTTGAAAGCTTTATGTTACAAGTTCTTTCTTAAATTACAGTTCTGCACATTTAATTGTTTCCGTAGCAAAGCTACTCTTTAAGTCCGTACACATATTGTCAAATTTGTTTAAACTGATTTAAACTCACTCATACCTTGACCCTAACCTTTGGAAACTATATATACAGTACCCTAATTATGTAGGGGTACCCATTACCCAATTTATTCTAACCTAACTCTTTGATAGGCTTTTCAAACAAATTCCGTTAAAGTACCCAAATTATTGATTCAACAAATAAGATAAAGTTGTATAAAACTTTGGGTACCAGTGTAATGACCAGTCATCTGGCCCATATCCCCTTCTTCCCTGCAAAATGCAGCAAGGGCTGATAATATTTAATGAATAAAAATTTGTTGCTTTCATCTAAAACATAATTAATGTAAGTCTAATTCAATTAATTTAATGATGTTAGATGTTTCTTATATTAAAGTGGAAAATGTTGCGAGCTGGAAGTTGAAAAGAAAATTGTTTAATTAATCATTTTTGATGAAGTATCTTCAAGTATTTTAGTCTGCGTGAAAATAAAATTAATTAACACTTAATTTATACATTCTTTTCTGTAAATTTATCAATAATATGAAATCAGGAAAAAAAATTGATAGAATTTTTGTATGTGTAATTATAATGTTATAAAAAATATTAATTTACAAAGACAATCATCGAATGAGAGAAAAGATTAATTTATCCTAAATTGTTCTTTCCCTGTAAACAAAATCATTTATTGTAAGAATTTCTTCAAGCAGAAAGCCATTTAAGGGGTTAGATTGAGCATATTGATTGAAATGGGTGGTCTATCACTTACGCATATTGTCATATCAGTATATTTATTCATCGCATTGTATTATTCATAGACAGTTTTCTGCAAATAAGAAAATTAGAAAAAAATATAAGATAAATATCTGTTTTTTGGCTTTGGCCTATAAGACAGGTGTTAATTCTATGATTTTTATTTCATTTTCGCAGGAAATTGTGTATAATGCGATACAATATAACCGGTATAAATAAAATTTTCAAGATTTCCTCCTTTGAAAAAGAGAAAAATACAAATGAATTATAAGAGTCATTAAGTTTATGTTGCTGTAATAATTTGCAGTTCTGGAGATTTGCTGTTGCTATTTGCGGAAAAGATGACACACTGATTGAATAAAGTTAAGAAATAGAATAGTGTTGTTGATAAATTCTTACTGTCAATAGTTCTATTATTTAGCAGGGATCTCAAGGGATAAGACAATGGCCGATAAATTGATGTACATCCCCAATGATTCTTACCCAATCTGAAGATTACAATTTTTGTTAAAACGTTTGGACACTCAACTTAATAAACCAACTAATCAAAGTCGCCAACGTTGTTAAGCAAACGAATAAGAAAATATGTTATAAAACTTTGGGGACTAGTGTAATAAACAATTCAATGTCATCTTCTTCCCTGCTTATTTATGGCTTTGTTTGGATATGCAAGTGCCTTTCATCGGCATTCATACAAAGTTACTAACTTTAAAACTTAGCTATGTTAAGATATAACTAAGGCATTAATAAGCAAATATTAATCATGAAAAAAAAGAAGTTACAATTTGAATATCATAGCATTTTCAGAGAAAAAACAAAAAAAAACACATGTTGCTAAATAATCTTTAACCTTTTTAATGCAAATAAATATTAAAAGTCTATGTAAAAAAACTGTGAAATAAACATTAAATATAAGAACGCCATGACATTTCATGAGGTTACTTCACTGTCATTATAAAATAAAAATGTCGCAGCATTTATGCAATAACTTTTGAACAGTTGCTACGCTAAATAGCAAAATTAAGCTTATATGCAAAATTGTATTAATATTAACTTTTATTGTTGACTAAATTCCATGTATTTATATTTAATCACAAATATAGGGATATGAATTTAGAAATTTACTAATAAATATTGAGAGGAAGAAAGAATTTTTCTTTAACTTTAAACTCCTCCCTTCAATATTCATATAACTTGTTGATTTCTGAACAGTTTACAACAATTGATTGTGCTGTCGAACAGACAATCTAATAACTATATGGATAAGTCGTTTAAAGCTCAATAATACTTCAAAAATTTATGTAAATTAAGGCATATACACACACAAAAATTCAATTTATTATTTTTCCTATTTCTTTGTTTAAGTCTATTTTGAGATAAAAATTGTGCATATATTTTTGCTAACCACGACTTTATATTAGTCTTTTCTACAGAAAAATCAATTCTAAACCATTGACTGATAGATCCTTTAATGGTTAATATCTTTCTATAGCTTAAGAAAAATTTATGTACCTTATCCATTTGTTTATTAATCTATTATTCAGACTTATGCTTAATCCTTTCATATGTTAATACATATGATTATAATACAATTCTCTATAATCTATGAGCCAAGGTATTACAGTGTAGACTATGATAGTCATATTGATACTATGGAGAGTTAATACATATGGTTATAATACATTCTTCATAATCTATGAGCCAAGGTATTACAGTGTAGACTATGATAGTCATATTAATACTATAGAGAGTTAATACATATGATTATAATACAATTCTTCATAACCTATGATAGAAGGTATTACAGTGTAGCCTATGATTGTCATATTTATACTGTAGAGAGTTAATAAATATGCTTATAATGCAATCTTTTTTAATCTATAACCCAAATTATTACAGTGTAGCCTATGGTAGTAATATTGATACTATAGAGAGTTAAAAACATGATTATAATACAATTCTTCTTAATTTATTAGCCAAGGACATTGGGTTGTTTATTACACTAGTCCCTAAACCTTATTCGTTTGCTTAACAACCCTGAGGACTTTTTTTGAATTTTGATTGGTCTGTTCATTTAGTGGAGTATCCAAACGTTTTGACCCCAAATTGCATTCTAGAGAGGTGATAATATTATGTATCATCATTGGCGATGTACATGAATTTATCGGCCATTGTCTTATCCCTTTAGATCCCTGCTATTTTTTACTATACAACATTAATTCAGCTATAAGTGGATTATCCTCTCTATAATATTAGCACTGAGTTCATAGGCTATGCTGTGCTATACAATATTCATCAAACTATTAGGACATTTTCATCTCTATTATATAAGCATCAAGTCCATAAGCTATACTGAGCTGGATCTTTAAATCCTTTTGATGGTGGACTGAATCGGGGTGATTCAGAGGTGAGCCGTAGGTGCACTGATGGTGCGCTATAGCGACTGCTATAAAACATTGATTTTTAAAAGATTTTCGGCGCGGTGTTGTTAGATCGCTTGCGACACTCAATAAAATATCGATCCGCGCCAGTAAAACTTTATTACTTAAGCTGTGTCAGTAAGGTATTTTATATAAAATGCCATGTCAGTACGTTATTTTATATAAAACATTAATATATAATTTATTTTTAAAATGACTATAAAAATGTTTTCACGATAGTTTTGCAATAAAATATTAAGATAATTAAAAAAAAATATTTATTTATCAAATATGATTCACCCTGATTTGGCCCGGCAATGCCACTCGCTGAGTACTATTGGCGCGCCAGTACCGCGCCACTGGCCGCGCCACTGGCCGCGCCAAATCCCCCATGCCATTTCGATTTAAAGATTTGTATTAATAATCTGATGGTGCGCTGAAATGAATCGCCCAGGTTTAGATCACCTATAAACGATTTAAAGATCCAGCTCTGAACTATTCAATATTTGTGAAACTTTCCTATCATATCAGCATTGAGTTCATGGGCTATGCTGTGCTATACCTACAATATTCATCAAAGGTCAAGATAGATCTCTAAGTTTCTCATTTTTTTTATATAGATGCGTATTGCGTAGCATTCCTTTAGACAATATTTAAAGCAGTGCAGGCGTGTACAGCAATTCAACAGTGGGATTAGAAGCAATTAGGGATATAAAAAATTGTTGAGGATGTATAGCAACTAAATACGTGTTTTTGTTAAACTTTCTAATTTAGAAATTATAAAAAACCGGAAATTTATATTTTTAAAAATTGAATATGCTTTTTAAAAACATTTTAAAAAGTCAAAGCTATGTAAAATAATCTATATATTACTAATTTACTAATTTAGAAATTATAAAAAACCGGAAATATTTCTTTAAAAAATTGTATATGCTTTTTAAAAAACATTTTTTAAAAGTCAAAGCTATGCAAATTAATCTATATAATACCTATAATATATGTGCAATGCATTTTAAATTTTTTTACTTTCTAAGAACTTATAACTGCTTATCTTATATCATTTATAATTCAGATAACTTTTGACCTATTCTTTTTAATTCATATTTAATCTTTACAAAACTGTTTTTTTTTATTCAATTCTGTATTTAAAACTATTAATCTATTATTTTCTAATTTATTTTTATTCTATTTTATTGTATTTGGTCGATTTTTGGGCAGGAGATTAATTTTCCTTATCAACTGACATACCTGAAATAAATTTGGAATTTAAAATTTTGTTACACAACCTAAAATAATATTTTTTCAGTAATGGTTTTCAAGTAACAAGGATAAAAACATCAATAGTTTAGCAGTCTGAACAAAATCTATCTTAATAAGCCTATAAATAATGACGTCAAGCCGGCTTATCATTGGTAATTAAAAGGTATACTGGCCTGCCATTGGTAATTTAGTCTGTGTATTGACCTATCATTGGTCATTTGTATTGATTGGCGTCATTTTTTATAGGCATTATAAAGACCTTCCTATCTCAAAAATACAGGATGCTTATATAATTGAAATGCTGCCTCATGGATAAATTTCGCATCGACTTAGGAAACAATTAGAAAAAAATTAAAAAAATAATTTAATAGGGAAAATTTTATCGTGTACAAATTTTGTGAAAAAAGGCGAAAATATTCAGGGTATTCCTGGTTAATTTTTATCAAATTAAATTTTTTTCTTTTAAAAAATTCTAACATACTGAAATAACAGAGCTATCCGTTAGGACGTAAGCACCGATACACAATAGATTAGAAAATCTTCTCTATTAAAAATTGAAAAAATATCTGTTCTATTTTCATTGGTAGATTTGCATGAAATTTATTGAATATTCTATTCCATATTAAATACAAATAAAGATTAAAGAATGTTTCATTATCGCATCGTATTATAGACAGCTTTCAGTGGATTTTAAAATGATAAATTATTAAAACTACTGATTGTTAGCCCCGTAGAGCGTAAGCCCAAGGCTAACAAATTGATTTCAATTTTATGATTTTTATTTTAATAGTCGTGGAAAACTGTCTGTAATACGTTGCTATATATGACTTTTCAATATCACTAAGAACCGGTTTCAATCCAGAGGATATTAATCGGTTTAGAAGCCATACTGGAAAAGAGTATAAACATTATTGAGTATATCTGCTACTTCTTTACTCAGTCAGTCTGCCTTTCCTTTAGTCTGTAACGCTACAGCGGAAATAGGATTTTCTTGGCTGCTATTTGATATTTGAAATGTTTTTTATTCAGATTTCTCTAAAAAATAAGTATTTACCCTATATTCAACTTTGCTGTCGGTCCCTCTATAACGTTAAGGCGGAGAGTCAATGTGGATGAGGATCTATTTTTTTCGGCTAATATGCAAGATCGGCTTTGGACATTATATTACCTACGGATCTATTCTATAACTTACTTTGTTCACACACGTCTCTTTCCGTTTTCTTAATATTCAAGTATACTTATTTCTTATTGTAAGAAAAAATTTAGTTTTAATAAATTGAACTTAATATTTTTCATTAAAATAAAATGTTTTTTGTTATAAAATTCAAACTAACAATTTGATAAAATACTCTTTATTTTGTTGGCATTTTTATAACTCTTATTAGTAGCGAAGCTACTCTATAATTCACAATGTCCGTCCGTCTGTCCGTCCGTCATGAGACAGAATAGGGGTAACGTGATTTTCTCGGCTCCTATTAAAGATAGACAGCTGAAATTTTTTGACAACATTCCCATTATTAAGGAACACAATTAACTATAAAACATCAAGGGCGGTCGGACCGCTTTTTGGCAGGTTTTAGGCTATTTTTGTATTTTTCACATTTTTCTCCATATCTTCAGTGTTTATGGTCCGATTTTAAAATTTTTTTTTTAGTTATTGATATCAAAATTAAATTTCCTGTCGTTTACAGTAAACAATCATGACGGCCAAACTGCCATTTTGCAGGTTTTAGGCTATTTTTGTATTTTTCACATTTCCACCATATCTTCAGTGTTTATGGTCCAATTTTCAAAATTTTTTCAGTTATAGATATAAGAATTAAATTTCCCGTCGTTTACAGAAAACAACCATGACGGCCAGACTGCCTTTTTGCAGGTTTTAGGCTATTTTTTGTATTTTTTCACATTATTCTCCATATCTGAAGTGTTTACGGTCCGATTTTCAAATTTTTTTCAGTTATAGATATCAAAATTAAATTTCCCGTCGTTTAAAGAAAACAACCATGGCGGTCAGACTGCCTTTTATCAGGTTTTTGGCTATTTTTATATGTTTTACACATTTTCCCATATATTTGGTGTATTTGGTCCAATTTTCAAACTTTTTTGAGACATCAGTATCAAAATAATTTTTCCCATTGTTATGAGAATCTTTTATGTAATCTACTTTGACCGTCGTCATCATTAAAAGTAAAACAAGGTTTCGTGTTTATTTTCTCCAATAAATCTATTCTTGTTTTTAATAAATACACTTTAAATCTACTTTTACGTATTTCCATCCACGATTTTTTGTGCTTCGCTACTTATGGATGTTGTCATCCTTGTTATAGTTTTCTTCTTGTTGCAAATTTAGCCCCTAAGCTAAAAAAAGTTTGGCATCGTTTCTTGGAAAAGCACAATTATTTTTTGTTTTAACTTTAACTCTTTTCAATGATGTTCCTTCAAACTGGGGTAAAAATGAAAATAGTACAATTATACAATTGAGGTTTCTTGGTAAGAATAAACAAATTGTCTTGATTTTTTCCCTCCATAAAGTTAAAATAATACATCAAATGCTATTGTGTTATGTTTTTTTGCTGTAAAAAAATCTCGTAGTGTGATTTTTATTGTTTATTAATTATGCACATGCACAAAATGGTCAGGAAATAGCCTAAAACCTGCTTTGGAATAAAGCTATACTCCCTAAAACAGTGAAACAATAGGTCCAACTTTATGGTTGATCTTTCTTATAATATATATATTTATACAGACATACAAATCGATATCCTATTACGTGTAAAAGTTATCTATTTTGGATAAGCACTTTTTTGACTAGTAAAACATGCAACAAAATTCAAGATAAAAAATTTCCTTGTGATTCTTATGCAATCATTTCTGCTTTACTTCTTATAAAACACTGTCTTTTGAAAGTATAAAAAAAATCTTTAGCATTATATACAGAGGCCACTGATTTTAATATCAAAATGAATATCAGACAGTCAAACATTAACAAATTAGGAATGACGCAGTTTTGAAATTGAAAAAAAAAGATGTCATAATAATGTTTCAAATATAAAATATGCAGATTTATATATTTAATGTACATATAATTTTAAACAAATTTATGTAAGAGGTGATAAAAAACTTTTCTCTGCCATATATCCCAAGCATAACAATCTTCAGATCAATTTGATGAGATCATGAGACATTACTAATATCTTCTGTATTATCTAGGGGCTCTTAAGGTAGGAGGGTAAAAAGTCGACCTCATCCCATTTTATATTTTGAGTTTCAAAAGAGAAAAAAAAATGTTGGGGGGGAGGGAAGTGGGCCCGGGGGGGTGAAGCCACACTCCCCAAAAATAGTTTAAAACCTTCCCAGGATCTATAAGAAGCTTCACTTTAAAGGAGAATATTATCGGTTCAGTGGTTAGGGAGATCCTTCGGGACAGACAAAAAACGCTTACTAATTTATATAATAGGATAGGATAGATTTTCTGTCTGTCTTTATTACGTACTAGCGGCTACGCCCCTAGAAGCCTCTAGGGGCACTTAAGGTAGGAGGGGAAAACGTCGACCTCATCACATTTAAATTTGAGTTTCAAAAGAAAGTTTCAAAAAAATTTTGGGAGGGAGGGGTGTGAAGACACCCTTTCCAAAAATAGTTTAAAACCTTCCCAGGACCTATAAGAAGGTTCACTGTAAAGGAGAACAATATCGGTTCAGCGGTTAGTGAGATCCTTCGGGACAGACAAAAAATGCTTACTACTTTATATTATAGGATGGTACATATAAAGTTATGTTTTTTAATCTGTCTGAAAAGAAAAGTTTTTCAACAATTTAGTCTTCACCTATGTCTTTGTCGAGAATATCTATTGTTGTAGATCATTCACAGGTAAAGTTGATACAGGAAAATACAGAAATGTGCAATAAAGTAGAGAGAGTGAGGGACAAGGGTCTGTTATTACACTAGTCCCTAAAGTTTTATAATAACGTTTTCTTATTCGTTGGTGAACAAAATTGGGGACTTTAAAAGAATTTTGATTGGTTGGTTTATTGAGTTGAGTGTCCAAACGTTCCAACCACCAATTGTAATCTATAGAAGGGGTAATTTTTACTATTTCCATAGGGGAAATACATCAAGTTATCTGTCATCATCTTATTCCTTTAGATTCTGGTAAAAGTTGTGCATTCCCTACCACAAGAGTATCACAAAATAAAATCATCAAAACTGCATATCATACCAACAGCAAAAACGTCCACTATGCTCCTATAAAACAATAACAGTCCTACTTTATTTCTAAATCAAAGTCATGGAGTGGTTTTGGGCTATTTATCTCTCCCCTTTTCCTCGTTCAATTCTAAAAATCCTCTGTATGATAGAGGAGAAGCCACTAGTATTAGTATAATAGCAAGTAATAGAATAGTAACTCAAAATCCATTAAACCGTTTTAGTCCATGCACTACAAATAATATTTGGTAATTTTTTACCATTAAGAATATGGTAATGATAAAGCACACTATGATATTGTACTCTTACACAAAGTACAATACATTTACAATACACATTCTCATTGTTATTGAGCTTACCTATGCATATTGACCCTTTTGTCTTTAAAAGCTCAAATACTCTATAATGTCAATCTGTCCATTCGATATATCAACCGTACATACATTGTAAGTGTAATATTTGAAAATATGATCCTATACAACAAAATAAAGAGGTAAGACTCATTTTTTACTGTGTTATTGTTTACTGTTCTTTGACAAATTCTAATGCTTCGCTACAAGGACACAATTACCCTTGTAAATTCTAGCACTGTGTGAGAAAGTCAGTTCTTAGGCCAATAATTCTCTGAATAGCTTTTGCCTTCATTTGTTAACATCTCTAGTATGCTTTACAGAAAAACAAAATGAAGCAAAGCAATTCTATGAATGGTCTAAACTATTTGGTCTGATCTTTGACAGAAAGTTTTATATACATTGATACACTTGTGAAAGATATGATTGTGTGTTTGTATTACATTGTAGAAAACTTGCTCATATCACACACAAAATTTCAGGAAGAGGAAAAATGGTGGAATATTTTAGACTTTAATTTCTATTTTTCTATACATTAAATCATAATAATTATACTGAAAAATAATGCTAATAAAGTTAGAAAGTGATTAAGTCAGAAAAAAGAGGTGTAAATAGCGTGATTAAATGATGAAAAAAGTGTGAGAAGTTCAAAGAAGATTGAAAAAACAAAATAAACGTTCAAATTTTTTTTAGTTACATACAAATGTGATGTGATAAACACTAGGCTTCATAGAACGCAATTTACTTTTTGAAAACACTAATAATTACTGATAACACACACTTATATTTAGGGTAATTTTTCTCTATTCCTAACCCTTCACCTAACCTTACCTAAAGTTATTTTTAGGGAGAGGGGGGATATCTGTGTTCAACAAGGTACCATGTGTGAAATCATCCAGGTATTGAATAATACATTTATTCCTTATACTGTTATGAATAACCTACACTTGTAGAAAAAATACACCATACATATTTATTGAGGAAAAGTGTAAGAAAAGGTAAACAAATATGGGTGGTTTGATTAATGTTTCTTGCTATTCTTCATATGCTTGCAGGAATAATCAATATCAGATATAAAAATGGCATCTTAAGTGAAGCTTTTCAAAAAAGAATCCTTATTTTCGAACGGACGAAACAATGGCTCTAAATTTTATATTTTAAGAATTCAGGTAAGGTTAGTCAAGTAAGTTTAAGAAGAACCTGGTTAGGCAGGTAATAAATTTTAAGAGAAAAGAAGTAGTAGTTTCAGGGTACTTATCACCAAATAAGAAATAGATATTACTACGAGCTCAAAGTTTGGCAAAGCTTATGAAATCTTCCTTTTATAATTATACTTAGCTTTACTTTGTTTCTCTTATTTTACACTTGTATAACCATAATATTATTTGAAAAATTTTCCAATTTTGATTATCATTATTGATTATCATTTCTCCATGACATACCTATAATAGAATAATATGTTACATTTGTTTATTTGTTTGTTTATAAAAGTGTTTTTTTTCCTTTTTTCCTTTTGCATAAAAATTATTTTTGACTAAAAGAACAAGAAAAATAAAACTGGGGCTTTCCTATTTTAGGGGTTGCATTGATAACAGCAGTATTTTTAAGGAAATACAGAAAGTGTCATGTGTGACGTCATAAAAATACATCTAACACGAAAGGATGAGAGGAGAAGTGGGTAAAGAAACCCCTAAAAAAGAGATGCATTTAGACGTATTTTTATGACGAAACACATGACACTTCCGTATCTCCTATTTTTTAAGTAAAAATATTTTGTAAAGTAAATGATAAAGGTTGACGATATTAAGCACTAAATCTTTTATAAAATACAAAAAAATCTTCTAATTAGTTTAAGAATACATTATACATATGTATAGACCATAAAATTGCCTAATAAATATTCAGAATTCAAAGATGTAAATAAAACAAAAAATATTAATCTAAAAAAACAATTTTCTAGGTGTTTTATCCAAACAACTAAAAATGATTGTTATAAATATAATTTAAATATACTCAGAAATACATAATAAATAAACTCTAAATGAAATTTTAAAATAAATCGAGGCCATTGCTGACTTATAATCAACATGTTGATATACTAACAACAAAAACTTTTGAGAAGCTAATAAAAACATTTTTTTCAGCAGTTATGCAAAGGCACTAAAACTAAATGTAAACTGATACATCATGATATAGCCATAATATTTATTATCATATTTGGAAATTAAAGTTAATCATTCAAAAAATGGACAAAAAAGTAAGACTGGAAGGAAAAAAAAAAAAAATTTGAAAATATTTGCTTTTTTTTTGTAGATTATTTAGTAACGTAGCTACTCTTTTACCAGCATCTTCTTGTCTGTCCGTCAGTCACTTACGTGGTACTTGACTAACATTTGGTTTTTAAGCGGTTTTAATATTTTGTTAAAAAATATCTATTTGAGAAGAATGGTAAGAATAAGAAAGGCTCAGCAGTCGCGCATCAGCCGCGCAATAGCTTCAAATTTAAAAAAATAAAGCAGCTGCCGAGCCCTTGTTTTAACTTTCAAACTTTTATATCTACTTAAGATCATTTAGAGTAAAATTAAGTTAATTACCCCTAAAATGGTATGTCAATATAAAGTAGTTATGACTTTTATCTAATGTCTACTCTACATAATCAATCTATGTTTAGTTACAGTGTGTAGGTTATGATTGGTTATTAGTATTGTATGACGTCATTTTCTATTTTACACTATAAGCTGCTTCCTCTGGTAACTCTGTGGCTATCATTTCATTGATGAAGTCCTGTGTGGGTGTTTCCTAACAATTAAGAAAAATCGACATTAAAATGTTTTTTTTTCTCCATGTCATAATTTCTTGAACAATGTCCTTTCCTTCATTTTTTCAAACTTAATGCACCCATTCTCCACCCCCCCCCACCCTTTTCCTCCATTCGTTGATTACAAAGTAATAATTGTGTTTAAACGATGCAGATATTTAAAAATGGTTATCTATCTAATATAAAATTCTAAAAACACTTCTTTCAAAATGTTATGTACTGCTGTTAGTTAGTAAGATCAGATAGTGCCTTGGCTCATCAAGAGCACCAAGAGTTGTCAATTAATTTAATAACTTTTAAAAATTTGCTAAATTTTTTTTCTTACTGTTTTGTGACTTCTCTTAATCAAGGTCTTGTAGGTTACCCAATATTTGGAAAACAAACCTTGGGGTAAAAGGAGGGTCACCACTTTTTAAAATTAAAGTATTTAGAAAAATTAAAATGTCTAATGGCCATCAAATTAAGGGATAATTCGTGTATATTAAGATATATAAGTTTTCCAGAATTTTAATGTAAGGGGGAGATTTGAAATCTGCATCAAATTTTAAGGATTTTTTAAAAAATTCGTTTTTTGTATAAATGCATTTTAAGTTAATTAATTTTGACCAATAGGATAGGTGGAATTTAAACCACCTGCGCTCTAATTGGTTGAATGATGTATGCCATCCAATCAGAGCGCAGATTTTTTAAATCCACCAATCACAGATGCCAAAATTAATTAACTTAAATTGCATTTCCGCTTTTAGATAAAGAATTATAGAAAAAACGAATTTTATAAAAAATCCTCAAAATTTGATGCAAATTTCAAATCTCCCCCTAACTTTAAAATTCCGGAAAACTTATATATCTTAGTGTATATAATATAATTAGTAATTATAAATGACTATATTTGAATAAATATAAGTCTGCATGCAGCATTTCAGCCATATGAAGCCATATTCAATATAAACCATTGTAATTTTATGTCGACCCTTCCTAAGATTATCAAGTAGAATCACATGAAAATTTAATCAAAGTTTTTAAAAATTGTCTTAATGTTTCATAATATCATAATATAAATTTTGTTCAAATGATGTGACTCTCCTTTTAAGCATGTAAGCATTGTGTTTACAACAAGGATCACTCCACAGTCAAGTCAACACATTAGACTTATGATATATAGACTATTGTGTTTACAACAAGGATCAATCCACACAGTCAAGACAACACATTAGACGTATGACATATAGACTATGTAGGTATTGTCATTAAATCACATAATTTCACAGTTTCATATTTGAAGAATTTAGATTTTTATCCTGATTTTTTTAACACTGATTCCTATTACAATAATGTTATATGTGTAGCACCAAGTTTTAGACATGTATGTCCTTACAGTATACAGTATCCTTTAATTATGCAATTTTGCTATAAACCTACATATCAAGGAGCTGTGCTCCTAAAAGGGTTGGATACAAATCTATGAAAACTCTATTGTGAAAACATTATGATTATTACATTTAAATTTCATCAAATAACGTACACGTACATTAGAGGGTCTTAGTTAAGGACTTTTTAAAATATCATTATGAGAGTGGAGAAAGAAACCATAAATAACCTTTTTTATAGGGACAAAACCGTAATCATGATTTTTTTTCTACTTTTATCCAAATGGTTTCAACCTTCATAAATTAAAAAAACTTAATTTAATCTTGAGGGTGAATGGAACATTTAATCCTGATTTTCACTTATTCATGTAGCCCAGAATTATAAAAAACATCTAGGCTTTATTAATAACCACGTCTAAAGGAATTTGAAACTCTCTAACGTACAGGGTGAGTCAGAAAAAACTGAGTTTTCCGATTTTCTGATACAACCAGTAGGAATATGGAAAAACAATTATAGGTTCTTGATCTCTATAAAAATATACATTAAACTTAGAAAAGGTTTTTTTGAATATCTCTGAAAACAACGGCGCTTTATAGAGCATAAAGATTTAAAAAAGTGTGTGTGATGACTTTTTCGGCCATTATTTTGTACTTTTTAGGTAGATTTATGATTAATAAAAAATGTCTACCATTCTAAAAGGATAAACAAACATATTTTTTGATTATTAAAATTTGTTTTCAACAGATTGTAAATATTTAACATCTTAAAAATACAATTTATTTAAATTAAATTATCACATTATAAATCGAACGTTTTGTTGTAATCTATTGTTAAGATTTAATGCTCCATGACCGGAAAATCAGCTCATGACCGGAAATATTTCATCTTGTTACCTAAATTCCTACCCCCTCCCCCTGAATTTCCTCTATATTTGGTGCAAGACTGGATTTAATCTCCAAAATCTCCGCCCCCTTTTGATAAATTATACTTGTGTGTTATAATCCATCATAATAACTTCATTTAAATAGAGTAGGGTTTCTAAAAGGCATTTTCATTTTAAAAATTCAAACCTTGATAACTTTTTTATCTTAACCCTTACAGATTGGGGGGGGGGGGGGGTCATATTGACCCCCCCCTCTGTTTTTTCAATGTCATTTTTTTTGTAGGTAAGATAGAGAGTTGTGACTTCATGACTTTATAAGTTTAGTAATTATACGTCGGCAAGAGTTGATCTTATAAGGATATCTGGTCTGTGTCGGTCGTGGCGTCCGGTCAAAGTCGGTTAGGTGGAACCAAATTTAGAAAAAATTCTAAATAAATCTTAATTTCTACATTATGACTTTTGTTTATAAGGTAGAAACCTAAAATTTTTTGGTGAATACTTAGATATCAATGACCCTGAGTGTTATGACCGTTTGACCGCTCCCTGACCTACTTTATGACCGATTTTTGTCCGGCTTTTACTACAGACATATATCATTAATATCGTGGCTTCTATTACAGCTAGAGGCCTAAAAATTTTTTTGGTAAATCCTTAAGCAACAGTAAACAGATAAAAATATTAATTGGCGCCGCCAACCGCCGTAACCGCCGAAAATGGCGGTTTCCGTTATTTGCCGTTTTTCGGCGATGATCTGAAAAAGTAATTTTTTTGTTATGAAAAATAAAAGTTCGTCCTAAAATTTGGTCATCCTAGCTGCAAAATTGGCTGCTCTACAGCTGTTTTAATATTTAGCGGCTGGCCGCTAAAAAGCGGCTAAGGAGCGGTCTGACCGCTATGACTAGAAAAAGTAATTTTCTCTAAAAATACACATGAACCACCAGAAAAAAATTTTATGTCTCTAACTGTAACAGGAGCCGAGATAGAGGGGGGGGTCAATATGACCCCCCCCCCCCAATCTATTAAGGTGGGAATAGGGGCCTGATCTGTAAGGGTTAAGAGATTTTTTTGTCAAATAAAAAGTTTTTTTTTCTTTTTACTATAAGCTACGTTATTATAGAAGATTCTTTTAAACCACATGCATCACAATCAAGAAATATGAAAAAATGACAAATTGCAGTATTCTAAAAATGCTTTTGTGAGGAGCCAAAAAGCATTTCACCTTTAAAACTCATTAAAGTACTTTTCTTAGACCTTTTTCTAAATAATTATTGAAATTTAAAGATTTTTTTTATACAAAATAGATGAGTTATTTAAATTTTTCTTGATCAACATTTTTCACACAAGGCATTTTTTGACACCATACACCTATCATAGAGGCCGCATTTTTAGAGATAATGAAAAACACCTTTTACAAGTTTGATGTGCTTTTGTACAGAGAATAAGGATATATAATTATTTTTTCTGTATTCCTTCTGGTTGTTTCTGAAAATCGAAAAACTCAGTTTTTTCTGACTCACCCTGTACATATTACATATTACGATAATTGTATCCCACCAAAAATATATTTATGTTGTTGTTTTTAGGAATAGCGGTTTAGCAATTCTTGTAAATTTAACTGTAAACAAAAATAGCAATATTTTACAAACGCATCATGTCTCAAATCTACTATGCAGACTTTTTTTTATTTGTTTGGCTTATTTTAAAAAGTTTCTCTATAATTGATGACCTATAGAAGCTTTATAATAATAGCTATTGATTCACCATTGAATTAAAAATCTAATTTTTTCCTTCAGTAAAAACGAGATTACCGCCTGCTGCTATGTCTGGTGCATGACAATGATGTTGGGAGTGTGGGTGTTTTTTTTTTTTGGGGGGGGGGGGAGACTTGGCCCGTAAACAGGCTCAATTTATTACCATCGAAAGTTAGAACTTCCTGAAGAATGTCGTGCAATAAAAGGTTTGGTTTTTTAGAATGTTACTTAAATATAGATTGCAGATAAAATCTGTATTTTCATCGACCTTTTCAGTCGTAAAGTATGAAACGAAGTTAAAGTATATTCCATAGATATAGAGCAGCTAAGCTACTACAAATCATAAAAAAATCCGCTAGCCATCATTAACCACAATCTGCAAAACTATCAAATCTATTTTTGATGATTTATTTTATCAAATTATTTTAGATTTGATTGGTTGTCAACAGATACACAAATATGGTTCCGTTATCTAAATATTGCTGGTGGGAATACAATTCCGCATATAAGTTATTAAATATATAGAACAGAGCTGGATCTTTAAATCATTTCAATGGTGCGCCAAATCGGGGTGAGCCAACTTTCCACCAATGAGAGCACAGCATTTTACAAAAAGCCGCGCTGTGATTGGCTGAAATTCTGCGCACCCCGATTTGGCGCACCATTGAAATGATTTAAAGATCCAGCTCAGCATAAAATGTCCCATTCCTTCTTGACTCATCTTGGCGGAGGTAAATGCTCATACCTCTATAGATTTAGGGTTATTATACAGGGATCTAAAGGGATAAGACAATGGCCAAAAATTACATCCCCAATCTTAATTCACAAAATAATTAATAATATCTTATCTAGCAATGCTTAAAATGTAACATAATCAAAACTTTGTGCTTCTAACTTTACCGTATGCTAGTAGTTACTCTACTTTTTTCTTTTTTTGAATGAACACTTCTATTTGATTTGATGTTACAAATGGGTGATAATAGTGCTTTTTTGTCTCATATATTTATATTCATATTAAACCACATTTTTATGTTATAGATAAAATTGAACTTTTTTTATCAAAGCAGTTACTCTAGATATGATTAAAGTCGTGCGTCGATCCATGAAGTTTATGTACCTAACCTTTTTGTTTATTGATGGATTTTAGACAAATAGATAATATTGTTATATTTTAGTTATAATATTTTGAGATTTTTATTCAATACTCGTCAAAACTAATGGTATGCTTGTTATTGCTGCGCTGACTGTCGATATAATTGTCCTTGTTTTATGCTGTTTGAACATATTTTTGTGACCACAAACATAAAAATATAGGATTAAACTTTTTTAATGATTTTTCTATATTTTGTTTCACATGATAATTGAAGTTATTTTAGTTTAAATTGTTAACATTATCTAAAATTATAGAGGAAATAATTCCTAATAATTTTAGAAAACTTTAATAATAGATACAATATCTTCAAAATTTTTAATTCATAGTTTCATGTTTGACTGAAAGCTTGGAATTATACTTTTACAGATTTCTGGGAGAGTTTAAGAGAAGAAAAAAAATCTTGTTTAATAAACACAAAATTGTAATCCTAGATGTTACCTTTCATTCTTGTTTTTATTGTTATTCATATATCAATGTATCAAAGCATTAAACTAACCAACTATAACATAAACTATTTAAAACTAAGATGATAACGTTTTATGGTGGCAAGGCTTACTTTTAAAATAAAGCTGAAAACATATCGTGAAAAATCGTAAACAAACATAAAAAAGTACATTATTGAAAATAGATTTTAAATGTTTGATAAAAGCATGCCTAGAAATACATCTTTCCTTTTAATTAGACATACATACTTGTAGAGTAACTTCGCTGCTAAAATAATAACACATGTAAAAATAAAATTGTTTAATACATAATTTGCATAGAACCATTAAGCCACCACGCCTCATGCATCTAGCTTGTTGCTTACAACAAGTGTTCATACAATTACGCTACAATACCACATGTATCTAGCTTGTTGCTTACAATAAGTGTATATACAATTTAGCCACCACACCTCATGTATCTAGCTTGTTACTTATAACAAGTGTTCATACAATTAAGCCACCACACCAGGTGTATGTAGCTTGTTGCTTATAACAAGTGTTCTTACAATTAATCTAAGGTGTATGTAGCTTATGCATACAACAAGCGTTCTTACAATTAAGCCAACACACCACGTGTTTCTAGCTTGTTGCTTACAACAAGTGTTCATACAATTAAGTCACCACACCATGTGTGTGTAGCTTGTTGCTTATAACAAGTGTTCTTACAATTAAAACAGTACACCACGTGTATCTAGCTTGTTGCTTACAACAAGTGTTTATACAATTAAGTCACCACACCTCATGTATCTAGCTTGTTGCTTATAACAAGTGTTCTTACAATTAAAACAGTACACCACGTGTATCTAGCTTGCTTCTTACAACAAGTGTTCATACAATTAATCCACCCCACCACGTAATCTAGCTTGTTGCTTACAACAAGTGTTCATACAATTTAGCCACCACACCTCATGTATCTAGCTGATGTATACAACAAGTGTTCATACAATTAAGCCACCACACCTCATGTATCTAGCTTGTTGCTTACAACAAGTGTTTATACAATTAAGCCACCACACCACGTGTTTCTAGCTTGTTGCTTACAACAATTGTTTATACAATTAAGTCACCACACCTCATGTATCTAGCTTGTTGCTTATAACAAGTGTTCATACAATTAAGCCACAAAACCACGCGTATCCAGCTTTTTGCTTACAACAAGCAGTGTTTGGGTGACGTACATGGTTTTGTTTTGATTTGTTTACTGATGCAAGTTTATATATTATGCTACACATGTTATACATTAGTTTTTATATGCATTTTTATTTTGCTTACAAATAGATCTTAAATCATGTTATACGAAACCATTACAAAAGATCAAGAAAAGTACAAATTGTACACATAAATTGGCTTAAAACTGTAAAAATCCAATATTTGAAATCAAGGCTCGACAGTTGCACAATGTTTTGGTTGCTAAACTTCGTATTAATATAAAATAATATGGAAGCCTATTTATAGTTGCAAATTAATGCATAATTGGTGACTTTTTAGATAGCTTTCTGCAGTTTAAGAAAAACAATGGCTGAAATCTATTGAAAAAAAAACTTGTGAATGATAATGTGGTTGCGAAGTCCTGTGAACAATTATTTTCCTATCAAAATATTTGATTTTTCAAAAGGGTATTTTCGCACAAAGTGGCTGTGGAACACTATAACCCCCCTCTCTTATTTTTGAAATAAAATAAAGTAATTTTTTTCCATGCCTAACTCTTGAGGGTGACCTATTTCCCTGCTATGCCTATACATGCGGTGCCTTAATTCTGATATAAAGTACTAAACAAACAAACAAGAAACGTCCCCTTTTTCAATTTATCTAAAAAATAAGGGCAGTGGGTGGTTTTCACACTCAACAGGGTACTTTATGTGAAAGCGCCTTCAAAAGTTTTGCTATGAAGATAAATATTGATATTCAGTGGAGAGATGCATCTGGTTGTTGTTGATGCCAATTTGTCAGCACAAAATTGAGGGATCAATTTTATTGCATTTTTCCACTTGATAAATAGAACACGACAGATCAAATTATGTGGGTGTAGAAATCAGACAAAATGGAACATTTTAAAAGTACAACATAGCAATTTCAAACCTCTGTTGGCCAAATTATATAGAAGTTTTGAAGCTTCTATTAAGGTGGAACAGTGTTTATTTTAATATTGTATAACACACTATTTATAGAGATAATGTTATTAGATAAATATCTTATTTTTGTATAGATTGTATGGACCCTGGCAAGGTGCAGATCCTAATTTGGTGGCAACAATCCACTCCTACGCATCAGTTAGCATACATTCTCACTAAATAGCTAATTGTTAATTATTTAATTAGACCAAAATATAGGAACAATTTCTAAAATTTTAAAACACATTAATATCAAAAATATATAATTGGTTTCTATTCTCTTAATACCTAACTATTTCAGTTAATTCTTAACGGTCGGGGGGTGGGGGGGGGGGGGAGGGTGGCATTCAACGCCCCTTTCCCCTTCATTTTTTTATATCTCATTTTCTGTGTGTGAAAGATTAAGGGGAGGGGGCGACTGTTAAGGTTTAATATCCAATACAACTCTTTAACAACAATGTTAAAACACTCAGAAAATATTATAATGATTTTTTGTAAAGTTATTACATCATTATAGCTCCTTTTTTATTCTTTAATAGTTTTCTCTTGTTTTATTTAAATTTGAATTCGAAATACTAAAATAATTAAGAAGTTAAACTAGTCTTCTTCAATGGTTAATTATATTTTGATTCTTAAAAGCCTACCTTATATTAGTCCATTTAATGTATTTTTTTGCTTTTATGAATATTGTCATCCATATTTGTATAATTTTTTAACCCCCTCAAGTTTTACGCCCACTGCCAAAAATCCTATCCACGCCACAGGTTTTCAATTTTTCAAATTTTGACTTTATTTTGATTTGCTTTATTTTAAGTAGATTTTGAGAAAATTACAAAATATTTTAAATATCTAAATTTTGTTTTAACGCTGATGTACTGTAAAAAACTGCATTTAATTAGCAACATCTTGCTAAACAATTATGTTTCCATAAAAACTATAGTCTTTTATTAATAAAAATAAATAAAAACTAGGTATAGTCATTAAACTAACGTTGCTTTAATGATGCTTCATTTAAATTCATGTCAACAAATTATTATCATAACAACATATTTTGAAACATTTAAAGTAATTTTTTGTGGTTTTGTATAATGTCAAATTTAATTATGACGTAATTACTAATTGACGACTATTAAGAGGAATAGAATTTGCAGTAAAGGTTCATGCGAGATTAAAAACATTAACCATAAAACTCTAATAACAAAAATGTATTTATTTGATTCACCTAACCTAAACAAATATGTCAAAAATAAAAATTAAAATTAAGCTGAAAGTTTTGTTCTACACTAAGAAAATAAATATAATTTTGTCAAAAAAATGTTAAATAAAATATTTATTAACATATATGGGTTTAATAAGTTTTCAGTCAGTTAATCAGTCATTTATGTTCAAAACACAATGAAGTTAAAAAATGAACAATAAGTGTAGGAAAAAAAGAAACTAAAAAACATCTAAGAATATTAATTAAAATGATGTAATCGTTATGAAAAAACACTTGAAAATATTTTTAGAATTGTAAACAAAGCAATAGAATAAGTATTTCATATTAAAAATGCATTGCGCTGTTACTTAACTTTTTAATTTGTTTCAATAACAAAAGTTTATTTGAGATTTATGTTGTAATTATTTTGATTTTATAAATGTTTACATAACTTTGAAAAATTTGTGCTTATATAAAAGTAACAGGATGTGTATGAATATATGTTTCTGTGTGTTCGTCTGTCTGTCGATACCAAAAGATCTCGCTAACCGCTGGACCGATATGGTTCTCCTGTACAGTAAAGATTCTTATAGTAGCTTGTAGTGTAGCTTGTCATAGGTCCTAAAGGGTTTATAACTATTTCGGGAAAGGGTAACACCACAATCCCAGGAGAAATAGCCCCTAAAATAACTTTTCTTTTTTCTTATTGAAGCTTTTTTGTAAATAAGTTTTATTGTAAAACGTCCTAATACAATATGTCTTGTGCCGAACTGCATAATCTAAGTACAAATGCGTGTACAAGAAGGATGCAAGTGGGGTACATACACCCCCCGACAAAATATGTAAAAAAAACTAAAAAAGACCCAGAACTACTCTTATTTGAAAGGATTTTTCACTTTATTCTTTTAAAAATAAGGTATTGTGAAACATAAACATTCCATTGTGAATCAAATGACCCCCTTGCGAATTACAGTGCACGCCCCTACCCCAATAAATTACTTGTGCAAACTAAAACAATATTCTTTCCCATATTTTTACACTTAATTATGTGGTACATATATGTGGTAAACATTGCAGGCTTTCAAAGAAAAGGCAACGCCAGTAAAAAAAATATTTTGAGATCCAACCATAAAAGTTTCGAGTCAGTTTGTATAACCTTCTCTAAAGAGTTATTATTTCATTATGGTTTTGAATCCGATAAATATCCAGAACCAGTTCTGAGTCATACTAAAAATATGTATCTTATTATAGCAAATTATAAAATGAAAATATTATAATTAATCCCATGGCCAGCGCCCAGGTAAACAAAACTGGAATCAAATAAAAAATTTTCCTATTACTATCCACGGAAAACTGTCTATAACACGATGCAATAAATATCTATTCTGTCCTGTTGTTTTGGTTCTTTTTGTTGTATATACATAGAAAGAGGATTAGCATGTAATATCTCATAAGAATAATAATAATATGTTTTCATTAAAAATAAACCTTTCTCATATATTAACCAATTAACCCAATTCTTTACACAAAGAAAAAATATAACAATTTTTTTTTTGAAAATATAAAAGACATTAAAATATTTATCTTAAAATTATAGGTTTTGTTTATTTTAGGGCTCGGCAGCTAAGCTCACTCTGGAAATTCAACCTTTTACAATTCTCAAAATCAGCTGGAAGTCTAAACCTGACCCAAATATGGCAAGCTCTCTTATAAAAAAAAAATGTGCAAAGCATCCAAACGGGTTTAAATTTGAGGCTTATTTTTGGTTGACGCGCGACTGCCGAGCCCTGGTTTATTTATCCTTTAAAACTTAGAAAGTCAGATAACAACTTATAGAGAGGCTAGCATTCAGCTTTACTTATATAAATAAGAGGTAGGGCGTATATTTACCTGTATCTATTTCTGAATTAAAAGATCTCGCTAATCGCTGATCTATTTTTCCTTTTTCGATTGGAAAACAGGGAGGGAGAAATAAACATATACTGATATCTAGCAAGATCTGAAAGAACAAACAAAAAAAGAGCATATCAACTTATCAGCAGATGTAAAAACAAATCAATATTTAAAACCTTAAGCTAAGAATAATATTGTCAACCTCCTGATTGTAGAATAAATATACATAAATTAAGCTAAGAATAATATTATCAACCTCCTGATTGTAGAATAAATATACATAAATTAAGCTAAGAATAATATTATCAACCTCCTGATTGTAGAATAAATATACATAAATTAAGCTAAGAATAATATTGTCAACCTCCTGATTGTAGAATAAATATACATAAATTAAGCTAAGAATAATATTGTCAACCTCCTGATTGTAGAATAAATATACATAAATTAAGCTAAGAATAATATTGTCAACCTCCTGATTGTAGAATAAATATACATAAATTAAGCTAAGAATAATATTATCAACCTCCTGATTGTAGAATAAGTATACATAAATTGCACTTCCTTGTATTTAGGGAAATAACCAACAGCAAAAAATATCAAAGATGTTCTTACAAACCAGAAAAATCAAAAAATGTCAAAAAAATTAAGCTTCTCTGAGCATTTTAGTGTGAATTCAAGAGACAAAAGATATAAAACAACATTAATTTTTATAAAATCGCATTGAAATAAAGAGTTGCCAGAAAGAAATCATGTAACCTTATATATGTCTACTAGCGGCTTCGCCCCTAGCCTCTAGGGGCTTTGCCCCAAGAGGTTTGATCAAACTAATTTTCGTATTTTAGATTTAAAATAAAAAAAGAAAAAGAAAAACAAACAGACAAACACACAAACAGACAGACATCGTTCTACTTTGTATTATAGATAATTCTATGGTTTTAAATAGTATGTAATTTTTTGGCCAAAATATTACAGAAAATCAACACAGGGTCTAATATTAATTAACTTCTAGATTTTAAAATTATACTTTATGTTTCTGTAATATCAGCAAAAAAGTGAGAACATTTCTTGGCTGTTTTGTGGAACAGGAAAAAGTATAGAACATAAAATAGACAGGATTTTTATTTGCCATGGAAACAATCATACAATGTTTCAATGCATTTTATTTATTTTCTTAGTTAGGAAGATGAAAATCTGCCGTTCCTCCTAATACTCCTCTCTTTAACTATTAACAATATATTTACAATTTTGAGATATAATATACCTATTAAAAGGCATTATAGTAATCATAATTAAAATTGCATTTGTTTCAATACACAATCTAACCTTATCTATATTGTAATAACACACGTTAAAATCTAAGAAAACGTATCTATTATGATTGAAAAAATTAAATGATCTTTTATTATTGTAAGAATACACATTTTTTTTAAAGAGAGGCAAAATAATGTCATCCTATCTACCGTTGCGTTAAAAATATTTCATATTTTTGATATTTGCCTAATTGGTTGGGAAGAAACGTATTAGAATTATCTCATCATTGGTTTTTATATGTATTTGATTATGGTTGTGCATGATATCAGAATTAGAGCTGTGAACATTTATTTAGTTTATTCAAATTTGAATAGTACGGCTAAATATAACTTCTATAAGACCAAGTTAGTCACAAATAAATTAAAGTACTTTTACTAACTTTTCTATAAATATATTAGCGTCAGAGACCCTAGGAATGATTAGAAATAGAAATAAAAAAAGACTAAAATCATCCCAAGACTTAAATAGGAAAATAAAATAGCCAAGAACCATCCCGATACCTATGTGAAGCTTTTTATTAAATGGCTAGAACTCAATCAGCCATAATCTATAGACAAAAATCTATTTTATTATATATCTATTTATCTCACATTGACTTATCCTTTATAACTTTCGACCACCGTTGTGATTAAACTTCCTTATCCCAAAAATAATCCAGTGTGCCCAGACTTCCGCTAAAATTTATCACATCATTAAATCATAAGAATTGCAGAATTTCATTACCTTTGCAAGCACTTAAGGGAAGTGTCATTTTCAGTCTTAGAAATAAAAAGATTTTTTATTTGTACCCTTTTAGAGCATTATTTCTTTCGAGGGTGGGGGTACCCTACTCAAAAATAGTTATAAACTTTCCCTGGACTATAATATCTTTTTTGTTTGTAAAGAAGAACCCTATCGGTCAAGTGGTATGCTACACACACACATCCTATTAATTTTATTTAGACTGTGTTTTATTGAAAATAAACAACACTTTGCGTATGTGACAATATGGGGGAAGGGATCGGACACCAAAATAAAATAATTCCTGCATATTCCGTGTTTGCCCATTTTTGTAAACACAACAATAATTAAGGCAGCTTACAAAACTGTAGTAAACAAATTCTACAAAATGGCCATTTTTTACTATCTCTCAATATTATGTAAAGTAAACAAACAAAATGGGGTAAGTTGGGAGGAGAGGGTAATTTTTTTCATTTTTACTAGAGGCGATTTCTCTTTGCAGGATGTTGGTACACTCTCCAAAATAGTTATAAACCTTCCCAAGAACTTCGGGAAGCTACATTGTAAAGAACCATATCCCTCAAAATAGTTATAAACCTTCCCAGGATCTATAAGAAGCTACATTGGAAAGGAGAACCATAACGGTTCAACGGTAAACGCAATCCTTCTACACAGACAGACACACGTACAGACATACACACTCACACACACACCTACAGACATACATACTCACACACACACACAATGACAACATATTACTTTTATAGAAGGATTATAGAGACAATCTTCATACAAACACATTCTTCATAAAAAGATTTAAAATTTTTGCTGATATCTTTTTCATGTTGCATTGGATAAACAGTTGAAGCCTAATTTGTCCAAATTATATATAGACACTTTATATATTCAGGACTTGAGATTCATGTTATGTATTTACATCCACATATTAACATAACAGAATAGGGTTTTACATTCGCGAAAATAAATCATAGCAATAAATTAGAGGTGGGTGAAAAGTGAAGCAAAATTTGTATGGCTAATTTGTGCTTTTGTAATAATTTATGATTCTTATTTTTTTTTGATAAATTGATACATTTTTTGAGGATGTAAATACACATCTAAGTTTATTATAACATTAAATATTTCCGCGTCTTGTTGGAGCTAAAGAAGCTCTGTAATTCATTTTGTTTCACCGTTCAATATCATTTCAAACGTTTCCTGTTGTTGTTAAAACATACCTATAACATACAAATACAAATTAGATAAACTCTATTTCAAACTTTAAAAATATTTTCTTAATTAATATATCTAGAACCAGATTTGATTGAAAAAAGGTTGAATTTTATTTACCCCATGTTCGACCTGTATTATGGAAAACTATTTAAAAATGTAATTCAAAATTTATAGTTTTTTGCTAAATAAAAAAGTTATCATCTTTTCCTTATTTGTTGGTTTGTATTAAACAAGAATGACAACATCCAAAATTAACACAGCAATTACCGGATAACAATAATTTTTATTAAGGAATCCTCCATTATATTATATTAATTTTGGGCAGCTGGTGTAAATAAATCACTGAATATGCGACACCAATTTTATTGAGTTTTTAAAAATGAACTTTTTTTTAAAAAATCGTTAAAAAACAAGAAAGATAAAGCTTTACATAACGCTGACTGTTAGTCTGTAGAACTTTTGGAATACTTTAGTTAAGCAGTAGCTGTACTACTTCTGAACACAACACTATAATTCTAAAATGCACTCGAGGTTATTTGAGAAAAAATATTTAATATTTCCGTGGATTTTTTAAAAATAGTGTTCATAGGGAACTGCTTAACTTTCTAATGTTCCTTATAGCTAGGTTATTTTGTCTCGTCCGTCATAAAACTTTACAGAAAATATTTTAACTTCCTTGTTTATTAATAGATTTTTAAAATTTAAGAGCCAATATTCAATAACCAAAATGAATTTCTATCAATGAAATGAGAAAAGAAGGCACAAAAATCATGACAAGTCTTAAATTTGAAAATAATATATCCTTGAACCCCCCGGGGCCTATGGGAAGCTTCCCTCAAAGGTAAAACTCATTTGGTTCAGTTGTTATTGAAATCTTAAGCTTCAGACCAAAACATTAATACTTTATATAATAGGAAATTTGTCATTGATTTTCTTTTTCAATGACATCTTCATTTATAATGTAGTACTTCCTTACTTTTTTTTCAGAAATGTAATCTTCATTTTTTGGTAAGATTCAGTGAACATCTTTTTTCTCAAATAAATAAGCAATGTCTATAAGGGAAAAGGGCTAATCAATTTTTCTACAGTTACCAATTTTGTGGTCGGTTGTAGGATCATAATTGTACAATAGCAGGGCATAAACTAACCAGAATTTACAACTTGATTCATTAATACAATATTTTCAAGAGACCAGAGAGAAAGAAAATTTTAGATAACTAGTTTAGTTAATGCCCAATTATTTAATTATTCAATATTTATTTTTTACTAAAAATTGCACTAATTGTAAGTTGTAACTTTTGAAAATTTAAAGTATTTTGTAATTGTACCTTTCACACAGCTAAAATAAGAGGCAAAACTAAAGGAAAGGTCTGAATTTAAGAGTGATTTGCAAGTTTTTTCCCCATAGAGGAATATATTTGGTTTGAAATAAGAACATATGAATAAAAGAACAGTACGATTACTTATAATAAAAAGAGTACATCAAAAAAAAGAAAAGGGTTTGAAAGTTTAATGGTGCAATAAGTTAAATAAAGATATAAAATATGTATGACGGTTGTCTATTCTTTAAATCTTTTTTCTCATTGGTCGAATTCGCTCGTGAAAAGTATTTTCAGAGTAATTTAGCTCGCTTCTTGGTTTATTTAATAAAATGGCTCTTCCCCTACTTCCTAAGTAAATAGCCTAAATCAACCCGATACAAAACTTTCCTGAAAAGCTAAGTGAATTAGGACTTTCCGTATAGACCATCTTAAAACATAATCATATAGCTTATACTTTTAAAAATTAATAAATCATAATCATTTTTATGAACTGGGGCGTGCGGAATTGAGGTTTACATATTCTTCAGTTTTCACCAAGATTTCAAGTGGTGTGTTCTGTTTATATAATCTAACTAATACCCTTTATAGATTTACTTTTTTGGGATAGTTGTAAAATAAACTAAAGGATATGTAAACATATTCTGTGAAATTAGCCCCCCCACCCCCCATATAAGTTCCTCTTTGCAAAATCCTGTGCACGCTCCTGTTAAAATAGCTGTGTTTTATGAACTGGCATGCAAAGGTAATAATTCACAAATTCCGAACAACACGTAATAATTAACGGTTGTGTTTTAAAATATATTTGCACAGATAATGCTAAGTGTGTTCACAAAGTGTGGCTTTAATACAATTCATTTTGTTCGTTTGTTTCCTTTAGCCAAAACTAAGAAATAGTAGGAACTAAAAAGGAAAATACTTTGAATAACCAATAACAAAGCAATTAAATGTTTAGACCAATAAGAAAAGATTGTGTAAATGTTTGCCCATTAAGAGAGCCAATAAGACCAGTAAACCTAAACTACCAATAATGATTAAGCCTAAAAGTTTAATTTTTTTAAAGTTTGGAAATATCCATCAATAAGCTGAGGATTGTTTTTATGATTTGTTTCCTAGGATGTTGTCATCCTTGTTTAACTTTAAACGAATGTAATCTCCTTTCTGTTATGCCTTCATACTAAGACACAAATAGTTAAAACTGTATACTTTTAATTTGTTATCCTATTCTTATTTACAAAGTTGTTAAGGTATGTACCATAAGATCCCGTAAACGACATAATTAATTGCTTCAGTCATCATTCCAGAAAGACGTAGACCCCCCCCCTCCCCTCCCAAGAAAAAAAGTAATTTTACAATTCACCAACTTTTGGGTTGTGTCCCTATTTGTCCTTTATTGATGTTAGGATGTTCTATAATTGGATTGTAATTTCTATAATTCGTAATGATTTACGTACAGACTCTAGATACAGAATAGCAGTACTGTACTTTTACTATAGACAGTACAATTGCATATCTGTATAATTAATATTAATTGTATTTTTCAGAATAAGATTGAAAACATGATTATTCTTTTTTGACAAAAAAAGAAGGAAAATTTTTGTAAAAATATTGAGCCAAAACTAGGCGTTTTTCCATAGCGTACAACCAAAATTAGAACCAAAATTGGCCATAATAATATGAGCATGTTATAGTATTTCTACATTGCTGCTAAATTCTTTGGAAAATTTTGCTGAACTCTATCTTACTTGAACTTTTATGTATTTTGTTTGACTATATGAATTATTATAATATAAAGTAACTTTTTAAAACTAAAGATCTTGTTCGGTTTGATTTTATTTTACATGGAAGCTTAGGCTTTCAAAGAGCAAATCAACTAGTTTAATAAAGGGATCATGGTTAACAGAGAAAATAGTTAAATGGTTTAATTTGCCTTAATATTACATCTAACTTAAGTATAAAGGCTAGAAACTAATATAGGCGTCATATTGCTATTATATTGCGCCAGATCGTATTAACACCAAACATAGTATGAATATTTGAAACAGAATGTACGTCGAAATCAATTTACAGAAAGGGAAAATTATCGCGTCACGAATATTTATTTCATTTTACCAGGGATGAGGGAGAAGATATTGCACTGTAAATTATACAGGAACCCAAAATTTATTAAGTTAATTTAGTTGGATTAAAAACTTTTCTTACTTTCATTAAATTTAAATAGATAAGTTCAAACTAGCAGAGTCAAAAAATTTCAACCAACACGTATTTTTAGTACAAGAAAGGGATGATTTTGTTTATAATCGTTGGAGTTTAACGTCAATTTATCGTACAATTTAAGATCCTTGCACAAGAATTTTTTTCATAGAAAATATGTATATAGATTTCAAACTCGTATTGTTATATTGGTGTCAACGTAGATATCAGACTAATAATAAAAGCATATTATGATATTAACAATAAGTGAAAAATAACCAAATATTAAACAACCATTTTAAATTATATTCTTACCTAAAAGTAGCAGGATGTCTATCTGTGTGATGGTTTGTCTGTACACAATGATCTTTTTTGGTGAAGGGTACCTCTACCAGTTAGGGAGTTGAATCCATTTTTATAGAAGCAGAAATATAATCTATGATTATGGTTTGGACCCTCTAAAACTGTAATCTACCCTTCCACTTTCCCCTCTCTTGGTGAAGATATCTTCAACGCCGATACGATTTTTGAAATATAAGATTCCACTTTTGTCTCTCTTGTTGAAGATATCTTCACCAAGAGAGGCAAAAGTGGAATCTTAAATTTCAAAAATCGTATCGGCGTTGAAGATATCTTCACCAAGAGAGGGGAAAGTGGAATCTTACATTTTAAAAATCGTATCGGCGTTGAAGATATCTTCACCAAGAGAAGGGAAAGTAGAATCTTACATTTCAAAAATCGTATCGGTGTTGAAGATATCTTCACCAAGAGAGGGGAAAGTGGAAAGGTAGATTACAGTTTTAGAGGGTCCAAACCATAATCATAGATTATATTTCTGCTTCTATAAAAATGGATTCAACTCCCTAACTGTCTACCCCCCCCTTTCCTCAAAAAAAAGTGAAATATTTTTATTTCTTCTCAATATTATGCAATTTAAATAAAATAATCCGACCAAAACCAAAGTTTCTTATGTTTACTCTTAAAATTTATGTTTACAAAGGTGTGCGTTTACTTCACCAGATAATAACATAGAAATAGTGTTCGAAAAAAGACACATTAGCAATTAAATAATAGGTTTTTTAGGATAAGATAGAAATAAATGGAAAAGAGTAGGTGAATTCTTTTAAAAAACAAGTAAAGCCAAATCACCAAATTTTATTAGAAATTTTAAGAAAAGTGTTCTAAAATCAATAAGGGTTTATTAAAACAAAATTTTATCTGATTTTTTGTAGATATTTAATAAGATTTCATAAGATTTTTACAAAAATAATTATGGTTATTTTGCTACCACAGTCGATTCAGCGATGCTTGTTTTTAAAATGAATTTGATATTGTTAAAAACTCGCGGAAACGAATGCACAGAGACACCATTTGCAAATATTCGTAATGCTAAATATACAAACACACAAACATAAATTCTTAGGTTAGGTTAAAATTATTCAAATCTATTTCTACAATTCTTAACTTGTAACGCCAATGGAGCCGAATAAGTTTTATGCTAAATTAAAACAAAATATGCCATTCCTACTTTTACAATTGTCTAAGATAAAAAATAAAAGCAATAATATTTGTAAGATTAAGTAAATTATGTTATGTAAATTATGTAATATAAAAAACCCATAAAAATATGTTATATTGTAAGAACACCCTGTAAGTGGGTGAAAATATTAAATTTTGAGTGATGCGTGTTGAAAATATTCAAACACAAGCAGAGTTAATTAGGCCAAGGCTTTTTTTTAGATGTGCTTTGGAAGAATTATTGATTTAGTGCTTATTTGCATTTTTTATTTTTATTACCTAAGCAGCGACGTGGAGACTCTAAATTCTCTTGTAGCTTTGGTATTATGAAATTTAGGCCCCCACCCCTCCTAAAATCATCATGAATTTTTGCCCCCCCCCCTTGAAAATAGTTTGAAAGAAATCTTAAGAAAAGGAACATTTTATCAAACTGTAACTAAGTTTTTTAGCTTTATAAGAAAAGATGGACGTTCAGACAGAAATCGAACTACTTTGTAAATACAATAGCAGTTGCACCCCTAGCACCTTGGGTGCAGATAAATGGCCTAAAACCATCCAAAGGTTTAATTGAATCTAAAAAGAAATAGCCTAAAACCATCACAGGACCTGTGAAGTATCCCTAAAAAGTAGAACTCAATCAGTTCAGCTGTTATCTTGAGCTTCAGACAAAAATCCTTACTATTTTATATATCTATTAGCGGCTACGCTCCTAGCATCTAGGGGCCTTACATACAAAGAGATAAAAAGAGATAAAAAGCCTAAGAAAAAAATAGCCTAAAATCATACCTTTACATATTTAAAAAAATAAAGTAACCTATAACCATCTCAGGATTTATAAAAAGACTCACTGTAAAGGAGAACCATATTGGTTCAGAGGTTAGCGAGACCCATCGCTACAGATAAAATCTTACTACTTTATATAAGAGGATATATGCATATGTAAAATAAATTGATTATTATACAATGTTATGCAAGTGTGCAAATATTTGTATTTCTTAATGAATCCGACAAATAAATATATAAATAAAGGAAATATTCAACGTATGAGCAATCTTAAGGGAAAGAGAGAGATGGGAAAGGGAAGGGAAAGTAAATATCCACGTGCAAATAAATTATTCCTTTTCAATCATTTGATAAATAAAAAGGTTCTAATCGTAATGTATAAAGAAGTTTTTTGTTTGTCCGTTAAGATTTCGCTAATTACTAAACCGATGAAGGTTTCAATTTAAAGGGAGAAGAATAGGTAACATATGTCCAGGATTGGTTTTAGAATTTTGTAAAATTAAATCTGTGGATGGTTTTAAGGCTTTTTTTCTATCCCAATGCTCTTCGAATGCAAAGCCTAACAAAAGTGCTAGTGGCACAGTCAATAGTGTTTTACAATTCTCATGAATCAATAAATAAAGAATATATATAGCAAACTGTAGAGTAATTATTTCTCTAAAGCAACAAAAAAACAATTAATGACAATGAATAAAATTAATTGTTTCTTAAATTGTTTTCTTTTCTAATTGTAATTTTCATTAATTTTTCTAAAAATAGTATATTTGTGTAATTTCTATTAAAATTAATGATTCAGATGTTTACACTTTCATTTAAGATAATAAAGTTAAAGGGTTTATAGAGGATCATCTAAAAGCGTTTGTCCTACCAAGCAATTATGAAGGCAGTTACTTTGTATTAAAAGGGAGGAAAGGGGGGGGGGGGTTAGTAGGACTCTAAATCATTCTGCACCCAAAAAGTTTTATCAACACGATATTTCATTCGTTTATTTTAAAACTTTGTGTACTTGCATTAATTTTAATTGGGTTGTACACACCATTGAGTCCAAACTTTTAAAACAATAATCTTAATCTATAATGGGGGTTATTTTGTTTATCTTAATTGAGATGTACATTTATATAAATTCAATCCTTTTCTGATATTTGTATTGTTAAAATGATAAAGAATCCAAGTTTCTTACGCGTCTATAAATGTTGCCCCGGGACACTCGAACAGAATGGCAAAAAATTAATAGACCAGTAATCGGATCAAGTTCGATATGTGTAAATTTTTTCCCTCTAATTTAGAGGCCGTCTACGACCTTAGGGCTGGTGAAATAACTAATTTTAGAACGAACGCATCGAGGTCTAGAGATAATGTGGATTAGCAAAGACTCTACTGTGCCATAGTCTATATAATTGTGAGCGCGTTTTCGTTAACCGTGCATTCCATGTGATTATTGAGTCTCAAAAATTGGTAATTCTGCACGAATGTGTACTGAAACTCCAGCTGTATGGCCCCTAACAGCCTTCTAAAGTTGTCAAAAAGACATTCTCCTTTTTATTTGCAACCTGATCCCAGACATGTTCTTTTTAGAAGGCGCAAATTATATGAAATAACTGTATTTATTTGAAATGTATCACTAGAACAATTACATTATTTGTCTTCATTTTAAAACTTTTTTAGTAGCGCCTCTCTTTGAGATCATGGTTGTCCATCAATCTTGAGTAAAATAGCTGGGTTCCAGGATTTTTCATTCAGGGAGGTAGGGGATATTTGGCTGTTTCACTAGTCCCCAAAGTTTTACAATAAAGTTTTCATATTCGTTGGCGAAACTACCTTGGAATCTTTTATTGATTTTTGATTGGTTGGTTCATTTAGTGTATTGTCAAAAACTTTCAACCACTAATTGTTGTTATCTACAGAAGGGGTAATTTTGTATATCATCATTGGGGAGTTACATCAATTTATCGGCCATCGTTTTGTCCCTTTAGTTCCCAGTTAAGAATTACTGCACTGTCAAGGAGTATACTCCCTCTTTATTTTAAAAAAAATAAAGGGGGAGGGTACATTTTTATTTTAGGTCAGGTTAGGTTAGGTTATATTATAAACATAAAAAAAGCAAAAATGTAATAAAAATGAGGGAATGCTAGAGGATGAGAGTAGTGAGGGGAACTGTCCGACCCTTAAAGAAAATAGCTTAAAAAAACCAAAATAGGAACAGTAGGTATATTCCCTGAAGAGTGGATACCAATTGGTGCAGTAGTTACCAAAATCTTTAGCTTAAAATAATTTGGGGGGGGGGGGGGTAGGGCATTTTTCATTTTTTGAGTGTTAGGGTGTCCCATTCCGAAGAAAATAGCTTAAAACCACCGCAGGACCCGTAGCTATATTTACCAGAAGAGTAGAGCCAAACCAGTTCAGTGGTTACCGAAATCTTAAGCTTCAGATAGATAGAGAGACGGACAGACATCAAGCTAATTTGTATTATATATTTTACATTTATTGTATATGTTATTTGTTTAAAAATATACATGAATATTTATAGAAATCTATTATTCAAGAAAATATGATTTCCTCACAGTGCAGTGGATCAACTATCAGACAAGAATACCACCAAATGTGTAGCGCAGCGCAGCTATCACATGAAAGCAGCTTCATTAAATGATCAGAAAACATATTATAACAGGGAGGGAGGGGACATTAAGCTATTTATTACACTGGTCCCCAAAGTGTCATAATAACGTTTTCTTATTCGTTGACTTAACAACTTTGGGGACTTAAATGAATTTTAATTAGTTAGTTCATTAAGTTAAGTGTTCAAACATTTTAACCACTAAAAATAATCTACAGAAGTGGTTATTTGGTGTATTGTCATTTGGGATGTACATCAATTAATCGGCCATTGTCTTATCCCTTTAGATCCCTGGATTATATTCTTTTAAAACTTTAAATTTGTAATCCATCAATGAACAAGGAATTTAATACTATATTAGGAACATCACAACGTAGCGGTAGGTTTATATTTAAAAGTTTTATGACTAGAAATAATCAATCCTTCATCAAAACATCTTTTCCCAACATTTGTTATTTTTATGTGGTAAATCAATTTCTATATTTTGTAAATTATTTATCTATTTTTAATTTGTAGGCATGGATGTCTTTCTTTTCAATTTTAAAGAAATTTCTCGATTAAGTACAGTAATTTTTAGGGAAAAAATATCAAGTTAAAAGCTTTCTAAAAATACACGAAAATTCTGAAGATTATCATTTTTTGCTCATTATGTGTAAGGATGAAAATTCAAACATCAATTTGGATACAATTATACAAAATATATATGGACCAAAAAAGCAATTTAGAGTAAATTCTTAAAGGTAAAAGGAATCTTTATAAGAAATATCAGAAGCGTAAATAACAAGAGTAGTTTTCATAAAAACTGATGCCTTTTTGAAAGAAAAAAGGACCGCAAACCTTAAATATATGGAAATATTTTCTGCAACTTACAAGCTAAACAAGTGTGAATTAGTGAAATAGTTGAAACTATACAAAAAAGAAGCCTAGTAATTTGTTTTCTTCACACAAATCCTAGTTCTCCAGTATCGGCTCTAGGTCTGTTAAGGGCCTGTATACTGGTCAATCCATTTCTTCTTGACATACCTAGCAAAAATAAGATTGTTACAAAATGGTTGAATTTGATGTATAATGAAAATTTAATATAAATACTACTACAATATTATGTGATTGACTCGTATACCTATTTTAGGTATATTTCGAATAAATATGGACCAATAAATAAAAAAGTTAAGTTATACCCGCAGGAGTAGTTCCTCAAAGAGACAGGGCTCTTAAAAATACTGAACGGACGGATGGTTGCGTGGTAAACAATAACCATTTAGATACAAACTCCGTATTAAGACTATTTAGTCTTCTGATTGGATAGAAAATACTTCAAGTAGGGAACAGACAAAAGAATTTTAATGGCCTATTTAAAGTCATAGTTTCTGTTTATTAAAAGTAATTTTTTCAGACTTTTTTCTAGTTTTAACAAGAATTAACTTTCACGTAAAAAAGAGAAAGAACAATTTGCCATTCTAACTCTTTATCTATCTATTAACTTATCAATCTATCAATTTATTTATCTATCTATCACCTAACGTTAACCCCTAAATTTTGTATTATTTTATTAGTTTGATTGACATGAGAAAATTTGATAAATGTTCAGTTTAGAGTAAGTGGATTTTAGACCATAACTTAAAAAACATGCAAATTTTTTTAATTGTGTGAAAATATTGGGAAATACATAGATAAAGTTTACTTTTAGTAGCTAAAATCACATTCTCTCATATTTCACCCGAGAGGGTGGGTAGGACAAATTCAGTAATTTTGAAAATGTTAGTAAAATAACACATACTTATTTTAACTAGCGGCTACGCCCCTAGAAGCCTCTAGTAGCACTTTAATTTTTTTTAAAAATTCCAAATATGTAATTATTTTCTATGGTACCCTCACCCAAAATAGTTATAAACCTTTCCGGGATCTATGAGAAGCTACCATGTTAACTAGAACCCGATCGGTTCAGCGGTTAGCGAGATCCTTCGGTACAAACAGACAGACAATCATCGTTCTACTTTATACAATAGAATACCATCGTTTTATGATAGTCAGTCTTAGTTAATTCTAATAATATTGCCCCCTATATTTTATTTGTATTTTTGATTTTCTTCCACACACTGGTTAACATGTGAACTATAAAAAGAAAGTTAAAATCATACAATGATACAATTGTAAAATTTCCTTTTGAAAATATTGAAATAAATGATATATATGTTGACAATTATGTCTAAGAGTAAAGTAATAATAACAAGCAAACTCATTTAAAAAAAAGTATTTTCTAGTGTAGATAACAAAATAAGTTTAGATAATTTACATTAAGGAAGGTCTAGATATAATTTTTTTTGCAGGTAATAAATGACTTAATATTAGATATATTACTTAATATTTTTGATTTATTTTTATATTTTTTTATGTAAAAGATACACTCAATTTTTAAAATCTTTTTTTTTTTGATGGGTCAAAGTATGGACAAGGATGGAAGTACGGATGAACATCATTATAGAGTAGCCGTACTACTAAATGTTAGAAAATATTTGAAAATGCATATTAAATATTTGTAAATTAATAAAATCTTCTAATTACATTATGATATGAATTGAGATATCAGCCTATTAAAAATAAATTTTAATTTTTCTTGACGTTTCATGTGAATTAAACAGGAATAAGAGAAACAATGTAACAGTGTAAAAAATCTATTAAAATTATGCATTGATATCAATCAAGCTAAAACACACAGAAGAACGATATTTATTTCCGTCCGTACACTAGAAGCCTAAAGTCTTAATGACCAATGGGAAACTGCTTTAGTATGTGTATTCTCTTGTGTTTACTTAAACCTCAAGAAAGGCTGAGCTGATCTATCTTTGTCATTATAGTCAAAGGCTTTATTTGAAATGCTTTCTAATCTTTCTAATTCCGCCTTATGTATTATTTTAGTGAAAGCAAACAAATCCATGAATTGTTAGTGATACAGGGTCCATTGAAGCAGGAATTAATTAGGGAATACATCATTTTGTTGTTTATCTAACAATGACATGTATGAATACTCTAATTAATTCATGCCTGAATTAAAATTTTAATTCATATTGCTATGTCCGAAAAGTGTTTCAGATTCGCCAATAAAAAAAACACTTTAACAAATTTACTAAGGGAGGTGATGAAATATATAAAGAACGAATGAATTATAGGGGTAAGGTTAGTTTATACTGTAGTAATAATTTTGAGTTCTAATGATTGAATACTGTTATCATTGGTAGAGGTGAAGACACACCATTTAAATGTGATATGCTATGGGGAAAAGAAAAAATACAGCCCTGTAAAAAGTTAATTAAAAGCCCAGCCTCTTTCTATCAACAATACCTTCTTCGGGAATATAGATATATTTAGAGATTTTCCTTATACTAAAGTAACAGGATGTTTGTGTGTCTGTGTGTTTGTTTGTACCGAAGGATCTCGCTAACCGCTGAACCGATCGGGTTTTCCTTAACAGGGTAGATTCTCATAGGTCCCGGGAAGGTTTATAACTATTTTTTTGGGGGGTGGGAAAAATCCCCCCCCCAATTTTTTTTTAAAAATCTAAAATAAGAAATTGGGTTATCAAATTTGACTCTCCCCTTCTCAAGTGCCCCTAGAGGCCTCTAGGGGGCGTAGCCGCTAGTCTCTATATAAAAGTAACATGATCTGTGTCTGTCTGAGTGTACTGGATCTTTCTAACCGCTGAACCAATTTGGTATTTGTATCTTTTACACTGTAGCTTTGCATAGACCATGGGAAAGCATATAACTATTTTGGGGTAGGGTGCCACAACCCTCCAAAGATGATCACCAATAAAAAAGCATCATCCCCCCCAAAAAAGAGAAAAATGTGGTCATTTTTTTCTTCCATGAATCTATACTTCATCCCTGATCTTGTTAGAATCAAGACAGATGATTCATAAACAAAATACAAAATATGTTTCCTATTATTGATTGCAGAAAAATAAATTCACATATAAAAAACTTAGGTATTATTTTTTTTAGTAAGAATAATTAAACTAAAAGTATAGGTGGCAAAATGGTGTTAAATATCTAGACAAAATTACTGAATGAAGTTGAAAATATTATATTTATAACTTGATTATATTATTTGGTAATACCATGAGTAATGCCTTACATATTTCCTGTATAAATGTCTCACAAGTCTAAAAAAAACATTTCATTGTTATTGGATATGTATATTCTTGTGGTCAACTATCTGAATTTTTAAATCATGCGTGATAACATGAGATTTAAAGAAATAAGACAGTGGCCAATGAATTGATGCACATCCAAAATTATGATACACAAAATAACCCCTTCTGTAGATAATAATGAATGGAAAAAACGTTTGGACACTCAACTTAATAAACCAAGAGTCCCCGAAGTTATGCAGCCAACGAATAAGAAAACGTTACTATAAAACTGGGGACTAGTGTAATAAACAGCTAGTTTTGTAACTGTATTATCCTCGGAGACAGTCTATTTGACATACCATACGACAAATGTATTTGAAATCTTTGAAAAAATTAAATGAAATCTTTCACCACAATTAAATTGAAGCCTTTAAAACTTCAAAGAATCAAAATTAAAATAATAAACAAGCCTTGGCTAATGAAGACCTTAAAAGTTGTTGTTGTTGTTGTTGTAGCCATGATTCTCTGAAGTTAGGACTCAGATGCACACGGAGACTGGAAGTGAGAATCTTTTGGCCAATCTTAGATTGGTAAGCTTCGCGCACAGCTGATTGCATTCTATGCTACATTACAAGCTGACCCGCAATTCTCGTGGAAGCTACTCAATTATTACATCACCCTGGCCGAGAGTTTTGGCAGGTGTTCCATATTAAGCCACCCTAATTAATGGCACTCTCATACGAGGAGTATGGATGAGGGAAAGCATGGTTAGAGCTGCTTGATTTGTAGATTCCTAACTTTCTACAAATCTCCCCCCTTACAACCCTAGGGCATCTTAGGGAAGGTTGCGTGATCATAATCTGACAAATTGCGACAGCATTTGTCAACCAAGTGCAAAGTCTATGTGGGGACTTGAACTCGGTTTCTCCCAACCACAGCGTAGTGCGCTAACCACTACACTATGGGACACTCTATAAGACCTTAAAAGTAATTCATAGCCTTGAAATATATTTAAGCCTGGTTTAATCAAACAATTAAACAAACGAAGTGATGATTCATTTTTTTTTCTGCATTCATACCCCATATAGCTACTCAATATAGTATTCTCATCATTAAGCAAATTAATTTGAAATGAAATTACGAAAACTGAAACAATAATCAGAAGTGGAGTATGTCTTTTTTTTCTTAAAATAGGGACATTAGGTTGTTATGTTAATGAGAAATAAAACTGTAAATGCTATAATTAGAAAAAAGACTATGCTTTTAATTTAGTTTTTTTGTTCCAACACTTGACTTTGAAAGGAGTGTCTAATTATAATTCTATTTTGCCACTTTAGGTGTCTAAAGCCGTCAGCGTTAGGCTTGCAAATAATTTTCAGTTTTTGTCTGAATATGTACAGCTTCATGTATAAAGGATTGCAAATAAAAAAAAAGAGGTGTTTAGATAAAATATTTTTTTTATTGTTACAATAATGCTCTTTATCGATGATACGACAACTATAGGCATTGCCAATTTAATTATATTATTAAAAATTTTTGCTTACCTTTGTGAAATTTGCATCTTTAACTCTTGACTTTAAATATTCGCCAACTTAACCTTCAACTTATCTCTAAAGCTTAATTCAAACAAACTTCGCAATAATTCCAACTCATTTCTAGTCCCTTATATTCTATCAAGTATGTATGCCCTTTGCCATAAATACGTGCCTAGTCAAATAAATGATTGCCATTTTCCTTTATTCATTTATCAAAAGGTAGCCACATTGTAAAAATCACATATTCCTCTGTGTTTTGAAATCATGAGGATTTGTCTAGCTATTTACAAGATTTCAATGGACAGAATTGTCTTATTTTTATATCTTAATATAAAGATTTATCAGGATGACAAATGGGGTAAATAAACCATGTCATAACTCCTAAACTATTCCCCTCCGCCCCAGAAAGCTAAAATCCATCCATAGGTGAGGAAGGAGGTTACTTACCCTTTTTCCTCCCTAAAGTCAAAACTCTATAGATCAAACTATATATCTAACCCTGTAAGGATACTATTTATCCCTGCATAGTTTTTTAATTGTTATATAACTATTAAACTATATATTTACCCCTGCAAGGATACTATTTATCCCTGCATAGTTTTATAATTGTTATATAACTATTAAACTATATATTTACCCCTGCAAGGATACTATTTATCCCTGCATAGTTTTATAATTGTTATATAACTATTAAACTATATATTTACCCCTGCAAGGATACTATTTATCCCTGCATAGTTTTATAATTGTTATATAACTATTAAACTATATATCTACCCCTGCAAGGATGCTATTTTACCTGCATAGTTTTATAATTGTTATATAACTATTAAACTATATATCTACCCCTGCAAGAATACTATTTATCCCTCTCCATAGTTTTATAATTGTTATATAACTATCAAACTATATATCTACCCCTGCAAGGATACTATTTATTCCTGCATAGTTTTATAATTAAACTATATATCTACCCCTGCAAGAATACTATTTATCCCTGCATAGTTTAATAATTGTTATATAACAATTAAACAATATATCTACCCCTGCAAGGATACTATTTATCCCTGCATAGTTTTATAATTGTTATATAACTATTAAACTATATATTTACCCCTGCAAGGATACTATTTATCCCTGTGTGACTTTATAATTGGCGTATAACTATTAAACTATATGTATATCTACCCCTGCAAGGATACTATTTATCCCTGCATAGTTTTATAATTGTTATATAACTATTAAACTATATATCTACCCCTGCAAGGATGCTATTTTACCTGCATAGTTTTATAATTGTTATATAACTATTAAACTATATATCTACCCCTGCAAGGATACTATTTATCCCTGCGTGACTTTATAATAGTTATATAGCTATTGAACTATATATTTATTTACCCCTGCAAGGATACTATTTATCCCTGCATGACTTTATAATTGGCGTATAACTATTAAACTATATATCTACCTCTGCAAGGATACTATTTATCCCTGCATAGTTTTATAATTGTTATATAACTATTAAACTATATATCTACCCCTGCAAGGATACTATTTATCCCTCTCCATAGTTTTATAATTGTTATATAACTATTAAACTATATATCTACCCCTGCTAGGATACTATTTTCCCTGCATGACTTTATAATTGGCGTATAACTATTAAATACGCCTAAATATTCCTTCCATGTTGTTAAAAGCGAAGCTTTTCTATAATTAGGGTCGGTCCGTCCGTACGTCCGTACGTCCGTAACGGATAGCTTTTTTCGTTAATTTAGGCATGTTAGAATTGTCCTATCGATTTCAAATTTTGCATGGTGATTCCTTTAATAGTTAGGTACGATTTAGAAAGCTTAGCAACTCTATAATCATCACCAAAATGTCCGTACGTCCATTTTAAACATGTTGATTTTTTTACTTTTTTAACAACAAATTTTTATGTGATCTAGTATTCCGATTGATTTGATTTTTGGTATATTGATTCCTGGGACAACAAAGTATAATGTAATCAGCAAAGCAACTCTATAATCAAGTCCTAAAAATGTTAGTATGTCCATAAACATTATCCTGAATCAAGCAGTTTTTCAACAAATTTACTCACAAATTTGCTTTGACTCTTATACATTTATATTGTGATTATTCAGTTCTGACACTGTACAAGTATTAATGTCCGTTTGTCCTACCGTTTCAGTGCTTCGCTTTTATGGATGTTGTCATCCTTGTTGAAGTAAAAACTTGTCCGACAATCTCACCATTTATAAATAGGAGGGTATCCAAACAAAGTAACTAAAAGGTCTCACATGGGCGAGATCTAAGTTATTGGCCCTTTCAATCTATCATATTCAGGGACTTTCTTCTGTCCCTTGCTCTTATTTATATAAATGTTGTATTTAGTAAAATCACGTGTTCGAGAAAACCAATCTGCTCTGCAATTTCGAATATCCGAACGTCCGTCATACATGTTCGGGGTGGAAAAGTGGAGACTTGATCCTTTAGTCTGACTGTAGTTCTTTTTTATGGGGAGTTGGGATTAAGATAGGAGGTTAATTTTTTAGGTTGACACTTTTAGTGACCATTGCATATCTATTTCATAAATAATGTTGTCAGCCGATCTATTGCTACTGCTCTAGATTTTATAGGAAATATGTGTTTTCTCAGGTGTCGTTAAACATAGAATTCTGAATTTTTATTTGTGAAGATCCATCTACAATACATCTCAATATGTCCATATGCCCATCTATTGTGGTAACTTTTTCTTTCTCCTACTTACCTGTTCGATTCTTCTTATATTTATATTTTATCTTCGTCCTTATTTAAACGTTTTCATCAGTAAGGTAATTTTTTTACTATCAATTATAATTTGAGCAAAATGTTTATGCTAAATTGTATCAACCCCAAAAATATAAAATGTTAGACCGTTGTTCTGGACAGTTTTTACTATTTACCACTTCTTCTCAAGCTTGACCTAAGATAAGCTTAGAAATAACAAGGATAGTATAGTTCAAAGTAGAATTTATATTCCAAAATAGATTCAGTAAACTTTGTTTCTGTTATTACATTAACATATGAATAATTAATTATGTTCCCTTGTAAAAATGTCGACTTAAATACCAGGCAAATTATTTCCTTGTAAAGATTATGTCAGCCTGTTCAGAAATCAATATTTAAACAAGTTAAATTGAACATTAGAAGCGCAGCTTTAACGTGCTAAAGCCACTATAGTTTTGCATGTATGGAAAAAATGTTTTAATAGGACAATTTGTTGATTTGGTTTATTAAATAAATAATAAAGATAAGTAAGATAAAGAAAAGTAAAAAGTATATTTTTGTAACTTATCTAAACGTACAGCGCAGTCTTGATCTTATTTATAGAGTTGCTACTCCACTAGAAATAGTGAGAACCATAATGGTTTTGAAAACCCCGCCACTTTTTGTACCAATATAAAGTTACAATTATATGTAAATTTTACATGAAAATACCTGTTAAAATTTATGTCTTTATACAGCATGTAATCTTTAAAGATAGGGATAAGCATGAGAAAAAAAAAGCATCTAGATATGAAAATTATCTTAATATTGTGGTTTTTAATTTGTTTATTAAATCATTGTTCATGATTTTGTACAAAATCTAATATTAATAAAAAAAACCATATATTTCGACATTAGAATAAAACACTAAAGGTGGAAGGTGTTAAATAACTTTATGTCACCATCACAGTGTCCTTGTGCCGACTTTCAATTGGCTCATTGAAAATCAACCAATAGTGTTGGTTATTTTAACACAGCCAATTAGCAGAAAACAATTTTGTAGCAGACGGAAAAGGTCATTCTGAATATACATCTACACTATAGATCTGTTATTGCGACATTTTGACAGGCAAATGAATTTATGGCACAATTGTTTTCCTATGAATGCCTTATCCCTGAAAATTTCATTTTTTTTGCTAAAGATTTTAAAAAAACAAAATAGGATTTTATAGTCGTTTGATATAATGGAGACATTTATTATTTAAGCTTATGGCACACAGGAATATAACTTTTAATAAACTGCTGAAAATAATCCTATAACATAAAGTTGTAATGTTTGTCTGTCTGAAGCTTAAGATCTCAGAAATGGCTGGTTTGATTAAGTTATAATTTTATAAATTTGATTCCTTTAAAGTAATTAAAATGGACCTTTTTAATAAATCTATAGAGTTTCTAGCTGATTACAGAATTTATATTTCTTTCAAAGTCTAATGTGAAAAAAGTCTACCTGTCATTATTACACTGACCTTAGTAAACAAAATTTCTTTTCGCCCATGGATAATCTGATATCTATATGATTGACAAAATGTAACGAATTGATTTGATATTTTGACTTCTGAGAGATATCTAATGAGCAAAAAATGATCATATCACTTTTTGCATACTGGCACGTGCGTGCACATACACATACACACACACACACACACACACAATCAGACATATAAAGCTATAAATATTTTTGGTTGTTCGTACAAAAACGTTAGAAAACAGTTGTCAAACATTTTAAGGAAACTTATATTTTTCATGAATTTCTATTTTTTTAATGGTTTTGTATAAAAACTCTAGGAACTTTCCTTTATAGCCTAGAACCACTGAAAGACAAATACGACATTTGCCTGAAAAAGACAACCCAATCAGTCTAGTCATCACCGAAATCTTTCAGTTTAGAAACATAATAATGGGCTAATTCTAAAAATTCTTTGCTAATTTGTATTCAATAGAATTTTGTTCGTTTTGTAGAATGAAAAATATTTTTTTGCATATGGGGTATAGTATATCATTAGCATTCATACAGAGACTACTGGGGTGTTTATACTTATCTACAAATAAATTCTACATAAATTTGCTTTTATAACAGACTCGAAAATTTGAGCAGATTAATTTCTATGAAAAATCATTTTTGAAAACATAGAACAAACTTAAAAAAAATGTATTGAAGATAAAATGAATAATTGTTTATCACTGTGTATAGCTGTGTATCATTTTCTTAATTTTTATGGATCGATATCTACCAGACATAAAGATCTCATGAACGGCACGATAGCTCTCGAAACGATACCTACGCACGTTCCTTACAGATGGACAAGAATTGCAATACTTTTTTCTTACTTATGAAGAGAACATTTGTGTTTATTTATCTTTATAGTAGTTGTAGTGTAAATTGTAGACTAAAGAATTATTTTAAAGATGCAATATCCCTGGCTCTAACAGTAAGAAAGACAGTGTACTATTTTTATCTGTGTTATTGAGAGAACACCATTGTCTTTATTGATCTGATTGTGGTTGTATAGAAAGTGTGGGCCTTACAATTCTATCTCAATTTAAGATCAAATTTATGAGTTATTATACAAAAACACCAATAATAATAAAACAATAACAGCCATTTCCGCCAGAATTTATTTTTATAAGGCTAAAATTAATTGAAATCAAATGTCAAAAGACTTTTATTTAAGATAAATGATTTTCTATTTTTCTATTGTTTATATAATCTAATTGTCAAAGCAACAAAAGTTTGAAACTCAAATAAAAAATATCCGAAATAATATTTGCCTCGTCAAAGCATTAAAGAGCTACCTAGAAAGCAAAGAGTTAAATTAAAAGATCTTTAACTTTTTTGCTAAGTTTATAACAAGAATTTAGTATGTTTCATGAAAACCCCTTTAATTTTGCGTGCATAAATATGGGCTGTAGAAAATTAGGCAAGGAAGGTTTTTGCATCAATTTTTTATAACCTACTCCTTATATCATTCAGAGAAAATGTTATTCAGCTTATACAATAGGAAGGATCTTAATTTCTAGGATCTTTAGCTCTGACACCCTATCAAACCTCAATGTCTATTGTTTGTTTCGACTTTATTCAACTAAATAAAAGCATTAATATCTTTTATTTTAAATATAACATTGCAAAATTGTTTTATAAATAATATACAATATAAGGATTATTTTGTCCTAGGAATAATCAAAGATAAATTAAATGTCTAAACTATGTGTCTAACTTTTTCCTTCAACTTTATCTGATTCAAAGAAGAAGTAAATTGTTCTGTTACATGATTACATCCAACGTTTCCTTACCTAAAAATATTAAGGAAGAGTTAATATCAAATTATTATAAAATTGATTGTTTTTAAAAGCGAAGCTTTTCTATAATTAGGGTCGGTCCGTCCGTCCGTACGTCCGTCCGTCCGTAACGGATAGCTTTTTTCGTTAATTTAGGCATGTTAGAATTGTCCTATCGATTTCAAACTTTGCATGGTGATTCCTGTAGAAGTTAGGTACGAGTTAGAAAGCGTAGCAACTCTATAATCATTACCAAAATGTCCGTACGTCCATTTTAAACATGATGATTTTTTTTACTTTTTTAACATCAAATTTTTATGTGATCTAATTATCCGATTGATCTGATTCTTGGTATATTGATTCCTTGGACAACAAAGTATAATGTAATAAACGAAGCAACTCTATAATCAAGTCCTAAAAATGTAAGTATGTCCATAAACATTATCCTGTATCAAGCAGTTTTTTAACAAATTTACTCACAATTTTGCTTTGACTCATATACATTTATATTAGGATTATTCAGTTCTGAAACTATACAAGTGTTAACGTCCGTTTGTTCTACCGTTTAAGTGCTTCGCTTTTATGGATGTTGTCATCCTTGTTTTTTTAAGTTTTACTATATATTTTTTAACATTTTTTGAAGGTGGATATAAAAATAGTTATTTCTTTCATCGTATTTGTGTAAATATCTTTATATAATAAATAATTTTTGTAATTCTCGCTATAAATAAAATAATAAATGAAATCAATTAAAAGGGTAAATTTACGGCCTACTCCAAGGCTTAATTACTCCTTGCTATGCAATTTTTAAAATATGTTTTTATATGTATATTTAATAATTTAAATGTATTGCATTAGTTAATAAATTCTATTCTATTCTATTCTATTCTATTATAAACGGCTTTCCGCGGATATAGAATGTACAATTATAAGATTAAAACCAGTTTTTTTAGCCCATGCATTCGGCATCTCGGGGCTGTACATTGTTGTACATTTCTATGTTCGTAGAAAACTGGATATAATACGATGCTAGACATAGTTTTTTCGTATGGATGAGAACCGGTTCCTATCCACCGGATTCGAATGAATACGAGAAAGATACATACTTAAGGTGGAAGAATAGTTTCATGAAGAATAAGTAGATGTATTATAAAGATGGAAGTGTTGATTAATTTATAAAGGGAGAGGTAGGTTTCGGGTAAAATCCGTAAAGGTGTGTGTTTTAAGGCTTAAAAATAGTAGCCCTTTTATAATATTCTTAGAAAGTCAAAATAAAATATTTTAAAATGTTAAAGACCTATATTGTTAATTGTCAATAGTAGTTTATTTTAGTAGGCATTCTTTTTGTTAGCTACATCCCTTTAAGCTTACATCATGCTACTAAAGTTTGGGATTACATCAGTTTAGAAATTTTCGAGATTTTAAAGATGCAAATAAAACAATATACTCTACACCTTAAAAATTTAAGTAACTGAACTAAAATTTTCTTAAAATTTCTTTATTTTCCCTAAATTACAAAGTAAAACGAAATTCCTATATTTCTGATTAAAAATTGAATACATAAGTGATTTTCCAATCTATGCTGACAAAGATTTCAATTTTATTTGGTCCCATGTTTCTAAATTGAATCTGTTTAAAGTGAAAATAGGCATGTCATGTAATTTTCTGTGTGGTGTCCTTGCTATGTAACCCACATTTTGATAGCTTTAGCTAATTTACAAGTAAATTAAATTAAATATGTTCTTATCAAGAAGTTTTCTCTGTTACAAATTTCTGTTTGGAGTCAATGTAAATTTACAGTAAAAAATTTTATTTGTCCAAGTTTTAGCTGTTTTAAAGAAATATAACTTTTCAGACTCATTGAATTTAAAGATTAGTAATTGGTTTTTAAGAGAAAAAAGCAGCTCTGTAATTTAAATGCTCTTTAGACTGTTTTAGTTTATTACTTTAGGTCAGGTTAGGTTAGTTTACAATGGGTACTGGGTAGTCCAATAGGTTCAGGTCCCCCCCCCCCCCAGAAGGATTAGACATAGCAAAAAAAACAACCATCCTGTTATTTTCAATTTATTTCAAACATTCGGGGCCAGGGAAGAATTATCAGTCCCCAAAAGTGTTAAATCACCGAAAATCTTTCATTGGGTTTTGAAGTTTTAAGAAAATAATATTTAAATTTTCTTAGCTTTGGATATTTTATTTTAGCTGTTACATAAAGATTTGTTTATAAAATTGCAAATAGGCAAGATTTATAGAAAACTAATTTGCACACTATTTTACAAAATAATTGCAAACATTCACATTTTCTCTCTCTATATTAATTAATGTTTTTGTACGTAAATAGGTAAAATTTCTTGTATGACGTAATACAAAACGTTGAAAAAATATGTTTTCTTTTGTATTTATCATCTTGCTTTGCCACATTTATACTACAGCCTTTCAAGGTGACCGAACGATAACTACTTGTTTTGACTTTGCCGAGTCGCCAGGTAAGATAGAGTAAACCAATAAATATTGGATTTTAAGGTGTTTATATAATGTTATTGGCCTATCACAGAGAAAATTCTAAAGGACTGGCTCTCATCCAGCTCCCACCAGAAGGGTTAAAGTTTATATCAAAACTAGAATAATCGGTCACCTTGAAAGCATCTCACTGTTTTTAATTTTAATTAAAAAGTTAAAATATTTATTACTTCGGAAGAAAATTATTTGATATTATACATTGTTAAAGAGAGAATATTTGTCTGCACTATATATTCTGAAAAAACCTTCTTCTAATTTCGTGTACTTTTGCAGATATGTAGAAATTACAAAAAAGAGTAAAACAAGAACAAACAAAGTACTAATAAGCACATAAAAGGAGAAGACTAAAGGTACAATTACGTAGATAGACAACGTATGTTTTAAAAGACCATAATACCTTCATATAAAAGAAAAAAATAATTGTAGAGAAGCTTTTCTTCAAAAAAAATGTCAAGGAAACAAAAAAAATACAGTTAGGACTTTTAGAAAAAAAAACGAAGGTTTGGAATATGAAAGGGGGCTTTTATCATTTGAGATGATAACAAAGCGATTCATTTGATTTTAATCAAAATGCCATTACGAGACTGACCATGTTTTTGAATAAATATTTGATATTCAAGTGTTCCTATACTCAAGCAAAATATATATTATAGAAAACAATAAAAAAATTACAAGATTGAATGATTTGTAGAGCACAAAATCATATAAAAGAAGTTGAATATTTCTTTATAACATCTATTGGTTCTTTGATTTTCAAGGCTTTTAGATTTTTTTTTGTTTGTTTAAAACTGAAATGGTGATTTTAATAAAGGTGATTGTCGACTATATAATTTTTAATCATAGTAGTTGATCAATGCTGACCTAATATTTAGATCTCGCCTAGTGTTAATTAAGACAATATAACACTCTTCTAATAATGCCATTTTGACTATTACCATTTTACTGCAACATACCTTTTTTGAAAGCCCACTTTCATAAGTTGAAGAAAAGGAGTGTTTTGAGAGGTTTTTCTTGGAAGATATTTATCATACACTCTTATGAAAGGGAGTAAAGCGACTATGAAAGTGAATACAAATTCAAAACAAAACAAGGATAACTGTGTTTGTAAGAAGTGAATCAATAAAAAACTAATAGCATATTTGATCAAAAACAAATAATTAGCAGGTAGTGTATTTAAACCAAAGAATCTGATAACCTAGGTGATTGGCAATTTATTTTTTATCAACAAAATAAATCAATAAAAGATTATTTAAATCGGATGATCATCTCCCCAAATTTATGCAATTATGAACGTATTGAAATACCTTGCTACTTAGTGGCTTCGATTCTTAGTATAGGTTTTTTGTTGTGTTTACACAAAGTATTTCTTAGGGGTTTCCACAGCTCCCATCGGCACTCCCCTCGTGTTATATTTCATCCGCATATCCTAATTTATAAAGTAGTAAGGTTTCTTTTGTCTTTCAGTGAAGGTCTTGATAACCGCATAATCGATATGGTTCTCCTTTACAGTCAAGTTTCATATAGGTCCAGGGAAGGTGTTTAACTATACTAGGAGGATATTTCCACTATCCTTAACCTTCTCCTTACTTTTTCTGTTCTCTTCCTTATTAAAACTTAAATTGTAAATGGGGGGAGGTGGGGTCCACTCACCCCACGGGCCACCCCCCACCCCCGACCTTATGTGCCCCTAGCCCTAGTATTTTATAAAGTAGTAAGGTTTATTTGTTTTTTTTTCAGTAAAGGTCTTGAAAACGACTGAGTTTTCCAGTTTTAGGAGGCTTTACAACAGTCCTATTTGTGAATTTGGGTCTTCTGATGGTTTTATGCTATATTCTCCCCGTTCCTCCCATTTTGAATACAAAGCCCCCTGTTTCAGTATATCTTCAAAACAATGGGTTATTTATGATACAATCATAATAAAAAGATCAATAAAACATAGCTCTAAAAATGCAAACATATTGAATGATATTTATGTTAGATTTTAAAAGCTCTGCCCACGTAGGTAATAAAAACAAGGACAAAAAGTTAATTGTTTGCATTGCGGGGTTGAATTTTTGAATATTACAGATTGGAACAATCTATATATAATTATATTGCACCAGAATTCTTTTCAAAGTTACTTCAAGATACCACCGATCCATTTCCTTCCCCCTGCTACTGAACTGAAGGAACCTATTGACCAATAAATAAACACTATATTAGCAACCTTAATTGACGAAAAAATTTCCCCTGCCATAATATCCACGTAATATGTTTCTATTATAGGAACACGTAACTAATTCTTTTTATATAGAAATTATATGAAAACGTCATATAGATTAAGTTAGGAACCGTTTTGGAGATCTTTAATATCATAAAAATGAATTAGTAAGTTTCAGAGTTGCTATTGATCTTAGAAAATTACTGGTTTTCAATATAAAGATTTTTAAATTTACAGTTATGTCAAATATTTAGATAAATAGATAGATAGACAAATATGTAATTGGATTCATAGATCAATAGATAAGCAAATATTTAACAATAAAAAATATTTCTTTTGTTTAATTGTTACAAAAACAAAGTCTTTTAAGCAATGATAATCTTGTTTTTTTTTTTCAGAGATGATATTAGTTATATAGTAGCTTTGTGCAAATAATGCGCACAAATTAACAAGAAACTGTGGTAGGTACAAATATGTAATGGATTTTTTTTTTTCAGATCTACACATTAGAGTACTTTAAAGTCACATTATTGCAATGTTATCAAATTAACTTTGGATTGTTTAAATCATCAGAACAGCGGTAAATAGGGCTTAAATGAGTCTAGTATTAGTGCTTAATTTTTGCCATAATTTCAATATATATATATCTGAAAAATTTGAATTGAATCAAATAGTCATACAAATTATATTTTGATAGAACTTGTTCTAATTTTGTAGGGTATTGAATCTTAGAGAATTTAAAATAACTCTTTTTTAACTCTACTAATAATAACAAGGAAAAATCGGCGGTAGGTAGAAGAAAAAAATTCATAGGTATGTACGGGCTGTAATTAATTCAGAGCAATCTTGAACTTGCAAGGAATATTGATAAATAGTTAGATATTAAGCTACAAAGAAAAGGAAAAAAAACTATAGTTACAGCAGTGGTTAGCTGCAGTTTCTCTTAAATGTCATAGTCGCTTATGAACAAGAATTTGCAGCCCAATTGAATGTTTTTTAGACCTTAAGAAGACGCCTTTTAATGAAACAAAATACTCAGCAGATCATCTTTTTTTCAACTGCTTTCTTTCATTCTTCAACGGAGGCAATTGAGCAACAATAAGTGATTTTAAGTTGGCTGCCGAGGCTGCAAAATACAAACTCTTAACGTATTTCTCGTTATATATAGATGCAAAGAAACCTATTAAAACTAATGAGAACCTAAATTCTTGTCAAGTTAGTTTTCTTTATTCACTAACATACAATTAAATACTTTCATGATGCAAACTGTATTTTAAATATGGTTTAACAAGTACAATTATCTACAAAATTAGTATTTAAATAACAAGAAAAAATATTTCAGAAAAATTACACCAAACTGTTTCAAAAAGTGAAAATGTTATAACAGATGAAACTTTTAAAGATAAAGATATAGTTATATATTTTTATTAAAATTTCTGCCATGAAGAGCCTTGAATCAAGGTTAAGTCCATTATTTTACTTCCATTAAAAATTTGATTACGAGAAACTTTGAAATGATAGACAAATAGACCCTTATTGTAGAGTGACTGCTCTATTTAAAAAAAGGCATCAGCCTTCATTTGTTTGTCTGAACATGTAGACACTCCTACCATTGAAACAGACATTAATATATTTTTTAATTTTACCCAGGGTAGACCTAGATTAAGTTTATTATAATAAACAGCAGGATTTTTAGATACTCTTAGAAGGATTGTGCTTTGATATTATAATAAGTTAAAGTTTTAGAAGCGACAAATATAAAATGATAGAATAGAAATAAGTATAGGAAGCTGGATGTAAAACTGCAATCAGACGCTTGGCTTATCTTTTTTACTTACAGTTGTATAATTGCGAGGCTAAAATTATGGTAGCCGAGCTGACGAATTCTTTTAAAATGAAACTATTGAAAGAAAAATTATCCCTAATTTTATAACAATTGAAAAACCTTCAAGGATGCTTTTTACTTATTCTTTGTTTATTGTTTTTGAAAAAGAGAATGGAAAAAAGATTTTTTATGCATAGGAAATTTCACCTCTAAATTATATCTTTATCTACTTAAACACTCAAGCCTGAATGCAACTAATAGACGATGGAACACTAGACCTAGAGTAATCATACATATTGATAGACTAAAACTATATAGCTTTTATTAAAGGTCGTCATTACTGAAATATTATTGATATGGATTTGTTAAAATGATATTGTTAATGACGACAAGGCCAATTAAAATGATTTAAGCTGTCATATTATAGATATGAGTCCTCTAATTTACCTCTAATATGTATTGTCCATAACCTAAGATTAAGGATGTATGTGAGTGTGTGTGTGGGTATACCAAAGTGCAGTGCTCAATAAATCTTTTCTCCAAACAATACAAACATCAGATGAATATGTATATGTAGATAGATACAACCAACAAAGATGGATAAACAGATAGATGGGTGTACAAAAATCGTTGTCAAAATAATCAAAATTCCATCCCAAAAACTGGCCCTAAATAATCTTATATCCCCTTCTAAAAAAAAACCAAGCCATTGGCCCATTGTGCAATTGATGGAAGGGCTAAGAGAGTTTAATATTAGAGGCTAATTTGTCACAGGAATCTTCTGGAAGACTTTGATATTTGTGATGCTTTTAAGATGTTTAATCCTTCGAGTCAATACATCTATTGTATTTTTGGCCCACAAAACTAAAGTCAGTGAAATCTCAAGCATTTTTTACAAAGTAGTACAGCTACTATTATACTATCAATTTAGCCATTTTTTCGATGTTTGATGTCAAAATTCTGGAATTAGAATTAACCGTTTTTCATCTATTTAAAATCTTCATTATTCTGTATTTGTATGGTCACTAGGTTATTATTCAAGATAGTTGCTGTGCTACTTTGTATCTTTATTATTCTTGTATTTGTATAGTTACCAGGATATTATTCAAGATAGTTGCTGTGCTACTTTGTATCTTTATTATTCTTGTATTTGTATGGTTGCTAGGATATTATTCAAGATAGTTGCTGTGCTACTTTGTATCTTTATTATTCTTGTATTAGTATGGTTACCAGGATATTATTCAAGATAGATGACGCCCATTGCAAAAATTATGTTATTACAATACAGGCACAAAAAATGATTTATTACACTCATTTAAAGCAGGTGAAAATTTCTTTGACCTGTTCATTAGTTGAGCAGCTACTCTTTGTACAATTTACCCTGTAAATAGGTAATTATTGAAAAAATTGAGTCTTATAACGGAGTTTTTATGTTTACCATAAAGTAAAGAACAGAAAATACAAAATTTACATAAATATATGTTTTTCAACTTTTCCATTTAATTTTGTTGTTTTGAAAACTGGGCATGAAATTGCCTCTGCTAAACAAATTTTTAAAACTTGAATTCAACAAAATTGCATTCATAACCAAGAAATTACAATTTTCTTAATTTCACAAATGTTTTTAGGATTTGTGATATGTTTGTCTGTCTATCTCTCCGCAAATAGCGCTGTGGTGGGGAAAATAAGATTTGTAGGTATAAAATTTTAATTATTAATTAGATAAGCTTCTGAAATTTAATAAAAGATTCTCAAAGTAAAAAAAATTTGCGCGATTTATTTTGCAAATAACGCTTATATATCTACTTTGTAAGCAGTTAACATTTTTTAAAACTTTTAAACTTCGCTTTTCGATTATTTTGTTTACATATTGGATGATTCGAAAATATATTTTTTCCCTCAAAGTAACACAACAACCCACATAAATGCTGTTTAAAAAGCAATATTTTGATTGAAAAAAATCAAATATTATTTAATAGATTGGGTAATAACATCTATAAGTAACGAAGGTAGAACAAACTTACAAAATATTTATTGAAAAGAGAGCAATGAAATCTTCTTCCTTTTTAGCGTTATGATAAAATGTAAGGTTATGTATTTTTTACGTTTTGTTTCCATTTAAAAGTTATGATATCCAAAAGGGTTTATAACAGATAAAATAAAAATTTTATAAAGTATGCCTGAAATGAGGTTCTAATAGCTTTAATTCATAAAAATTTAACATTACTTTAACCAAAGATTCAACATGTTTGTATTTTTCCATATAGTTTTCTCAACTTCATACTCAACTTCAAAATGCAAAAAATGAGAAGGAAATTTTTGGACAAAGTCATTTGATTAATTTTTATGTCGATAAGTCCAGACAAAAAGATTTCTAAATTGTTTCTAAAATTACACATTATTAAGCGGCTACTTTTTTTTTTAAAATAAGGATGACAATATCCTGAAAAGCTAAGCTAAAAATCTCAGATTATTGAACATTAAAATATAACATTATGAAATTAATCAATAAATAAGATAAACCAAGTTGAATTAGCTAAAAATATTATTACTCATTGATTTAAATTCGATATGGCAATTCTAACATGCTAAATTTAACTACCAGAGCTATCCGTTACAGGCCTAAAGTATACCATAGTATAGAAAAGCTTCGCCTCAAAGAAAAGTCGTGTAACTTTCATTTAAAAAGTCATAATTTATTTCATGATACATTTTTGCAAGTAGCTAAGAAAAATGCCGAAAATAAAAATTGTAAGAGATAAAAATTTAATTACTTGCTTTTTATCAACCTATTTATACAATCAAATAATAACAAACGGTTTAATGTATATTGAACTATAGACTATTAATAATATTAATTAGAGAGGTGAAGATATTTTTTCTTTTCAATGTTTAAATTTTTATCTTTCAAGTAATCCAAAAGATTCTTATACATTTTTAGATATATTTTAGAAGTATTTCTTAAAAATAAACATGAAAATTTAAAATTCCCCATGTTAATTCCAAGAAATAGTTTAATATATCTCCTAGATTATTCTTTTAAGAGAAATTATGCTTTCCAACGACCCAGCTGATACAAGTTATCTTTTTCTGATCTATTTTTTCCATCATTTGGTGTGGCAATAAAACTGTTGAACCACGCAGCTTTATTTTGTCATAAAAAGAGAGAATGATATACAACCGTAATAGTTTTATTCCATCTCAAATGGATGTAATAAAGATGGATAAAACAATAATAAAAATACGTCTTTAGTTCTTTTTTTAAAGCGATGTTCCATAGAAGTTAGTTCTATTAGTTATTTTAAGCAAGTTAGTGTCCTATCCATTTAAAACTTTGTATAATAATTCATGTAATAGTTAGGTAAAATTTAGAAAGCAAAGCAACTCTATAATGTTTACCAGAAATTCAGTACATTCATTTTCAACATGCTGATTTTTTTAAACAACTTTTTGTATGATTTTTTTCAGGCAATTCTTCAGATTTTTGGAACATTGATTCCTAGGACAACAAGGCACAACTCTTTATGAGAAGCATCTCTATAATAAAGTCCTACAAATGTAAGAATAATTAAAAAGTATCCTGTATCTACACAATTTTACAACAAGTTTAATTGAAATTTTTTTTTCTGCTCACAAGCAGGTTTAAAACTGAGGCTTATGCGCGGCTGAGGCGCGGCTTCCGAACCCTGATATTTAGCTTATTTAGTTTTGACATTACAAGTGCTCATGTTCATCAACAATTTGGTAAAACTTATTTTTTTCTTTTTTATCAAGTTTTCTCATTTTAAAATCTGTTAGAGTTTCTTAGCTTCGATTCTTTTGGATGTAATCATTACTGTTTATTAGATCCAATAAAAGCTTCTAGACTCCTGGAGCGAATGTTATGACAACTGACTGTGTACTACAGATAGACAATTGAGTTAAAATTGGTAGAGTGAGTAGAGACAAAAGATTTAATCTAATTAGAATATCATATACTAAAGAAAAATGTACTACACATTGAATAAATCTAATTAGACCGATTAATTTGATTCCTATCCATTTCTTCTTTCTGAAGCAAAACTGTTGGGTGTTTAAAATAGAATAAACCTGGTCCTAAATTAGTTTTAAAGCCTTTTCCCTAAAACAAAGACAGCCAAAAAAATTATAAACCCTCACGAAAAAAGATGTGTTTCAATAAAGATTTTGAATTATTTTTGGTCATATCTAAAGATACAGAAGCATTGCTTCCAGAGGCTCGTAAAAAGGAGGCTAATATTTTACAGTGATCTAGAAATAATAGGCAAGTACATGTAACTATTAGCTTCCTCAATATAAAATCTTCACCTTTTTACTGAGAGTTTCTTTAAAATTGCTTAATTCAAAGAAATGTTGTAAAATTGACTGATTTTATGATGTTTCATTCTTTTGGTTCGAAAAAAATGCCGGAGATTTGTCGTCACCAAAATTTATATTCAAGCTGCCTATCGGTCTATATCAAAATAGTGCCTTAAATTCTTAAATTGTGACTTTTTAGACAATTGTAGTGCACTATTTCAAAATTTTTAATTATTTCTTATTAAACAAGTTCAAATATAACTTCAATGTCTACGTTTAGTTCATAAAGTTTCTATTTGAGCCAAGATTTTTAAGTTTAAGGTTGGTAAATTGGAATAATGTTATGCATTAACATTACAGGACTGAACTGACCAAGCTTAGTTTGCCCGATTTACTAAATAAATTTATCAAATTCAAATTATATAGATCTATAGATAAATGTAAAAGGACTGTTACCGTCATGTGGCATTAAAGTTTTAAAAAAGTTATAATAAGAAAAACAGCAATTTAATTGAATAAACTTAAACAGAATAAATTACAACTATAATATAAAGTTATAATGACCAAACTAAAAATTGCCAATACTGTATAAAATTTAAACATACATCGTGACACTAGCATTTGCATGATATTATCAAAAAGCAGACTGGCCAACAATCATAACCACAAAATAATCAACACATAAAATGCTTCAAAAAAGGCAATTATATAGGTTAACATATAGGTTGATAACATTTTACTATTTTTATTATTGTACCTATTTTTTTTTAATATTAATATTTTGACATTCTGATTATTTGGCCTCAATTTTGCAACTATTTAGAATAAAATCTAAATTTTATAAAACTCTATCTTGAGTATTTGAGTTGGAGAGAAAACTTTAAGAGAGGACCATTTCTAACTTACTTTATCTACATTCAATAGTTAATTTACTTCATGTTATCAAATATAGGTAAATAGAGGGTTAAATTTGAGATTTTGATTTATTTGAACATGTAAAGTTTGTTTCAAAAATAAATATTTTTTTATCACTTAAAAAAAACATTTTTTGACAACTAAAGTCACATAATTCAAATTGTTCAAATACTTTATATTTGTCTCTTTTGAGACTTGGCAAACCAAAAGGGAAGTAAAATTGTTGGATGGTAAAAAGGAGACGAACCAAAATATTTACTTTTAATGGGAAGGGGTGTCAGGGTGGAAGTTAAAGGGGATTTTAAGGAAACCCCATTGACCTATGATCTGTTATACTCAACTTAGTTGGGGATCTCAGGGGAAAAATATGCCTAAGATACAAGTTTCAACTGGTTATCATGAGTATTATTTGATGAAGTAAAAACATATGGTAATTGTTATGAATAATTAATGAAATATTTAAACAAAATCAAGTTTTTTTATTAAAAAGTTGGATCTACTGCAGTTCACGGTAAAATATTGCTGGTAAGGAATATTTCCAAAAATCTATAAATTTTAAAGGCTGCTAGCTGCCAAACGGCTGAACGTACAGATCATGCCCGCACACTGTTTTAAGCGGCATAAGAAGGCCTACAAATAATCTGGCATAGCCATAATTCAATAATGCATAACTATCTCGCAGTGCAGAGAAATGTGCGAAAAAGACCTATTTTACGCGTTCTTTCTTCAGTGAAGCTTTCCCTGTGCATCATTGGATCTTGGTTATTCCAGATTATTTGTAGGCCTTCTTATGTAGCTTAAAATTGGTGTGCGGGTACGATCTGTACGTTCAGCCGTTTGGCAGCTAGCAGCCTTTAAAATTCATAGATTTTTGGAAATATTCCTTACCAGAAATATTTTACCGTGAACTGCAGTAGATCCAACTTTTTAATAAAAAAACTTGATTTTGTTTAGAGTTAAGAACAAAACACTTTCTTACAATAAAAAACTGCATTATAATTCTGCCTCTCCAAAACAGGTATTGTGTTTAAAAAACTGAAAAAGATTACAGTTGAGATCCATACCAAATAAAAGCACCACACATAACAAAGTTTTTGGGTAAAACTTATTGTTGAAAGAAAGTTGTTATATCAATACATTAGACAAGAAAGAGATAGAACATTTTCTGTTTTTGTTAGTAGTGAGCATATCTGCAAGTGATATGTTCGAATCCCCATCTTTAGTGTTATATTATCTATTTTTTCGAGACTCGACAAAGTGTCCGAGAAAATGATCCGTTTGACGTCATAAAAGGGAGAGATGAGAGGAGAATTGGAAAAGGAAACCCCTTAAAAAAAGATGTATCTATTGACGCCAGAGCCTTTTAAACATGCTCTAATGTAACTTTTAAGATTGAAAGGGGTCAGAACACTCTAAACATGCTCTAGCATGAATTTTCTCTGATTAAAACGGGTCAAAGCACCCACCAAATAGAGACATTAACACAAAGGAACCCGACACACACAGAAAGCAAAGGTGCACATTTTGGTAATTTTAAGCAAAGCTTTTATGCATATATTTTTGTTCGTCAGTGCATTTACAGGATTATTGGTAACTCAAATAATAATAAATTCAACAGTGTTATAATTATCTTATTAATTCAAACCTTGTCTTTTAAAATTAAACTTCGACGAGATAGAATTGTCGTGGGCTATAATATTTTCCTCTTAACCATTTTTGATTTGTTGATCCTCTAATTTATGTATGTTATCATTCTTGTTTTCTCATAAACACATCATCTCAATTTTGCATTGCTTTGTATTCAAACTTCATAGTAGGTATCTTTCTACAAGTATTGTATGCCTTTCAGAAAAAAATAAAAAAAACGTTTTCTCAAATTTAATCCTAAGTCAAGTCAATGACATTTGAAGTAGCAAAGATACTCAAAAATATAGGGTCTGTTTGTAATAGTCTTTTTTTGTCTTTCTATCATTATTTAATCAATTATAATACAAAGAAAAACGATGTATGTCCGTCTGTTTGAAGCTTAAGGTCTTGGAAACAGCTGAACCGATCGAACTCTACTCTCCAGGGAATATAGCTACTGATCCTGCGGTGGTTTTGAGACATCCCACTGACCCAAAAAAAGAAAAAAATCAGCCGCTTTTTTTTATTTTAGTTTTTAAAAACAAAAGTAAATATGAGAAATGGGGGAACTCAAAACGAAACATGGGGCGAATTATTATCAATTTATGGTAAAATTAGGACTGATACAAAAAATCTATTACAAACTTATCATTTCCATTTGGTTCTATTCTAACAATGGCATTGTGACTACGTTGTATTTTAGTAAAATAAAAGTTTTAAAGAAAGTTTGAAATTAATAATAGTATATTGCAAAATGAAAAGTACATTTTAAATTTCTCTTTCTTTAAAGATACGTTTCAGTATTATTCTTTATGGGTAAAATTATTCAATTGCTTTACACTTTCGGTTTTAGTATCTCTTTTTTACTCAGCAAGTTACTATACAAGCATTTCTATTGTATTCTTCAATTTTTAAAGCTGCAAAAACACAGTTTTATACATTTATTTCACTTTCTCTTTTCTTTAAATGGAAATATAATACTTATACATTGTTTGCTTTGTTTCTTTTTACAGCTTACATTTTATGACTTATCGTTAACATGTTGTACTTACGTGTCTGGTGGTTCAAAATATTTTACATTAGCTTACCTAAAATGAAATAAATACGATAAAAATAATAATGCATTTATGATAATTTATATCAGGGTTTTCAATAAAGCATTGCATGTGTCAACTTTAAAGTTAATTGTAAAAATTTCAAAATCCTCCAATTACAATGGCGATTTAGAAGGCCTAGTTACACTTTTGCAAAGGCATTCTCATTATTGAGTAGCACCACTACTACCAATACAACTGATTATATCTTGAATGAATCCAAAAGAAGTAAATTGAATGGAAAAGGTTTGGGTCCCAAATTATATGCTTCTATTGTACACACCTCTTGTTCATTACAAATATGGGGGAGAGTAAAAAATAATATTACCCAATAATTTCATCTTTTTGGAAACCCAATGCAAATTTGAGTTTTATAGTTTCCCTGAAAAGCAAATCTGCATCATAAATCTGCAATAGACATATGAACTGTAGACCATTCATCAAGAAAGGCCTAATACGATTAATAATAGCGCGTAACTAAAAAAATACAAAACTTAAAAGACACGCGAAAAACCAAACTTTTCCTACTTAAATTTATTACAAAATAAGGGGGTGGAGGTTGGGCTAGACTTTGCACTTTGAACAAAAACGCCTTTAATTTTATAAAGATTGTAAAGTTATAGACCTGTTGTAACATGATAATTGAAACAAGATATATGAGCACTCTATTTACATTATTTCTAATGTTATATCTGAAGAAAATTACACTCTACTGAACATGCACACTCACAAAGAAATAGAACTCGGAGGTTTTCTAACATTTTCAATCAACAAGTATTAAGCCAAAATACATATTTTTGTGTCATAGTTCTCTGTTATTTACTTTTTAGGGGAAAACTCAGTGATCTAAAGGGATGTAAATAAAGAAGCAAATTTCCCCTTCTTTAGATTAAAATTATCAATGGAAAGGTTTAAACCCTGCTAGCTAGTACCAACAAATGGAGATTTAATAAAAGTCTCTAACTAGCTAAGAATGTAAGAACGTGTTATGAATTTTTTGGTATCAGTATTATTTACAGTCCAATTGTCCCTCCCTCCCTGGGAGAAACAAAGATTTTCTAAAAGTCTTTAAATTATTACATAAACAAAAATATAACTATATTGCTTCAGAAGGAAAATGGATTTTGGAATTGCATTGGAATTTTAAGCTTCGCTATTATGTAATATCATCCATGTGATTTAACCAATCAAGCCTTGACTTGGAATCCCCAAGGGAAGAGAAAACCAGGTAGACCGAAAAACAACCTGGAGGAGGGAATGCAAGATGAGAAAACTCATCTTTCAGCGATGCCTCTAGATTTGCTAAATCTAAAAAAATTGGAGAGCCATTGAACGTGGCCTATGCTCTGGAAAGCAGAGATAACCGTCTATGATGATCCATGTAATTTTAATATCTATAAGCGAGTTTTGCGCGCGTTCTTTAAATTTGATACTGTACGTGCGCTGCGCACCCTTTCTTAGTGCAGAGAAAAAATTCGCCGTAATTGAAAGTTTGAAAATTATCTTGCTATTTGGTATTCCAGGATAAAATTTAGTTTCAACTAGATTTCCAGAAACAAAGAGCGGAGTTTTAAATATTGAAATTCATATAATTTATAGTTTCAAAGATATAAAAGGTATACTGTAGCTGAGTATTTTATTTTTGATTCATTTTAGTTCTTTAAAAATCCCATCTATATGGAAAGGGTCAAAAGGCTGTATTTAGAATATGTTACAGTTAAATATTATGGTATATTAAGAAATGTTCCAATCCACGAGAAGAGCAGCAATAATGAATTTTACCGATTGAGATGTAATTACCTAAGTAATTAATGTCTAATATGATTGATAAGAAAGCTATATATATTGACGTTAAAATCTTAATATATAGATTAGTAAGTTTTTTGTCTGAAGTTTAAGATCTCAATGACTACTGAACAGGTTAGGTTTTCTATTTTAGGTAATATTCAAAAAGGCTCTTTGGTGGTTTTTAGACAATTTATATTCAGAATAAGGAATGTTTCATGTTATTTTGCTAGTCATTTAATGCTAGGGGCGTAACCTCAAGTACTTAACATATTAATATAAATATTAAGTCTCTTTTTCATAAAATTATCCTTATTGTATGTGAATATTCAATTTGACTTCATTTAATTCAAATGTTTATAATGAATATACTAAGTAGAATTAGGGACAGATATTTTACATTTAAAAAATAATAAATAGCTATAGGTATGTTCTTTTATTAAAGCTTGCCACTTCGGTTTCACAATTTCCAAAATGTTTCAGAAATATAAGATAAAAATAGCCTAAAACCAACCCAAGACCTAAATTTGAAAACAAAAAGCCTGAAACCATCCCAGGACTTGAGGCTTTCCGATCGGATCAGTGGTAAGCAATAGCTCAACATAAAAACAAAAACCTTACTACTTTATAAACAAGGATGTATTTTAAAGTTTCAGTTCAAACAAATATAACACAGTTTAAAATGATTAAAACCTTCAAATATCTCTCTTAGTCCATGAAAATCATGGAAGGAGGGGACATTAGACTTAAAACTTTTGATACGTCTTAATTGGTTGTTACAAATTGCCAGAGAGTCCAAACTTTTAATCAAAAGAATAGGTAATTTTGAAAATCATAATTTAGGGTGTTAATCATTTCTCGTCCATTGTCTTATCCCTTTATATCCCTGGTGAAACTGGACAACAAGCAATTAGCCAACCCATCTGAAACAGATATTTCAAGTGTATATAAGTATTATTACAATTCTATTTAGTGGTGTGTTTTTTGTTTGTCCGTTAAAATCTCGCTAACCACTGAATAGATTGTTTGTACTTTTACCCCTTTGTAATCTTTTCATAACAATTTTTTTTTCATGGACCTACGTTACTAAAGGTAACTTATTTCTTTTTCTTTTTTTATATCACTCTCTTTATTCTTTTCAATATTTTCCTTTTGTCAATTCCACTCCTTTTTCCTTTCTCTTTCTTAATTTTTTTCTCTTTCTTACACATTAATACTGTAAATTCTTTTAAATAGAAACTTCATTCAGCTTTTTTGAATTGGGGAATAGTTATTTCTCGCATACTATTATAAACAGCTTTCCGCAGATATAGAATGTACAATTATAAGATTAAAACCAGATTTTTAGCCCCCAAGGTAAAAAAAATGGTTTTAATCTTATGATTGTACATTTTTATATTCGTAGAAAGCTGGATATAATACGATGCTAGACATAGTTTTTTCGTATGGATGAGAACCGGTTCTTATCCACCGGATTCGAATGAATACGAGATAGATTATTAAAACTATTTTCCAGTAATTATTGGGGATTAGGATAAAAGGGGCATTGACCCTGGAGATTTTAATCAAAATAATGCCAGCATTATGTATAATTATTCTTAACTAAAAATATTTTTTACAGCATATTGCTTCAATATTAAAATCTTAGGATCTCATACTGAAAGAACTTGAGAAAGTTTAAGAAACGAAATTTTCTATAAAATGGTTAACTACAGAAAGCAAAGAGATTCAAGTACAGCTAAAGTAAAAAGTTATGTGTGATGTATCTGCATGCTTTTAATTTGCTTGATATAGCAGACACTCTGAATCACTGGTAAAATAGTATCAATACTTTATATCGCTTTTAAAAATAATAGTAGTAGTATTATGAATACTGTTTTTAAAATTGTGTAAAATTGCAACTACGCTGGATGAAACAAATTTCATATCATAGGCCTTAGATAGGTTAGGTAAGGTTACATCTTATTTTGATCTCATAACAGCATACAAGATACATTAAAATTGTCAAAACCTAAAGAACATAGTTGCGATTGGAAAGTAGTTTTATAGTTCTTATATAGTTTTTTTGCCTATCAGCATTGTTTCAGATAATTCTTATCTATGTATCTTCACCAAAATGATGTAATTATTTTAAATGCCTTTAACTTATTAGTATAGAAGAATGCAATATACTGTATAACCAAGTTTAAACAAGAATATAAACACCCAGAAAAGTTAAGCTTAACAAATCAGACAAGGAAACATACGAACAAACGATATTACAGAGTGGGAAGGCTTTCCAATATTTAGTATTCAAGATATCTTAAACAAATAACAGGTTTTCGGAATAGATTTTAAAACACATAATTTAACATTTCTAAACAGCTTCATAGATTATACTTCATTCTTACAGGAATCTTCAAACAAAGATTGAAATCAATTGGACAATTCTGACATGCATAAATTCGGATTTAGGGCTATCCGTTAGGCCATACGGACTCACACTAATCAAAGAAAAGACTCACTCAAAAAAAACTAAATAGAGTGTAAAGGATCAGGGTCAAATCAGGGTGGATGAAAACAAGAGTTTACATAAAATAACAAAAAAATAATGAAAATTTGTCGCTGCATGACAATAAAAGTAGCATAGAAACAAAATGCTAATAATATATTCAATAAAACAGAGGAAATAACGGATTTAAAATAGTAACCAGGTTTTTTTTTAACTAGTTTCATTTATTTATATTTTTTTTTGTTTGATTGCTCGGACACTGAAATATGTATTTTGCAATGCATACAATGCACCTTTTACACTGATTAGTATACCCTACATTAATATAATATATTCTGTTTATATGGATAGGTTTACCATGGATATATGTATAGTTATATATAAGAGGTTAACTCACAAACAAAATAGGAATTTTACATATTTATTCAGACATTACAAATTGTTTCGTGCATGTTTGCACTCTTCAGATGTCAATGTAAAACTAATGTTTAAAACAAACTTAAATTTAAAGGATTTTTACAAATATTTTAGAAGATTTTTTGAACATAATATTTAAAAAAAATATATTTTTAAAAAAAATATCTATATACAGCAGCACCAGAAGTTCCGTCGAGGCAGAGTAAAAAATGTTTCTTTCTTGAAATTCTTCTTCTTGATCTTGTAAGCCATGAGAGGACCAGTCTTGCCAGGTGCTTCGTGAAGTTGGTCATGGGGGGGGGGGGGGGGCAGATTCTTCTTCAGGATAGTGGTTGAAGGAAATCATTTTTGTTTCAGAGCGTTGATTCAATTTTGATCAGAGGTCTCAACTATTTTAATAATAGGAGACTAGTTATATACATATTTTATACTGATTAGTATACCCTATTTTAATATAATATATTATGTTTATATAGATAGGTTTACCATGGATATAGGTATAGTTATATACATATTTTATACTGATTAGTATACCCTATATTAATATAATACATTCTGTTTATATGGATAGGTTTACCATGGATATAGGTATAGTTATATACATATTTTATACTGATTAGTATACCCTATATTAATATAATACATTCTGTTTATATGGATAGGTTTACCATGGATATAGGTATAGTTATATACATATTTTATACTGATTAGTATACCCTATATTAATATAATACATTCTGTTTATATGGATAGGTTTACCATGGATATAGGTATAGTTATATACATATTTTATACTGATTAGTATACCCTATATTAATATAATACATTCTGTTTATATGGATAGGTTTACCATGAATATAGGTATAATTATATACATATTTTATTTAAGTATTCTTTTAGTTACATAATGTGAGTTTCAGAACAGTAATTTATTATAGAGTGATAATATGGGAAATCATTATATTTTGAAGTATAAATTTAAGTAACATATTAAGTCGTTAAGAAGCAATGCAAGGATATTTTTTATTAATGGAGTAGCTGCGAAACTAACAATTGATATTGGTTGGTTTTTAATCAAATCCATTATGTATATTAAATTTAAATCATGATATACTGAAAGTTTATACATTATTTGAAATACTATACATATCTTATAGATTTTTGTGTAACAAATATGGTTTTTATGTTGGTTTGGAAATGATAAAAAATGTCAATAACTTAAAAATTTGTTAAGTTCCTTCAAATAACAATAAACGGATAGGCTTACGGACACACCGTGTATGAAGAAAAGAAACATAACCAAATACCTTTTTTAAATTTGAAAAAAAATATGTTTCTAACTGTCTGACCTTTCTATAATTTATTAAAACATACAAATTTTCATCTTGTTTTGGCAAGTTTTCAATTCATCAAATATTATTGACAAAATTTGTAATATTATGTCATTTTAAACAGTAAATTAAATACGAGATTTCTAAATTTTGAAAACTGACTAGTACTACAATCTAAATGTTTATCATTTGTCATTCATTTGTATAAGCAAAGTTAAACACAGAAGTTGGTAATAATTAGGCTGAAAATAATAATAAACTATACTACAGTATAATTTTATGAGATTTAGTAACAATTCTTGATTTGATGGTAAGACATTTGTCGGGAGGTTGGACACTATTTGATTTGTTTTAACCAAACACAATTGACTGACAAATAGAAAAATCTTTTAGAGTAGCTTAATTATTTTTGAAAATCAAGCCAATTTTTGCTAAAAAATCTTTGCTGCCAAAGTGGAATGAAATTGATTTGAAAATAAGAGATTATCTTGATAATATTTTGAAAGTTGAGAAATTTATCCAAATATGAAAATAATGGCTTCATGCCAAAAGATGAGCTAACCAGGTGGTCTTAGACCAATCAATAACGAGAAATGGGAGATTTAAAAAATTGGTAAAAAATATATGCCTTTCTGTATCATAGTGACTCTTTTTAGGAAGGCCGCTAGAGCGTTTTGAATTTTTAAGAATTGTCTAAAATATGGTGTCATATTTTCAGTAGGGCTCCTAATCAGATTTTTAATGCCGCCAAACGAACCAGTTACGAGCCATACAGAAAATTCATGTATTGCGTCGTATAATATACAATTTTCCACGAAAGATAAAATGAAAACCATGGAGCTTATCCCAGTTTTTTTCCCAGCTTTTGGCATCTCGGGGCTAATAAGACATAAATTAAACCTTTTTATTTTTTATTTTACTCTCCGTGGAAAGCTGTCTATATAATAAGATGCAATAAATTACTATACTAGTATAGATTCAAATCCAGATAAATTTTTCTGTCTAATTTTTTAATTTCTCCTATAAAGAAAGATGAACTTTGAAGTAAGATTTATTTGAATATGAACCTGTCCTTTGTGCTAATGTCTATGATAGTCATAATATAGAAGACTAAAATGCACACAATTCTGTTAGTAGACAAATTAGTTCGAACCTAATCTTATCAAAACAAGGAGAAATTAAGTTCATAAGAAGCGTTGTGATTATTAGTTACGATATTTTGAACTAGCGGCTACGCCCCTAGAGGCCTCTAGTGGCACTTTAAATGTTGTTGTTTGTTAAAGTTAATTTTTTTATGTACGATACCATCTTATTTGACGTTGAAGTCTCCTCTAAATTTGAAATTTTTTTGATTTTTTTTGTCATTTCTCTTGGAGGGTGGTGGTACCCTCCCCCAAAATAGTTATAAACCTTCCCGGGACTTATGAGAAGCTACCCTGTTAAGGAGAACCCGATCGGTTCAGCGGTTAGCGAGATCCTTCGGTACAGACACACACACAGACAGACACACAGACATCCTGTTACTTTAGTATAAGGATATATGTACATTTTGATACATGCTGTCAAATAGTCAGGGATCTTAAGGATTTAGAAAAAAAATTGATGTAAATGCCCAATGATACCTAATGAATAGGCATACATATATTGGTTGAAAAGTTTGAACACTGCCAGTTTGGAACCTAAAAATCAAGATTTAATGAAAAGTTACTGAGCCAATGAATGAGACAACATAATTATAAAACTATGGGAACCTGCAAAAAGTCAAGCATACCAGTTGAGTAGGGGAATATACACAAAAAATGATATATTGTAGAAAAACTAGTAAATGAATGGCAGCCAAAAAGGGATAAGGATGGAAAAAATACATAAAAAGATTCGGGAATAGTCCCTTTCGTAACATCGCCCCAGGGGCGATTCGTCGTATTTTTAAAAGCGAAGCTTTTCTATAATTAGGGTCGGTCCGTACGTCCGTCCGTCCGTCCGTCCATACGTCCGTCACGGATAGCTTTTTTCGTTAATTTAGACATGTTAGAATTGTCCTATCGATTTCAAATTTTGCATGGTGATTCCTTTAGTAGTAAGGTACGATTTAGAAAGCGTAGCAACTCTATAATCATTACCAAAATGTCCGTACGTCCATTTGAAACATGTTGATTTTTTTACTTTTTTAAATAGCTTTTTTCGTTAATTTAGGCATGTTAGAATTGTCCTATTGATTTCAAATTTTGCATGGTGATTCCTGTAATAGTTAGGTACGAGTTAGAAAGCGTAGCAACTCTATAATCATTACCAGAATGTCCGTACGTCCATTTTAAACATGTTGATTTTTTTACATTTTTAACAACAAATTTGTATGTGACCTAATTATCCGATTGGTCTGTTTTTTGGTATACTGATTCCTGGGACAACAAAGTACAATATTATAAGCGAAGCAACTCTATAATCAAGTCCTAAAAATGTAAGTATGTCCATAATCATTATCCTGTATCAAGCAGTTTTTCAACAAATTTACTTACAATTTTGCTTTGACTCTTATACATTCGCATTCTGATTATTCAGTTCTGACATTATACAAGTGTTAATGTCTGTTTGTCCTACCGTTTCAGAGCTTCGCTTTTATGGATGTTGTCATCCTTGTTAAAATGACTTTTTATAGGTTATTTTAGGTTAGGTTAGGTTATATTGGGTTAGGTGATTGCCACACAGGCTTAGGTCATTTGCCCCGCAGGGTTAGAGCCCCCCGCAGGGAAATAGGAGAGAAGCTACTGTGAAAAATATGAAGAATCGCCCCATAAGGTGCGATGTTACGAAATGGACTATACCCAAAGATTCTCAGACAGAAAATCACCAATAAAATGCCGTGAAGATAACTCTAAATTTTGTCTTATTTTGTGTTTAATCTGGGGTGAAAGATCAACAATAGTGTTAAAGATGCACAACCTTTTTCATGCAAATAATCAACAAAACTTTTTAATAGATCAGCTACTCTATAATTAGGAGTATTGTCCATAGCTCTAATCGTAGTTTAATCGTTTAAATTTCTGTTTAATTATACCTAATACTGAAGATTCCTGTAATATTGAGGTATAATTTGGGAAGCAAATTAAATATTTAGTCTTAAGTTGGGTTGGACACCGATTCTTAACATGATTATTTTTATTAAAGGCAAAAATTAGCAACTTCGTAATTGAACTTAATTGAAGTTAAGCTTCTTCTCAATTTCAATCAATTATAATCGAATTATAGGATATAAATATTAAATTATACTTCCAAATGTTAAAAATAGATTTTTTGTTTATGGTTCCTTTGTTAGATTTGTTCAGCTTTGCATGTATGAATAATGTCACCCTTGTTAGACATAAGAAATATAGCAGTGGTAAAAGTATATCTTTGTTAGATAGATAATATCTATCTATCCTCACCAAACTTTTATGATAAGAACTAAATCGATAGTAAAAGTACAAAATCTGGACAGCATCTAACTTTTATTATGTTTATACAAATAAAAGATATATTATTTCAATGCTTGTTGTTTCTTTTTTGATTTTTTGAATAGTTTACAAAATATTTACGATTAATAATATATAAGTAATAATTTTATATATCAATTTATAGTACCTTGTTTATTACAAGTTCTTAAATTAGTCTAGTTGATTAGAAGTTGCATTTTCTTAATATTTTTAATTATAATCACATATATGTGAAGGGACGTGCATTTGGACAAACCTCAGTTATCTATTATTTGCGGTCTCAAAACTTTTTATATTTGACTTTTAAATTTTAATTCTTTTATATAGAGTAGTAAGGTTTTATGGTCTATAGCAAAGGATCAGGCTTACTGCTGAACCGATATGGTTTTTCTGTACAGTGTAGCTTTTCATAGGCCCAAATGAAAGGATTTTAATTGTTTTTGGGGAGAGTATCCAACCCCATAAAAAATAACTCCCACAAAAAAATTTTTCGAAAAATTCTTTTTAAAACTCAAATTGAAAATGGGTTGGAGTCGACTTTCCCCTTTCCATCTAGATGCTTCAAGAAGGCGAAGCCTCTGATATGATATAAGGAAACAATAGTCAGATTGTAATCTCTGCAAACTTATTCTTTATGACCAATGTATCTAATTGAAAATCATTTATAAAGCAATATTCGCCATATCATCTTGACGCAAACTACGCAAACCTCAGCCGCAGAAACTGAAATCTGCAAATTAAGAGAAAGAAATTGAGATTCCTCTGCATAGAGTCATAGATGCACTGTTTCATAATCCTAAAAAGACACAATAGACCAAATAGGTTTTGTATGGAACAAGGATGACAACATCCATAAAAGCGAAGCACTGAAACGGTAGGACAAACGGACATTAACACTTGTATAGCATAAGGACTAAATAATCAGAATATAAATGTATTTGTTGAAATTTGATGAAAAACTGCTTGATACTGGATAATGTTTATGGACATATTTATTTTTTAGGACTTGATTATAGAGTTGCTTTGCCTATAATATTGTACTTTGTTATCCCAGGAATCAGTATATCAAAAATCAGATTAATCGGATAATTAGATCACATAAAAATTTGTTGTTAAAAAAGTTAAAAAATCAACTTGTTTAAAATGGACGTACGGACATTCTGGTAATGATTATAGAGTTTCTACGCTTTCTAAATCGTGCCTAACTACTACAGGAATCACCATGTAAAGTTTGAAATCCGTTACGGATGGACCGACCCTAATTAAAGAAAAGCTTAGTAGTACCCAGTAGATATAGGTCCCTGAAGGGTTGAAGCCCCAGCATGAAGTACATTTATAGGTTGGATTGAAAGCACCCAAAATTGCCAAAAAAAAGACATGCGACTTGCAAATTTGCAAAAGAAAGACGCAAGAAAATCCGCGGCTGCCGAACCATTTGGCAAAGCATTACAAACCAAAATGGCAAAGACAAAAGGTAATGATACAATGATACCTCTTTTAAGGACCATAAATGCACTTTCAATAACCTTAAATGGACACTATGTCTTTTATACATTCACAATATAAAATATAAAGTTTAACGCTGCTTATTAATACAAAAGTAAAATATTGCTGGAATCGATTATTAACAAAAAGTAAGAATTTTATAGCACAGTAAAGCTTTCCCTTAGCATAAATTGATCTTGGCTATTCTAGATTATTTACATGCCTGTCTATAATCATTATAATGGTGTGCGGGTATAACATTTGCGCCCAGCCGTTTGGCAGCTAGAAGCCTATAAAGATCATAGATTCTTTTTGAGATAATCGATCCTAGGAACATTTTATCGTGAACTGCACCAGATCCAAAAATTCCCTAACGCAGGTACTCCATAATTGCCTTTGTTCCTTTTTGCTTTAACATAAAATGGGACCAGATTTTCTTAAACATCAGTTACATGGGAAACTTACCTAAAAAATAAACATTTATTAAAACATCTAACAAAGTTAGGAAAAAGTAAAACAATTAAGCATTATGTTTATGTTGGTCATAAAGACTTTTTAATTTTCCCATTTAAATGTTTTTTTTCCAACAAGGACGATTTTGCTTTGCTTTTCAAAGAAAGAATGTAAAGAATAATTCATATTATTCTCTCTATGGAACCACCATTTTAACCTTTTTAAAATCCTGCAACCAAATAACAATATCTCCTACGTTTACAGTTATGAGTGTGTTTTAATTTGTGTTATATGGCATAAAAGTCTCGTGATAAATGTATTACCGACCGACTAGCCGACCACAATTAAAAGTATACAGCAAGAATGTTTAGCTGAAGGACAAATAATTTACACAGTTTGATCAGCGTGAAGCAAAATTGTCTGCTAATCAGCATGAAGTAAAATTGGCTGCTAGAGGCAAATATCATTGATATTATGGACACTTGAATTAATATATGTAGACTGTATAGTCTTCATACAAGTTATATTCTTCAGACAGGTTTAGAAACTAATTAAAAATTCTGACGGAATCATCCAATGAAAATGAATCTGCCATGAATTCAGCTATTTTCCCTGTGGTTCGAACCCTTTTCTAAAAAAGCTTCTTGAGTCTATGTGGTGAATTACCAATAATTTCATCCCCCCCCCCCTTGAAATCTAAAACCTTATCATAAAATATAAAATAGTAATGTTTTTTTTCTGTCGGAAGCTAAAGATTGGATGCTTAGGTTGTACTTTTCTGGGAACTTTTTAAAAACCTCTGAAAGGTTTTAGGCTATTGTCCCCTAGAATCTAGAGGCGACACATCTGGTAAATAATAAAGTTAACCTGCTCTCCCCAGAAAATAAATCTAACGGTTACGAGATCTTAAGATACGTATGTCAAAATATTAACTGGTCTTAATAAAGTGGTCTATTGCTGTTTGTTCTAAAAAATATCATTGATGTAAAATAAATAAAAATTTGTTCAGACACCTGTTTCCAATTCACAACTCTTCACCTTGGAAAATTTATATCACACAATGGTCTAAACATGAACAAAATTATTACAAAAAGTTCCAACCTAAAAACAGCATTCCTAAGAAAAATAGATAAATCTCACTCAGTCTTTGTATACTTGTATAGGTAGGCAATCAGCCAATCATATTTGAAGTTTGAATATTTCTTGAAAAATATTAAATAAATCAAAACTAGGGTGATTTCGTAGTGAAATATTACTGTTTATCAATATTTTGTAAATATTATTTTCCCGTAAATATATTAAAATTTCTTAATATCCCATGTACCCCGGAAGTCCAAACTTCACACCTTTCTGCATATATCCTAACACATAGAAGGGGAATATCTAAATTGAAAATCTGAATATACTAATATATATTAACAGAGGGTAATATCTTGTTACCTTCTCAGATGGTCAACAAATATTAAAAAATATGTTTTAATATTTCAATACCCGCTAAATTAGAATAAGGTTTGGTGAATATATTTTTGATGTATATTCACTAAATCTCGTAAGTACTGAAATAAATATAATCTATTTTTCCTTATTCCGTTCAATTTTGCTTCGACTCTTATACATTTATATTCTGATTATTCAGTTCTGACACTATACAAGTGTTAATGTCTTTTTGTCCTACCGTTTCAGTGCTTTTATGGATGTTGTCATCCTTGTTAATTATGTTTTCGTTGGCTTTAGATCTTAGGGACTTTTATTGAATTTTGATTGGTTTGTTCATTTTGTTCAGTGTCTAAACTTTTCAACCTCTAATTTTATCTACAGATGGGGCAAGACTGTGTCTCATCATTTATCGGCCATTGTATGTTGTCATGTAAGTGTAACTTTTTTCTTTAATTAAGTGTATTTTTTTTGAATGTTTCTTCCAATGATTTTAAAAGTTAGTCATGACTTGACTTGTTGTTTGCCTTTTATTCAATATGAAAAGCCACAGAGACTATGGCTGCCGAACCCTGAATGAAAGAAAAGCTTTTCTAGTATGGCTTTGAAATCAATTAATATCCGCTGCATTTTCCATAATTTTCCACGGATATTAAAATAAAAAAGTTTGCATCCTTTAATACACCAATTTATCAGCCATTGTCTTATCAAAATTAAACTAGGAAACTCAAACGGCTATACTTTATTTATTCCACTCCTTGGGGGGGGGGGGGGGGGGCTATAAACATAGATATCATACGTGTCCTGTGACTTTACAAAGCCGGTCCAGGATATCATATTCTTAATGAATTCCGGCGAGGGGGGGGGGGGGTTGTTTTACAATGATGCATAAATGATGAATTGAAAATATCCTAAATGCCTACACCAATTTATCAGCCATTGTCTTATCAAAATTAAAATAGGAAATTTATTTTCATAATTCTCCTCCTATTCTATCTATTCTTAATGAATTCCCGCGGCTTGGGGGGGGGGGGAGGGTTTACAATGATGCACCAATAATGAAAATTAGCTCTTTATATAATATACCAAATACTCAAGTTTTTAAAATTTTGTCTTATTTTTCTACATAAATAAAAGTAAATCATTGTGTTTTTTGTTATATTTAAACATTGCTATTCAATATGTTTCTTTTTATTTAAACATTTTTGTACGAACACCGTGGCTGACCCAAAGATCAAATAACAATAAATCATATTATATTTAAATACTTGCACGCACACAAGGGAGTCTTTACTCTTTCTTTAGTAATATAAATGAATAAAGACATCCTACTTTTCTTTTCTTGTGACGTCAATGACTGAGTCTGATTCCTATTACAATCTATATTTTGTATATTCAGTTCAGACACTCTACAAGAGTTAATATTCGTCTGTCCTACCGTTTCAGATCTTTACTTTTATGGATGTTGTCATCCTTGTTAGGTCTTGATATTAATTCAAACTTTCATTTTTAGACTTTATCATTCGCTTATAACATTGTGTTTTGTTGTCCTAAGAATCATTATTTCAAAAACATTATTTCAAATGACTTTCTGGTTTGCTTCCATTGGGCTGTTTATTCTACTAGTTTTATAATAAGGTTTTCTTATTCATTGCTTCAACAACTTTTGCAGAATTGTTGAATTTGATTGGTTGGTTCATTAGGTTGAGTGTCCAAACGTTTCAACCACTTATGGTTAACTACAGACTGTAATTTATGTATCAAAAAAAGGTCATTATGTATTAATTAGTAGTGATCTAAAGGGATAAGACAATGGCCAATAAATTAATGTACATCCTCAATGATGATACACAAAATTATCCCTATTGTAGATTACAATTAGTGGTTAAAACGTTTAGACACTTAACTTAAAGAACTAACCAATCAGAATTAACTTAAAATCCCTAAAGTTGTTGGTTTTTTTTTTTGGGGGGGGGGGAGGTCGCCACTCTACCCCCCTTTGAATTAAATTGGTTAAATTAAAGGTTAAAAAAATTCATATTTCAAATTCCAAGATTCAAATAGATTGAATTAAGAAGGTTTCGTGATTCGCAAAATTCACATTTCATTGATCGATTGATTTGCCAAGGTAAACCCATACCAAGGTAATACCATTTAGAGCGCTCACACTAGTGAGATTTATGTGCTAGTTATATGAATAAAATAAGCTTAAATTGTCTTATATAGCTCTTCGAGCTGGAAAATTACTTGAAAAATGCATATTAGTAAAGCATTAATTGTTTTTTGATAAATAATTCCCAAAAATATTATACTTTTGCCCGTTTTTTTACTTGTTTTTTCACATAACGCAAGCGCGTCGTTAGAACCCCTATATAACAACAAAATTTATGGAAAGAGAGGAATTCGTCGGACGAGGGAGAGCCCGTACCGAGTGAAAGACGACGGAGAAACGAGTGCGGGGAAAGCTATAACCATCGCAACCGCGAGTTGACGCGCCATCGCGGTCACGCTTATCACTATATAAGAAAGAATTTTTATTATGGATAAATAAATAAGAAATTAGCTGTACTAAATAAGTTTATTTCATAATATTCATACACAATTGAAAATAGAAATGCATTGCCATTATGATTCTTTAATTATACGTTTATTTTCAATTTTATTTCTTCATAATTTATTGATAATATTATTAAAGTTAAACAATATAGATGTATTAAAAATAAAATATGTACAAGAAGAATGATTGATCTCAAAGCAAACGGCTCATGGCTTAGCAGCTTACAAAAAATCTTTGACGTTTGATTTGGGAACAAGGTTATTGTATCCGAGGAACATCAGTTCCTTAACCATTTGGGCCTTGAGGTTATACCTCCTTTTGCTGAAAAGCAATTTGAGATGGGAAAATATTCTTTCCACTCTCGAATTGCTGACCGGCAGAAGGATAAGGTTCCCCAATAGCTCCCTGATTTCGGCTGGATACTGGTCCTCTTCCAATAAGTTTTTCACAGTACCATGGATTAGATCCATGGTTGCGGATCTTGAACCTTTCTTCTTATCTCCTTTGGTGGATTTTCTGTAGAAATCGACAAGGTTTGTGGCGTTTTGATTGCGCCATTTCTCCAGACCTGTGTACATGGCTGTCCTCAGAAGTTTGACTTGTTCTTCTTTGCTTTTCTTCTTCTTTGGTTTTATCTTCTTATTTTGTTGTTCTTCTTGATATTTTTGCTTTTTTTCCTCAAAAAAAACAGCGAAAACATTGGGTTCTGAATCTTCGTCATTGTTTGTTGTTGCAGCACTGCTTGGAGCCTCCTCCTCCTCCTCGTCCTCGATGCTGGTAGTATCTCCTCCATTCTCCTGGTCAGTCTCGTCCTCGTCCTCGGTCTCGCTACATTTAGCCAACTGGATACGAATAACGCGCTCGCCGATTAACTTGGACAATTCATAGCCATCATCCAGGATCTCTTTGGCAAATTTCTCATCAACTAGCTGGCTGGGCATTTTCTTTTCCTGTAAAAATTTATTCTTTAAATTTTAATATCTATCTCATGATTTTAAGAAAGCTTATAAAACTTAGTCTCAATTTCGAACCTGTTACCTAGTATTAGTGTTCACTTTTAGCGGCAGCCGCCAGAAGTAAATGCCTGCTTCTCATTGGTTACTTTTTATTTTTTTTCTGACGTCATATATTCTTTTAAATTTTGATATAATATCTGTTGTAGGATGACGATTATTTGTAGCTATTTGATATGTTTTTTATTCTTATTCCTTATCATAGAAAATCAAAAATGATAAAATGAAAATTATTTGTAGCTATTTGATATGTTTTTTATTCTTATTCCTTATCATAGAAAATCAAAAATGATAAAATGAAAATCCATTAAATATCTCATTTTAAGAAAGCCTAAAACTTACGCCGTCGCCTACGATCATCTCCAGGTACGTCTTGCTGTAGGGGTGCAGAAACAACAGCGCTTTCCAACCTTGAGAATTCAGCATTTTTGTTACACGTCCTTTCAGTTTGTCATACATTGTGACAGCAAACCTGCAAAAATATAAATAAAATAAAATAGCTTTTTTTATATGTTTTTTTTTATATTCCTCCCCTCCCTATAATACTTTTCTACATTTTATTTGTTATATCTTTAGTATGGCGCATTTTTTGCAACTAAAAAAATTAAAAACCAACCTGTTATTCTCTTTACCCAGTTTAGCCAGATTTGAAAGAACAGTTTCTAGATTAGCAAACATGCTAGGTACGGTTGCTTCCAGGGATTGTGCAGATTTAGTGATTGGACCATCAATTTTCACCAGGACAGCTTTGATATCTGCTAACAGACCAATCTGTTCTTGAGTAGGCCATGTAATATTGACTAAACATAAAAAAAATACTTGAAAAGAAATAGTATTACAAATTTGTATCACCACATAAAAAAAAATACTTCAACTCAACTATTGTCTATTTATATTTTTGTGTTACCAAACCAAATAAAAAATTACAAATGTGTATTGTGAGTAATATATGTATACCTTTTTGATCAATCAGTGATTGTTTTACAGCTTTCAGCAAGTCCTCATTCTCCAAGAGTTCGAAGAAACGGATCAACATGTTCACAATGGAACTCCATCTTGTATCACATGGCTTCACTAGTCTAAAAAAAAGATATATTTTAAAAGTTAATAATGGCTTCTCATTGGTTAATTGTAAATGTTTTCTTTGAATTTAAAAAAAAAATAATTGTTGAAACTGGCTTCTCATTGGTTAAAAAATAACACTTACATTCGTTGTTTGAATCGTTTGTAGATCTTTCTTAAGCGCTTATTATTGCGCAGTTTCCCATTTAATGTTGTCACATATTTCAGCGTATCTCTGTAATCCACGTTTTCCTAAATACAAAATCAATCAACCCTTCAAAACCCTTACTATTTTCAAAACCATTACTATTAATAACTATTAATAAAGGCAAATACAAACAAATAGTTATTACATTACCTTTGTCTTTTCCAAGGAATCTTCAACAGCCAGATCCGACTGATGGTTCAAACAGGGAAGTTCAACCATAACTCCATGGTTTCTTGCACTTTGAAGTGCAACTTTTCTTGCGGCTTCAATACCTGACATAACAAAAAGACATATTATTGAAATATAAATTGTAATTAATATATCAATAATTAAAATTTTTTGTTTTAAATGTGATGACAATGTGACATGTCAATATCATAATCTTACCATCAGTTCTTTCTTTGGCAGCTTCAAAAGTGTTCTTGTAGAATGATAGAACATCTTCTTCTTGCTCAGACTCAGCACTAGTATTATCTTCGTCTCCTGACTCGTCCAAACTTGACAAGAGAGCACCATTTTTTACCAGGAATTCCAATTCGTCTCTGGACAATCCATGCTCCTTGTTCAGCAGTTCCATGAACTAATAAAAAAAATAAAAATTAAAAATTGTTGATTATTATTAGTTTTATAAATACTACTTTTTAAATAAATTTAAAATATTAAACTTTGATAAAAATTGGGTGAATTTGAAAGTTAAAGATTAAAGTTAAGTTAAACTAACCTTGATACAATTCTTTGCACTATCTGTAGTGCATGACAATAACTGCTTGTGGGTAAGGTTGAAAGCGGCCAGAATTTTGTCAACAGCTCTCACGATGGACACGCCAGTGCAATCAGGCTCTGGCATCTAAAATATTCAAAAAATTATATTTATGCTTATAATTTAAATTTAATATTTATAATTGCAATATGAACTTTAAATTATTTGAATGAAATGATAATAATAATAAGGATAAACTCTTTACCTCTTCACAGCTTAATAAAACTTCTCTTGGTTCATTGGTGTTCTTGTCCAAAAACGTTGCTGTAACTGAAAATAAAATAAAATTGTAAGTTCATGTTATTTGTATATATTATATAATATTATAATATTTAAAATAAATGAATGTATACCTGCAAGAAAATCTACGAATACTATCCCAAAATCTATGCTTAGGTGGATAGCTAAAAATAAAATAATCAAATTATTAAGTTTTATAAATAAAAATTCAAATGTCAATGGTTACTAACTCCCCCCCCCCCCTACCCCCCGTTCTTAACACATAAATTTCTGATTAAGATTTTACCTGTATCTTTCAACTCATTTTTCAAGATATCGACAAAATTTTTATAACAGTTGGTCACCCAGAGCTTTAATTGTTCGTCTGTGGGGGCTAGTTGTTTGTTTCCGCCTTCAAGGAGCCCGACTTAAAATAAAATAAAATTACAAACATTTTTTTAGCAGCTTAAAAGTTAATTTAATTAAAATAGAATTAGTTTTTTATACTGTAATATAAAAATCAAATTATAAATTTTTTTTAGCAGCTTAAAAGTTAATTTAATTAAAATTTATTTAGTCTTTTCATACTTACCTTTCTTAGCAATTAAATGATCCCAAACAAATAGGTAGGGATCTTTGAGCTGCTTCAATGATATACGGCCATTGGTGAGTTTGTGTATATATGCATGGATACAATCAAGGGCAGTTATACCGCTGATGCAGATATCCTTGGTCTCTAGCTCGTTGCCTGAATGAAAATAGAAATATTACTGTTTGCGATAGCTTTTCATCAATCGTTGAACTCTCTAATTTATTTATCATATTGATTACGGAGGCATATTATATAATACAATTATACAACAAATATGTGTGTTTGCGATAGCTTTTCATCAATCGTTGAACTCTCTAATCTATTTATACGATATATTACATGTAATATATATGTGTACCACTTACGTTTATCGGTATCAAAATACTTCTTGTAGTCTCTCTCGCTGGTGTAGGCCTTGACAGCATTCTTGCAGGCTTTCTCAATGTTTGGATGGTATTTATACCAATGCTTCACGCAGCAACTACAATAAAAAAAGATTAAATTAAAGATTTGTGTATATTTGTATACTATCTAATTATGTATGTTAAACACTTTTGTATATTATCTAATGTTCTCAATTATGTGTATATGTATGTAAATGTTAAAAACTTATATAACTGTTTACCTGATGACATTGCTGTCATCATCCAAGCCTTCATCAAAGCGGGTTTTCCACTTAGGACAATCTGTAAGTAAAATACATATGGATTAATAAATTATACTTTTCATAATTTATTCTAAAGTTAAAACTTAAAAAATTCTACACAACACTTTATTTATCTGAACTCAAATATTGTGTCAATAATACTTACGTAGACATTTCAGATAATTCTGTCCGTCCTCTTTCACTTTTTCGAAGTAACTGAAATAAAAAAAATGTATCAGAGTCAGTCAGGATGTATATTTTTAATTTTTGATTTTGACAAAAATTATAAAAAATTGACTTACTTTCTAATGAACTGTGTGTTTATAATGTGTGATACTTTTTCATCCCATACCAACTGTTCATTGTTGTATCTCCACCTGAAGCATTTCTTTTCCTGTTCGGGAATGTCTGAATATAAAAGAAAATAAAAATATATATATAAAAGTATATTTGCGATAACTTTAATTTAATAGATTCTTCCAATTTGTAATATTTACAAAAAGTCTTGCTTTATTCATTATTGTAATTGCTCCAATAATTCATAATAAACTCTCATTGGCCAGAACAATTAAACTCCTACCTTTCATTTTAATTTTTTCTTCTCCATTTAATTTCTTGCCTTTTTTCTTCTGGACTATGCGCAATATAGTGGTGTTGTTAGGCCGGCCAGGTGGCCTTCCTGCACCTTTATTTTCCTCTGCACTTAATGAACTTTCCTGTAAATACTGCTTGATGATCTGTAACTGTTCAGCTGTTGGTTTTGCCTTCTTAGCAGAGGGTTTCCTTTTATTTTTTTCAGTACTGTCTGTTGGCTGGCCTTCGTCAATTGGGGGTAAGGTTTGTTTATTCTTGCCCTTGCCCTTGCCCTTGCCCTTGCCCTTGCCCTTGGGAGGAGGAGAACACCCCGACGACGATGATGATGAACAATGTAGCGGTGTACTATGATCTGGATACAGAAAAGTATCAATACCTGTGGCCGTAGGGGTAATTGGAATGGGCATAGTCGTCTGTTGGGCGGCGAGGGGTATTTCAGGTAGATCAGGTGGTTGATATACATCTGTTTCTTCAAGTCTGAGGCCCAGGGAACTATCATGCCTATACCGCTTAGTTAAGTGATAATCATATTCATTATTATCACTAGCAGTACCTTGGTAATGGACCTGGTAATCAAGTTCTTCGACACCTGACAGGACAGACACATCCATACTGAAATAAAATAGCTTCAATTTTAATAATAGTTATTGTATAGGAGGGGGAATATTTTAAATCTGATTTTCTAAAGAGTAAAGAAATATTTTTCTTGGGAAAACCTCCCCAAAAATAGTTTAAAAAAACCTTCCCAGGACCTATAAGAAGCTTAATTGTGAAGGAGAACAATATCGGTTCAGAGGTTAGCGAGATCCCTCGGCTCCTAGTATTTACCTTGGCTGGCCTTTCTTCCGCTTATTAGTTGTACTTCCTGAAGTTGAAGCCGAAGGTATATCAGTGGCTGTGGAACTAAAATAAAATAATTTAATTATACTACATTTATAATATTATTAGCTAAGTCTATAATCAAGTCTTAAAATGTAAGTATATTCCAACTTTCCAAATTCCAGGTTGTTAAAAAGTACCTTTTTAAAATTCAAATTGCGCGGCTTGTGTTAATAGTAGAAAAATGGTATGCATATCCTTAGAAACGTCATAAGCTCTAGTTTTTTAATATATTTATAATTAGCTAAGAAAAGTAACTCTATGCATATCCTTTGAATCGTCATAAGCTCTAGTTTTTTAATATATTTATAATTAGCTAAGAAAAGTAACTCTATAATCAAGTCTTAAAAATAAAATGTATGTAAGTATATTACTTATTTTTACTCTATGTGTAACGTTCGTATGTCTGTCCATCTGATTTCTTAAGTTAAACAAGTTAAACTTAACTTTATTTATGGAAATATATTTTGTAAGGTTAATAAAAGTTCAGAATGTTTCAACAATATATAAATTCGTAGTATTCCTATAAATGTTATTATCCCTTACTCACTTGTCCCCTTTTATTTAAAACAAACGGGTCATGTGAAGGCAAACCTAACCCAAAATAACCTTTCTAAAGCAACTGTGAAAATACGATGAAATATAAATTTAGAAGAAAAGCTTTGCTTTTAATTGACTTTTAAAGTATTTTTTGAAAGTATTAAAAATTGATTATTTCAACAAATTATGTCCTAAAATGTTTTTCTCACATTTTTCAACGCATATGCATAATTAAGTTTACAAATAAATCATTTCTCTTGAATGACCCGGTATATTATTTCTAAGTTCTAACAATTTCACACTAATATAGATAATATGTAGTATAGCAAGAATGAATAGAAAATATGAATGACAGTGAAAATTTAAAATTTAATAATAAATAAAAATAAAATATTACCTGAATTTATCTGGTGTGTCCAACATATCAACAGCAGATCTGATGTTGTCTTTTCCTTTGAGTAAACCGAGGGATCTGACAGCCTCATGTCTGCTCCCGTCCATGGTTTTGATCAGTTACCTTTTGATTCGAAATGAAACTAAACTAAAAAAAGATATATATTAATTACATTACGTTCAATGGGCGGAGTTTTAAAAAAAGTTAATTACGTTATAAGGACGGTGAAAATGGTTTTATTTTCAATGGGAGGAGTTTCAGTGTCTGTCTACAAACCAAACAAATTTTTATGGTGTTTAAATGGGTGGAGTTGTAGCGGCGGGCGGTAATTTTAACTCCAGTCTCCACCCACCCACATTTCATCACTGTTCGTAGAGTCTATCTATTTTATTTTTATTACATTTAGAAAGCAACTCTATAATCATTACCAGAATTTTCCGTAGATCCATAAAACCGATCCTAGTTATAGAAAAGCTTCGCTACGGGTCTATAGGATAATAGTAAATTAGTAAGTAATAATATTGTAAACCGATCCTAGTTATAGAAAAGCTTCGCTACGGGTCTATAGGATAATAAGTAAATTAGTAAGTAATAATATTGTAAGAAAGCCATAATTTATAAATATAGGCGGGCGGCCCGCGGGGAAAACAATAATAAGATCTCATCTCATATTTCTTACTAAGTTGACCCTTTCCTCCACATTCCCTTCGCCGGCTTCCTTTTAATATGATTCTGGTGACAGGTCATAAAGGCCCCCCCCCCCAAAAAAAAAGGGTTGACTTGACGACGATATATATAATAGATAATGATATTCTTCCCTCCCCCAAGATTTTTAGTTCTTTCTTTTTTAAATTTAAATTTTTTAAATCATAAATCATAAAAAAGCTATCCGTTTTAAGATTAATCTGCAAGGGTTAAGCATATAATTAACCTATAATAACCTATATCAGACACACAAACACACATCCTGTTACTTTAGTATATAAGGATTTTTAAAAACGCTTTGCCGTAAAAATTAACGGGTTAAACACGCAAAAACAAGGATGACTACATCCATAAATTCCAAGCCATGAAAAGTAAAATATAGTATTATTATTATATATAACTTTATACTTTTTAACTTTTTTTTTAAATAAATATACTTACCAGGGACCTAAAGGGATAAGACAATGACCTATAAATTGATGTACATCCCCAATGATGATACACAAAATTGGAGTACTGATTCCTATTACAATAAGGTACAGTATTTTAAGCAAAGCAATCTCTATAATCAAGTCCTAAAAATGTCAGTATGTCCGTAAACAGTATTCTGTATTTAAGAAGTTTTGCATAACATTTAATTATTATTTTGTCAAAACTTGTGTATTTATATTTTGTATATTCGGTTTTGACACTCAACAAGAGTAATGTTCTTCTGTTGTACCGTTTTAGAGCTTCGCTTTTATGGATATTGTCATCCTTGTTTATAATGATACTTTTTTGTTGCAATAATTATTGCACTTTTGAATATGTTAGAATGTATGTTAGAATTGTATAACGTATATTTTTAAAACCGCTTTGCCGTAAAAATTTTTAGTTTTTTGCAATATATTATTTACTTTCTGACAAATGTATACGCTACTTATGGATTCCTATAACAATTAGGTACGACTTAGGAAAGCGCAGCATCTCTATAATCGTTACCAGAAAGTCCGTACGTCCATGTTGCTTTTTTAAAAGTTATACTTTAGTATAAGGATATATTAATATAACGTATATTTTTAAAAACGCTTTGCCGTAAAAATTAACAAACACACATCCTGTTACTTTAGTTAAAACCGCTTTGCCGTAAAAATTTTTAGTTTTTTGCAATATATTATTTACTTTCTGACAAATGTATACGCTACTTATGGATTCCTATAACAATTAGGTACGACTTAGGAAAGCGCAGCATCTCTATAATCGTTACCAGAAAGTCCGTACGTCCATGTTGCTTTTTTAAAAGTTATACTTTAGTATAAGGATATATTAATATAACGTATATTTTTAAAAACGCTTTGCCGTAAAAATTAACAAACACACATCCTGTTACTTTAGTTAAAACCGCTTTGCCGTAAAAATTTTTAGTTTTTTGCAATATATTATTTACTTTCTGACAAATGTATACGCTACTTATGGATTCCTATTGACTTATCCATTTGGATTCTAGATTTTTATCCTTTTTCTTGGACTTTGTTGGTGTTTTCTTAAACCAACTGATTTTGGTTGGTCGCACTTTTGATTTAGGCTGTTTTGAAATGGACGTACTTACATTCTGATAAACAAGGAATACAACATCCACAGAATAAGAAGTCTTAGTTAGTCAGGTAGTAAAAAATCAGACGAACATACATTACAAACTGTTAAAAGAGTAGCTTAAATTAAATCCAAAATAATTAATATATCATTCATATATTATTACACAACATTTATTTAAAAACAATTAAAGAAAAGAAATATGAAATAGACTACAAGATTATGATTATGATTATGATTAAGATTATGACTACAACAGAATGAATTTATGAAATAAAAAATGAAAATACCGAATGAAAAGTAAAAAAAAAAATTAAAGAAATTCAAATATCAAATACACAGAGACTAGAACAGTATATACAAATCAATGATTATGAATGTGAAAAAATGAAATATGGAAAATGAACGCATAGTCAATATAATAGTAACAATGTAAATATCAATGCAAATTAACAGTTATATTGTTATTATTACATTGACTATGCGCCCCTAGATGCAGACAGATGATAGGGACGCCTTGATGATGTCGCTGACCATGACGTCCTTGAGGTGGTGGTGGTGGTGGAGGTGGATTATCGGCGGGGGGTTGGATGTCAGGGCGGGGGCGGGGGGCGTTGGCGGGGACATCATCAGCGGGAGGTGGATTATCGGCGGGGGGTTGGATGTCAGGGCGGGGGCGGGGGGCGGGGGCGGGGACATCATCGTCGTTGGGTGGGGTTTGAGGGCGGGGTGGCTGGGCATTGACATCGGCGGGGGCATTGATCTGGCAGTCATTGCCCATCTGGATGTAGATGGGCAATGGCTGCCGACCCTGGTACCGCTGGCGCTGTCTATTGGCACCACCTTAATAAATTAAATCAAAATTATACACTAAATAAATTATAATTATATTAAAAATTATAGTTATAAACCTTCCCGGGACCTATAAGAATCTCCCCTATTAAGGAAAACCCGATCGTTTCAGCGGTTAGCGATATCCTTCGGTACAAACACAGACAAACAGACATCCTGTTACTTTAGTATAAGTATATCTTATATAAATGAAGAAATTTTAGTTCTGTCATTATTTTTCTTTTTTACATTGTAATTTTAGAAAAGCCATAGCAAATTGTATTCTAGAGTATTTACGCTTTTAGATAAATATATAATCAAGGTTATTTGGGTTTTCACTTTCTTTTGATGAACGTATAAAAATTCCATTTTTTCCATTTTTTGGTTACATTAAAATAATAATGAATATATTATACCTCTTGGTGGCAGAGGTTGAACTGGAAGTGGCCGTGGGACGTCGTCATTAGCTCGAACATCGTCATCAGGACGTCCTTAATGAATTTAATCAAATAATGAATTTTAAAAAAATACTTTACAATGAATTTTAAATCCGCCAAAAATATTAACACAGTTTTTTAGTTTTTAATCAATCTTTATGTTTTGTTGTTTGATATTGCTGTGCTTCTTTTGAGTACATTTAATTTTGTTTTTACAGACGTTAATTTCTCAAGTCAAACAATAAGTGTTAATAATTAAATTTAATTTTGATTCGACCCTATTAATATTTACTTAAAAATTGAATTAAGAAAACGCAGGGACAAAAAAATGTATTGTATAGTAATATGTTCAAAAACAAAATATTTGCTCATTGCTGTAGTACTACTATATAATGAATCCAATTAAAATAGAACAGAAAATTAAGCAAATATTATAATTAAATAATAAATAATGAATATATTATACCTTGGGCTTGAACACGACGTGCTTCTATTCTCGCTGATCTTCGTAGTAAATTCGATGGTCTTACTCTTGACATTGTGAATAATGTTTTAACAGTATAAAGAATAAACACGAATTAAAATCAATATTATGTAATTTATTATACTTACGCGATATAAATACGCATTTAAAAGAAAGAGAAAGTCAAAGGGGGGATAATAAAAAAGGGACTGTACGCGAGAAAATTTAATTACTCATCAGATTATCAAACCTTAACAATATGAATAACATCATCTCATTCATATAATTATAATCTCAAAAATAGGGCAAAAAGGGCTCCCATTTCGTTAAAAAACGGCATTTCCCGCCGATTTATATTAAGTGCAAGATTGGGAAAAAAATTCCTTCAGTTAAGCCTACTTTTAACATAATCCTTGCTTTAAACAAATTAGTATCCAAGTAACTTCAGTAACAGTTGGCCCATCTCTCGCCCACCTGTAATTACAAATTTGTAAATTATAGGTGCAGTGCAATATTTCTTTATAAAGTAGAAACTAAATTTCCTAAGTGGGTTATTTAACATTTCTTCAATAATTAAAAAACGTTCATATTTTTCCTGTGTTTCCATTTTTCCCTTCCAAAATGCCGTAAAATCAATCTTCCATATTTTTGTTAAGAGGACGTTTTTGGTTGATCAGTATAGAGAAAAGTGCTTAAAAAATGTTAAAATTTGTTAATATGATGAAAAAATTTTAACTTTACACACACCTTTAATGTTAATGACCTATATAGGTCAATGACCTCTATAGATAGACCAATATAAAACATATCACAGTGGGATCTTCTTAAAAAAATCGGGACAACCAAAAAATCTAAAATCGACTTTTATCTATCCTAGGACCTAATAATGGCTGTAAGTAGACAGCTAGAAAAGAAATTTTTAAAAAATATTAATTGTTGGCGGGTTTAGGCCGTTTTTAAAAAAGGTGGTGAAATATTTCTCTTCAGTTTTGATGATTTTCCAGATTTTTTCAAGGCAACAAAAAATACATTTATGTTCATCTTATGAAAAAAAAAATTTATTGAGGTACTTTTCAGATACCTGTACCAATGTCTAATTAAAGAAAAAATTTTAAAATAGGGTAGCTTTGCTCCTCCAAAAGTTAAAACAGCAAGACGTACTTACCAAATGCACATTAGAAGTTAACAGAGGCAAAATTTAAGTTATTTCCGAGTTAAATCAAAAGAAATTACATCATTTCTTCAAATACAACTACAAGCTTATTTATTGAAGTTTACTTTTGTCTACTCTAAATGTCCCGTTTTTTGGCAAAAGATCCCACTGTGCATATGTATATTATTTACTATACACCCCCCTCCCCTAATTATGAAAATCCTTTTGCATAAGCTTTTCCATAATAAGGGTTGGTCTGTCTGTCACTAATTTTACTTTCATTTACACTGCATTTTGAATGCATTTTGAAATATCCGGTCCGTCCGGATAGTTTTTTCGGTAATTTTTGGAAAATTTACTTACTTTAACTTACACTGCATTTTAAAAACGAAGCTTTTCTATAATTAAGGTCGGTTAATTTGAGTCTTCCAACTAATTAACTTACAATTTTGCTTTGACTCTTTAAGTGTTCATATACGTTTGTCCTACCGTTTCAGTGGTTCGCTTTTATGGAAGTTATAATCCTTGTTAAAAATTTTCCACTGAGGGTGGGGGAGGGGGGTTTAACTAAAAGAAAGGTTGATATATATGACACCTTTATAACCCCCCCCCCCAAAAAAAAAAATAACAACACAAGAGTAAGACAATAATGATATGACCCCTTTCTCCCCCCCCCCCCACCCAACCCTTGTTAAAAATTTTCCTCACCAACCCCCAAAAACCGGGAAAATGTTAGGTATGTTACAGAAAATTTTAAAATTTATAATAAAATTAAGAAGCTATTATATCCTTCGCTAGAGATAGAAAAAAGCTTACTACTTTATATAGAAGCCTCTAGGGGCACTGGTAGGAGGAGAAAAAGTCGACCTCATCCCATTTTAGATTTGAGTTTCAAAAGAGTTAAACAAATACTTTTTTGGGGTTCAAAAATAGTTTAAAACCTTCCCAGGACCTTTAAGAAGCTTCACTGTAAAGGAGAACATTATCGGTTCAGCGGTTAGCGAGATCCACACACCCCACAACCCTCACTTTCCAAAAGAGAGCAATAGAGATTTGTTTTGTTGTTTCAGCATATCTTCTCTATAATTCATATTTCTGCCTCAGATCTGGTCTGCCTTAATAATGCCTTAATACTAAAATAAAAGAATAATGTCAGTTGTCTATAATATGATAGGAATAGGATAAATATTTATTCCAATATGGCTTCTAAATTACATATACGGCACAATGCGATAAATATCTATTTCAAACCGTTGGGTCAGTAATTATATAAAAATAAAAACTTGACTTAAAAGTACTCGTTAATAAATAGGATAAATATTTATTCCAATATGGCTTCTAAATTACATATACGGCACAATGCGATAAATATCTATTTCAAACCGTTGGGTCAGTAATTATATAAAAATAAAAACTTGACTTAAAAGTACTCGTTAATAAATAGGATAAATATCTATTCCAATATGGCTTCTAAATTACATTTCATTTCGCTTTTATGGATGTTGTGATCCTTGTTGATATGGGTATGACTATGAATCATAGATTATTTGTGTGTGTGTCCATTCCATTTTAGAGGCGCTACTACAACGGAAATATTATTACTTGGATGCTGCATCATATTTTCATGTATTCTGATAAAGTGAAACTCATAGCTGGCTAAAATAACCATACCCCCCACCCCCCAATCTACCCACTCCCCTTCTACTAGATGAACTAATGAACAATAAACGAGTTCTGTGTTAGCAAGCTAAATTAACTACAAATTTTCTTTCTCAGTATATCCATGTATATATTTCATATTATTTCATTGTTTGTCCATTTTTAAAAACCCGGAAGGCAAGTAGGGATTGAATGGACTGTAAAGTGTAAATTATACTGGTACCCAACGTTTTATAATCACGTTTTCTCATTCGTTTGCTTGGACTTATAAATGTATTATTTTTGACAAAATCATACGTCATTTTTTTTGTAAAATTGTTAAATACAGAATACTGTTTAAAGGACATACCTAACCGTAATTGACGGACATACCGACTCTAATCATAGAAAAGCTCTGCTTTATTAAAAGTAAGGTTTCAAGTTCGACCCCTTGCTCAAATCAAAACCTCAACCTCAACCACCCAATTGGGATAGGGGGGGGGGGGGAGAAACAAGATTAAATTTGGATTTAATACGATGAAATTATAGTAAATAAATTAGCCGTTAGAGGGTAAATATTTCAAATTGTTCTTAAATTTATACTTTCATCATTCATTGGTAAAAAAAGTTAAAAATTATATTTCAAGTTTTAGAAACCTATTTTTAAGAAAAGTTACATTTGAGACGAATTGATTTCACAAAGTATTCGGTAATGTAGAAAACAAACAAAATTGCTTCAAAGTTACATATTGAAAGTTGGAATATATGAATCTTCAGTGATACTATATTCTCTTTATAACACTTTATGAAGGCTTTTTGGCCAATTATATTATAGATAATAAAACAAAATAATATCAATCATACTGATACCCAACTTAACCTAGCTAATGTAACCTATCAAAATCTAATATAACAAGAATGACAATATTCATAAAAGCAAAGCACTAAAATGGTAGGACAAACGGACATTAACACTTGTATATGGTCAAAACTGGATAATCAGAAAATATATGTATACATTTGTTGAAAAAATGCTTGATACAGGATAATGTTTATAGACATACTTACGTTTTTAGGACTTCATTATAGTTACTTCGCTTATTATATTGTACTTTATTTTACTATTGTCCCAGGAATCAATATACAAAAACCAAATCAATCGGATAATTAGATCACATAAAAATTTGTTGTTAAAAAAGTAAAAAAATCAACATGTTTAAAATGAACGTACGGACGTTCTGGTAATGATTACAGAGTTGCTGCGCTTTCTAAATCGTACCTAACTATTACAGGAATCCCCATCTAATATTTGAAATCGATAGGACAATTCTCACATGCCCCAATTAACAAAAAAGCTATCCATATGGGACCATACCCAAATTTAATTATCGCAGAAATCTAAAGGGATAAGACAATGGGAGATTGATTGATGTACATACTCAATGATGGTAAACAAAATTACCCCTTCTATAGATTACGATTAGGGGTGAACGTTTGGACACTATCCATGCAACGTAGAACGATGTCTGTTTGTTTGTAACGAAGGATCTCGCTAACCGCTGAACCGATCGGGTTCTCCTTAACAGGGTAGCTTCTCATAGTTCCCGGGAAGGTTTATAACTATTTTCTTGAGGGGTGGGACACCTAGGGGATTGGGGCAAAGCCACTTGTAGTTAATAAACCAACCAATCAAAATTCAATAAAAGTCCTCAAAAAATATGAACGTTATCATAAAACTAGTAAGTAGTAAAGAGGAGGGGACTCGAGTATTATTATTATAAAGTCTCCTGTATTTATTTAAATGTATGATTTATGGGGATTAACCCTCGGAATATGGGGGGGGGGGGTGGTGGTAAGTAACTGGTAACATGATATTACGGTCAGCCAAGGTGTTCGTACAGAAATGTTGTAAGAATTATTCTTTAGAAAATTCAAGCTATATTTTAAATTTGAGAACTTAAGTAACTGATATAGATATTATATTAATTATTATAAAAAAAAATTTTGTTTGGTATATTAGATAAATAAATAGCTATTTCTGATCATTGATACATCAAAGTCAAGCAATATTTTGAAAAATTAAGTATCACATATAGATATTATAAAAAAAACCTTTGGTTGGTATATTAGCTACTTCTGAATCTGATGCATCATTGTAACCCCCCCCCCCCCACGCCAGAATTCATTAACAATATATGTGCACCTGTTTCTCTACTTTGTGTGTGACTCACGTATAAGATATTTTAAGAAATATGATTGGGGGGGGGGGGTTACATAACATTTTTAAAAAATAATACATACGGACAAACTAATAGATAGATATACAGACGAACTACAAGATAGATATACGGACAAACTAATAGATAGATATACAGACAAACTAATAGATAGATATACGGACAAACTAAAAGATAGATATACGGACAAACTAATAGATAGATATACGGACAAACTAATAGATAGATATACGGACAAACTAAAAGATAGATATACGGACAAACTAATAGATAGATATACGGACAAACTAATAGATAGATATACAGACAATCTAATAGATAGATATACAGACAATCTAATAGATAGATATACGGACAAACTAAAAGATAGATATACGGACAAACTAATAGATAGATATACAGACAAACTAATAGATAGATATACGGACAAACTAAAAGATAGATATACGGACAAACTAATAGATAGATATACGGACAAACTAATAGATAGATATACAGACAATCTAATAGATAGATATACAGACAATCTAATAGATAGATATACGGACAAACTAATAGATAGATATACGGACAAACTAATAGATAGATATACGGACAAACTAATAGATAGATATATGGACAAACTAATGGATAGATAATTAGATTAAGGTTTAATAAAACATTAATTCACAAAAAATTTGTTTCATTAAATTGAGTGTCCAAACGTTTCAACCGCTAAATCTAATCTACAGAAGGGGTAATTTTGTGTATCATCATTGGGGATAGACATCAATTTATCGCTCATTGTCTTATACCTTTAGCTCCTTGAACTATATCTGTTATCACCCTAGTAAAGCTATTAATCAAGATAATAAAACAAAATAATATCAATCATATTTATTTTATATAAAAAAGAAGTATTAAAACAATTTTTATCAGAAGCAGTTTTGGGAAATTCGCATATTTTGCAAATGGAGTATTAGTAGAAAATTAGGATCATGGAAAGAAAAACGAAGTTGCGGGCTTCATCGTACGTTCACAGTAGCTTATGAAGATTAGGTTAGGTTAGGTAAAGTAAATTTTAATGATTACCCGACAGGGTTAGAAAATATGCACCGCTTTTTGCTTCTTATAATTTCGGTATTTTTTAATTAACGTTAAGCTACAAAAAAAGCCAAGAAAGTTCTAGAAAATATGCCAAGGTTCCGTGATTCCTAATCATGCAAATCACATGATATTTAGCTAAAAAATATTTTATATTCTGTCCAGAAGGGTAGTGAGATATTACAGAATTTTAATATTTTATATCCCCTATATTTTGGACTATTTCACACCTCTCGGACAAGGGTCAGTATATACTCGTATATGGAAATATAATAATAAACCCCTTACACCCGATATTATCAGACTTTTTCCCACGGACCCCAAATAAAACGAAAATTAGCCGTTTATTGCCCTAACTTGAACATTTACAGAGTCAAAATAATATTTGAAACTTCACATATGACTGTTGTTGATTATTAGAGCTCTGCCACTGAGTTGTCCGTCATCATTGATAATGAGTTGTGTTTGTCCAGGTAAGATCTTAATTCCTGCGTTTTTGTTTGAAATATGATCGTCACTGAGGATCACTTGTGTTCCAGGTGCTAGGTTGAAAAAGTGGTTGATATTCATTACTATCACTTGGGTTTCTTTAGCTTTGATCTGTTTAACTATTCCTGTACAGAGCTGGAGCTCAAGTTCAGAACAGAAGATACTGCTCAATGGTCCTTCAGGGTGAAGAGTAGAATACAAACACGGCACTAACCGGTGCTTATCTGTGACAGGAGTCCATGTTAGCTGTAGACTTCTAATACCATTCAGTCCAATTATCATAGGTGCGACATCCTCATGGTCTTCAGCTACAATTGAAAAGAGAATTGGGTAATGACTGCTTGAAAATGATGTGGGACGAATCATGAGAGTTACTTCTCTGGGTTCGGGGATCTTGTGATCTGCACATGTGACTGGTAGCTCATGACTTTCTTCCAGCTGATTTTTATCATCGTCCATTACTATGCCAAATAACTTGCTATAGTATCTGGCTGATATGAGGTTTTTATCTGTTGCTGAGTCAAGTAAGGCTGTCATGCGTACATCATAGTCATATTTACAATCTATTTCTTCTGGCATACAACCAGAGCAATGAAGGTACAATTTTCTTTCTTCCTCCTTTGCTGGTGTAATGTTATCTCCTACTTGATCGTTAGACTCATTGGGAATTATTTCCGCTGTGGCAGCTTTGATTCCACTGAGGTTACAATCTTTAGATGATTCCTTAGCATTGGCTTTAGCCCAGTCTTCATATGTTTGCCTGAAGACACCACTAGGTTTCACCTTACCACTATGGTACAATTCCATCATGGCTGGCCTTCCAGGACATAGGTGTCGAGAATGGTATAACTCTTTACCATATGTCTTATAACAGTTTGTGCAGAAAGCTGACGTCAATACAGTTGGGTATAACCTTCCTGTATCGTCACATAATAATCTACATCCATCAGATATGTTGTGAGAATATTGTCCACATGCTACACAGTAGCGTCCAGGTGATAACCTATAAGAAGCCTGATAATCCTGCTTGGTATTCCTTTGAAATTGCCTGTCCCTGTTATCCCTGTGATAAGGTTTGGGATTGGGTGATTTTGTAGCCATTTCTCTAACGGTGGATTTTCTTCTATGATAATTTGAGATGGCCTCTATTTTGGCAATTTGTCTGTCTCTGTAGTTAGCTCTTCTCTCTTTAGATTTCGAAGTGTTGGTGTTGTGGGTTCTCTTGTGTTCTACACTCTTTGTACAGTTTGTGCAGAGATTCCTTCCAACTTCAAGTGAACCACTCGTGTTAGATCTACCAAGTTGTATTGTGTTCAGTTTCTGTGAGAGTAAAAGTTCTTCTGCTGGCTCTACTACTTTTGTCCGCCTACGGGAAACAGTTTTCCACGAGTCTGGTAAGTTAGCTTGAGTTGATAGTGAGGCCAGAGATATCGCATTCAATTCAGGGCTCATATTCCTCTCACCAATTTGTTCTGATTCTTGTAGATTGGATATTTGTATTTCCTCATAAGCATCAGAGTCTCTAGTGTCTGTATTAGCTGCAGGGGTTTTTATACCAGGTGTTGTCGAGCGTCCCCGACAAGGAGTGGTTTCCTTATCAGCTTCATCATCCTTCTGGTCTTGCATGCGGGCTGATGACATGATAATAGTTGTAAAGTCTTAGAACTAATTGTAAGTTCTTTAAATGCCTGTGAGATGTTGTACTATTTTTAAGATAAAAATAGCGAAAGTTCGAGAGGTGTACAAATAATGGGTATAGTTTAAAACAGTCAAGAATCTGTTTAAACTAACAATTCTTTGCTTTAAAATGTGTTTAGCTATAGATGGGTGTGGTATCTGCCTCACCTATAGTCGTTTCTACGTCGTATTTACGTGCGTGTGAGCTTTTGATTGATATTCTAAAATGTGCGCTAATGCACCCTTATCCTTAATTAAGCTCAACTGTAGAAACACTCCTACTTAACTTTTATATAGATTTATTTATGGAGTCAATTTGAGCTAGTTAGCTATTCAAATTGGATATCAAGTTAAGTAATGTTTGCAGCGGAGTCAATTTGGGTATGCTTATATACTATCACAAATTAACTTTAGTTTGCTCAGGAGTCGACTTTCCTAGCAAATTATGGTTGTCGAGAAAAGAAACAGCAATTTATAATCCTTGTTGAATTCTTACTTCACTCTAAGGATATGTGTTTATAGCCTACGATCTACTTATTCCTGTAAGGCTATTATGAATATAACTTACTAAGGTTCACTCCCAAAGGATTGTCTATATTCTAATAATATTGCAACAATTTTGCCTGAATGTCAAAGATCTCGCCACCTCTTACTTATAGTTGTATTAGGGGTTTCCCTTCCAATCCTATAAAGTAATTTGCGCAATATTGGGGCTTCACTTATGACTTCAATTCTTATAACTGTAGTAAGATATACAATTTAGATATACCTATATTTATATATGTAAAGATTGTTTTCAAAATTATCTAACCGGATGTAACCTAATTATAATTAGTAGTAATACAATATTCAAGTGCAAGTTTACTCTGAGGAAGTGTGAGATCCTACACTAGGTGGCCAACCTATAATGTGGAGGTTGTCAATCAAACTTCAAAGGAGCCTATCAACTTTGAATTAAACGATACTTATACTTTTGAAAACTAATCTAGCTGGTTTTAGTGCACTTCTTTCTAATTTATCTAAAGGTAATCTGTTAGGTTATAAAAACTCTGGGCTATATGTAGACACACTTGTATGGTACTTGGTTATAGTCTATGTGCTAGTAAGCCTAAGTAAACATACGTTTCTCGATATGTAAAAAAAATTTTATGATTCCGGATATTTAAAGACAGTAGGGTACTTTTCCGTAGTACTTCTGCTACTTCTTTTAGAGACGTCCTACTCTCCCAAGGTAGGCTGCTGCAACCTCCTGCTGCGTTTGGTTTATAGAACTTTGTCTCTTAAAGTGTGCTATTCAGTACATATAGGGCCTATATTGTTGACTATACTTTTATATCACTAATGGTCACTATCACTAGTAATTAACTTGTCTTCACTTTCACTGCTGAATCCTGGTGGTACATGAAATAGAAATGTTAGCATTAACAAAGTAAGTAAAAATTTAGTTTTCATGTCCTACTTATTGTTGAGTGAACTGTTTATTGCATTTATGTATGTGTTTGTAGTGAAAATACAAAAAAAATTCTATAAATTAAGATTGAATTAAAAACTTTCTAAGTCAAAATAAAATAGAATTACTCTAAGTCCAAAGTTGGAAAATTTTGACTAAGTCCAAAAAGTTTCTAATGAAATTATTCTAAGTACAAAATCAATAAAATTTTGGCTAAGGGGAAGATTTATGAAAATATCTTAGGTGCAAAATTAATAAGTTTTGTCCAAGAAAAAATCTTTTTTCAATGAAAATTCATCCCAAGTACAAAATTAGTAAATTTTGACCAAGTCCAAAAAAAAATTTTCAATGAAAACATGCCAGTCCAAAAACTTCTCAATAAAGTTATGCTAAGTACAAAATTTAATAAATTTTTTGACCAAGCCCAAAACTTTTCAATGAAATTATGCTAAGTACAAAAATTAATAAACTTTGACCAAGTCCAAAAACTTTTCAATGAAATTATGATAAGTACAAAAATTAATAAACTTTGACCAAGTCCAAAAAACTTTTCAATGAAATTATGCTAAGTACAAAAATTAATAAACTTATCTTAGGACAAAAGAAATAGAATCACTCTAAGTCCAGACGTGGAATATTTTGTCCAAGATGAAATTTCCTAACAGTTCATTCATAAAGCTACTTTAGAGATTGCCTTTAAGTCAAAAGAAATAGAATCACTCTAAGTCCACTATTGGAGTATTTTGACTAAGTGCAAATCTCGCTAAGTTAAGGATTTTAAAGTCATAAAGTATTAGAGTGTTAGAATTATCCTTCACCAAAAGAAATAGAATCTCTCTAAGTCCATAATTGGAATATTTTGGCTAAGACAGAATTACTCTAAAACAAAATTTTCTCTTAAGTGTGGAAAATGAAATTTGTTAATCTAGTTGGAAAAATTGCAGTTATTACAAGTCCAAATTTTGGTAAATTTCCAACCAAGTTCACAATTTCATAAAAATTACTATAAGTCCAGAGATTCAAGATTCTCTCTGTAACAAAAGAAATAGAACGGTGCTAAGTCCAAAAGTGGAATATTTTGCTCAGAGTCTCAGGAAATCTCTGGAATTATTTCTGATTGCATACAGCAATTTGTTTACACTTATATCATTCCAACCGATCGATGTTGAGAATATCTCTGAGACTTTGAAATATTTTGTTTAACTCAAAATTTTGGAGGCAATAGTTATTTTGATACATCCGCATATAAATCAGAATTGCATTAAGAATATAAGTCCTAGGCATGTATAAGTAAGTGCAAATCTCAGAAAATCGGTTCTAACGGCACCAAAGTATTAGTACAGTTTAACTTGAGTATAAATGCTACAAGTTTGTAATAATCTTTTGGCCCTTTACTACGACTCAAGAGTACTAACTGCTTTCGGCATATTGTTTCAGAAACATGGCTCCAAAGACAATATGTATCCCAACTAACAGCGTTTCCCGTGTTCTATAAGATTTGCTCCTAAGTTTTCATTTAATAAGACAGTTCAAAATGGTCCTTTACAAATAGTATTTTGATAGCTTATAAATGAAAAGTTACTCCATGCTTGATTCTTAATAAGTTCTGGTTTAAGTATCAAAGATTCAAGTATTTCAACACTTAGAGAATTCCCGAATAAGTAAAAATCATACTAAGTCCGAAGATTTATATATACTCCGCCACCTAGCACAACTCCTAAATTTCAAAATTCTGACTAAGTCCAGAAATCAAAATTTTGCACATAGCTCAATCATAGATTATTCCAACCCAAGTGTTTTACTAAAGAGAGGCGGACATGGAGGTGCTGGTGTGCTGGTATTCTCTAGGGCCTCTAGAGTGTCAACCAGTGCGAGTGTCCTTATAGGGCGGCGACCAATGGCCACAAATATGCTAGCATTCTCTAGGGCCTCTAGAGTGTCAGCTAGTGCAACTGCTCGTACACGAGGCTCTCAATTGCATTTGTGTCGTGCCTTTCAGTCCCTATCTCTTCAAACGCCTCATAGTCCTAACCTTTGCTCTCAAATAGTTTCACAGGTTTTGGAAAATCCGATTTTGCCATAACTACAATTATTCGATTTTGGTAAAAATACCTGCCTTAGGCGGTTCGGGTACGGTAAGGAAAAAAAAGAAAAAAAATTTATGAAGTAAAATTTTTCCAAGATACAACCGGTAAGTTGCACCATTGTGTGTGCGAATGGGGCGTTTGTCCATATTTAGGTATGGAGACCGCTCTTCTATGAGTACTACTAAAACCTAATTTTAATGCAATACACATAGACATTCTCATCGTCGGTTCGCTTGTTTAGAATGCTTAACCCTCTATTCCCACAAGTATAATACGAATTTGGTTGAGCTGGTGGAAGCTCAACAAAAGACCCACGCGAAGTATTATGTTGCTTTAACCTAAGAATAAATGGTTGGTTTTGATATTCGATCAGAATTATACAAGTATATTAAGTATTAAGGAAGGAAAATGTTTTTATAAAGTGTATTTATATTACAAGTGCATAGGTTAAGTATGAAAATATTTACAGGATAAGTGTTAAAATTATAAGTAGAGTAGGACAGAAATGTGCCCTAAGTCCCAAGCAATGAATTGTGCTAAGTGTTAGAGTTCTAACACAAGACATAAGCTCAATTCATGCTAAGTACCAAGGGGCCTAAATTTAAACTACAATGCATGCCAAACAACTAAGTCATTACCTTTTAAAGCCAGAAAGAGAAGTTGATGGTAGGAGAGTTAATAAATAACTGAATAAATTCAAGAGGTACATGCTATAACATTAGCTCTGGACCAGGATTTTAGTGTTTGTCTGTGCAATTAAATGTCTGTGTGTTAATATGTGACGTAAATCAGGCATGGTTGTAGGCATACATATTTGTACTGGTTGTTTATATGATTACATTAACTATAAACATAATATCTTTAATAAACATATACTATTAGCAAATCACATACAGATTACCATGAATAGGCTAGCATTACCCATATATGGTGTCATATAGGTAAAGATAGGCCTATGAATGCATAAATTGATACAAATAATGCCTTGGGCCTAGCTAAAGTAATTGTGTCTTGCCCCTGAGTGCTACTAGATAATTGCAGGGCACGCGTCAATCAAATATTCATAATATGCTCTATAAAGTGTTGACTTTATATCAAGCATAGATAGATAGTTGTGGATGCGAAGCATTTCTGTAAAAGTCTCATATGTACGTTCAAAGAATTTGAAAATTGAGGATCGCATCTCCAGACATACTAACGTCATGGTGATAGGGCTATCAGACTATCTGTTAGGGACGTACGGATGGACAGATCGACCCCCACTGAAGAAAAGTTTAGCTTTTAACAAGAAATAGATCATTAACATTATACAACCCTTTTACCCCATTTCCTTCCCTCTTACTGGATGAAAGAACTAACCAATAGATAAGGTCCATACTGGCAAGCTATATAGGGAATATTAACACAATTTTCAGCCATTGAATAGCAAATGAGAAAATTACTTTTTCCTCTAATCCTAGCCAACAGACGAACGGACATTTTGAATTATAAATAAGCAATAAGCAATTATAATAACAAATAACTTTGACTAAAAAACTTAATCAGTGTTTCGTCAGTTCTAAACAAGAAGTGTTCAAACTTTTAAATCAACCGAAGGCTTACCCCTGTTTATCATCATGGGGGATGTAAAATAAATATAAAACATTATTTCCTAAGATCCCTGAGTTTAAAAATCATCAACAAGGATGATAATATCCATAAGTAGCGAAAATCCTAATAGTAAAAGTAAAACTCAAAAGCAAAAAGAAGAAAACGCGGCATAACCCACAGACAGACGAACGATGATCAGTGCAGTGGTCATACAAATCTTCACACAAAATATTAGTAGTCTATAGACAGAATAACGGACTAAGTAAGAAATAAAACTTTTAAAGTTTAAATTAATTGACTTCGCTACTAACATTTAAAAGGTAAATAAGGATAACAACAGCCATAACTATAGAAGCTCTTGAATTTAAAAAAAACAAAAGGCAAAGCAAATAAAAGCAAAAAGGGTGCACAACAGACAGACATATAAAGTAATGATGCATAGTGAATCTTTACACAAAAAAAACTTCGATAAAAGCTGGGAAAAGTATTTAAGAGCATTACCGATAGACCAACAGACAATATTATTCTTAGAGTAGATGTGCATTGGTCAGCAAACATAAAATAAGTCTTCTGTCTTAACCCTGAAAGATCGGGCCCTCTACAAATTCTTAACTGATCGGATTTTATACCTTAATAATTGCATTAGCCTTCTACCTTTCCAGTACGGATATTTAATATTCCCAAGAGCATTACAGACCAGCGAACAACGTGAGCTGTAGGCTAGTCCTAGCATATAAAGTATCTATAATACAAAGTAGAATGATGTCTGTCCGTCTGTCCATCTGTCCGTCTGTCCGTCCGTCTGAAGCTTAGGATCTCGGTAACCACTGAACCGATTGGATTCTACTCTTTAGGGTATATACTTACTGGTCCTGTGGTGGTTTTAGGCTATTTCTTAGGGGGCGGGACACCCCCAACCCCCCTAAAAACCAAAAAATCCCCCCCCCATTTTTTTTTGCAGAAGATTTCCCTGGTCCTTTTTTTTTCTTTGCAGAAAATAGGAATTTTTGGGGTGTTTTTTT